>NC_067137.1:85956629-86256629 GCF_903995435.1 Acomys russatus
TCTAAATGTTGTATTGCTAGTTGATATTTTCTTATGCTGAAAGTTTTACTCCCTGCCACCACGCGTGTACTTGGTCCTAAATTCATGCAGAATAGAATGCATAGATTACTCTCAACTTGGCCCTAAGTGACTTTCGGAATCAAGAGATAGGTCCTGTTATAGTTTAAGAATATTAAAATTGCCAGGCGCTGCGGCTCATGCTTATAATCCCAGCACTTGAGGGGGCAAAGGCAGGTGGATGGCTATGAGTTTGAGGCCAGCCTGGTCTACAAAGCAAGTCTAGGACAGCCAAGGCTACACAGAGAAACCCTGTCTTGAAAAAACAAAAAAACAAAACAACGACAGCAAAAAGGAATATTAAAATCATGAACTGGCGAGGAGTGGTGGTTTACACCTTTAATGCCAGCACTCACGAGGCAGAGGCAAAAAGATCTCTGAGTTAGAAACCAGTCAGGACTACCTCCTGAGATGTGATATTTAAAAAAAAAAAAAAAAAAAAAAAGTCCTTAACAGCTCCAGTCTTAAGAATAACATTTTAGAAAGATTATAGACCCGTTTGTCCTTCCTGTAACTTTCTCTTATAAGGCCCTAACCTCAAGTCTTCTATCAACCAAAGAAGACTTAGTGAAACTCCGGCAGGCCCTCAGACGCCTGCAATGCAGGTGCACAGAAAATGATGGCGCGTGTGTGCTCGGAGCGGCCTCTGCTCTGTGGGAGAAGTGGCTGAGTTTGATGGAAGCTGCCCGCGAGTGGCAGCAGTGGAGTGGGGAGCTGAAGAGGGAGTGGAAGTTCATCAGTGAGGAGGTGAGTCTTTGCTTTCAGCACGCCCGACCCTGCAGCTCCCAGCGACAGCCTGGTGGCTTCCAGTGCGCTCACGGTATGACATCACATAGACCCTTCTCATGACCATCTGTCCACGTCAGGCCTTGCAGAAGCCTTCGAGAAAGTCTTCAGCTTCTCTCATAATAGTAGCGCTTCTTGAGATATCCTATAATTCTCACTGGAGACCCTGCTCTCCTTTCAGAGCCTTTATGTGGTTTGCGGGGATCTAATTCAGTTCTCCAGGCTTGTACAGCGAGCACCTGTAACCCGCTGAGACAGCTTGTCAGCCCTCAGATAATTCTTACTGAGAAGGTGACTCTTTGCTGGGTAAAGCTTTAAAAATCTTCGTTGTGAAGACTCGTTAATCCTTAAAAATAACTGCCTTTGCATTCGGTACAGTAAAGGTTAGAACTGAGTAATTTGCGTTGAAAACTGACTAAATTGGAAATCAGCGCCAATTGTTAAGTATGGAAATTAGTTCTGGTTGTTAAGTGTGGGCTTAAAAATATGAGATGGTATGCTTTCTGAAAAGAAGACCTCTCTGACATCCGTCAATCACACATGATGGCTTAGTCATGACTTTAGGGCTTATGCATTACCTATATTAAGAAAGAAAATGAAAAAAATCACCAGAGATTGTAGTATTTATTACTCCTTCCATAGTGCCATGGATAATTGAGGTACACATCAGAATACGTGTTGAAAATTCTCTTTATTTCAAAATTTCTGGAGAATTTTCTGAAGATGGAACTGTTCAACACTTTCCCATTCGCCCACTTAGAACTTGGTATTCTTGAAATCAGTGTCATTTTAAGGGTACAGATAGGGCCTATTCAGTGAACAGTCTCTTGGATATTCAAGCCCTAAGAAACACTGCCCTTTATACTTTTGTTTGGGCTGCTAACAAGAGGGCCTCAGGTCCTCAATGACACCAGTCTCTGAGCCCCTACACTTTTCTGAGAAACCACTTCAGACATGTAGCCTAGATCCTTGCCTTGGCCTTGGGAAGGAACTACCATCATCATCTGATACATAGGGAAACTGAGGCACTGGTTGATTCTTTCTTTCTCTCTTTCTTTCTTTCTTTCTTTCTTTCTTTCTTTCTTTCTTTCTTTCTTTTTTTAAAAGTAGTAGTCCAAGAGTCCCAACTACAGGCTGGCCATGAGGCAAGGCTCTGTTGGCTGTGCTGGAGTTGAGGTCTTCCTTACAATTATAACCTTGCAGCCCAGCTGTAACCTTGGACCTAGTAGGCACTTGGTAAATATTTGTAGAGGGAGGGCCATGTATTCAGATCCACATCTAGGCTGATGTCTAAGGTTTCCCTGTCTCATCACTACTGTTTTATATCCATTTGAAGCCATATCAGATTAATTTAAATCTTTACTCATTTAATTCTTCTCACCATAAACTTGTTATGTAGCGATGGATGACTTGCCCTTCTAATCTTTCTACCTCTGCGTCCCAAGTGCTGGAGTTACAGATGTGTGTCACCCCACCCGGTTTATGTAGTCTGGAGCCAGCGCTTTATGCATGGGGCTGGCATTCTACCAACTGAGCTGCATCCCCAGCCCACAAATGCATTTTTTCAAACAAACAAATAAACAACATGATTTTTTGTTTGTTTGTTTGTTTTTGTTTTTCAAAACAGAGCTTCTCTATGTAGCCTTGGCTATCCTGGACTCGCTTTGTAGACCAGGCTGGCCTTAAACTCACAGCGATCCACCTGCCTCTGCCTCCCGAGTGCTGGGAGTAAAGGCGTGCGCCACTACCGTCTGGCCAAACAACATGTTTTAACAGCAGTACCGCTGCTGAAGTGAGGGAGCACTTACCGTGCACCTGGCTTACATCTTTCAGTCTCGTGGAGGGCGATCTGCAGGCAGACTGCCAAGCCATCTTTGAGGGAGCAGCCGGGCCTCTTTGCTTGAGTCCATTGCAATTGTGTCTCCAGAGTGTTGAAATTCCCTTCTGGAAGGAGAAGGTGTGACTGTTGACATTCCTGCCAGGAAGGAGCTGGTGGAGAGGGTCATTGGACCCACATCGGAGCATCCTCCACTTTTCTCAGCCGTTTCTGCACTTTTCTACCCTAACTGCTTGTGTCTTCTGGGTCCAGGGGAGGAGCTGGAGTGTAGTATGTGGGCTGGGGAAGACTAGGCGAAGGGAAAGGGGCTCTGTCTGTGTGGTGACCCTGAAGCCCTCCTCCAGGCAGGGTGAAGACTACTCTCCAGCATGGGCTGCTTTGGGGTCAGCCAGGCTCCTGTCAGTAACCCTTCACGCATGCTCTGTAAGTAAGCCCAATAAACCCTTTGGGTCTCCAGGGTGAACTTCTGTGGAATGGTACTTTGGCTTGTTATTAGGACTTAGGGGAATAGGGTTTTTCTCAGAACCTGGTATGGAGGGGGAGAAGGAGTGTTAGCGACAATATGTGAATTCAGTGAGACTCAGCAGTGCTGAGTGACTGGATTCAAACTTACATGCTCTGTTTAATCACTGAGCGACTAGGTTAAGCAGTATCTGTGTATGTCAACTGATGTATGGTTGTGTGGGTGTGGGTATGGACATGTGTGTTACTGGAGATCAAATCCAGGGCTTTGTGCATGCTGGGCAAGCACTCTGCCACCGAATTGCATCTCCAGCCTGGCCACCTTTGTGCCACTGTGAGAAATACTCTGATAGGAGCAACCTAAGGGAGGAAAGGTTGGTTTGGGCTCAGGGTGCAAGAGTATAGTCTGTCATGGCTCCTGATAGCAGGAGCTTGAGGCATGTGATGTCATTTGTGTGGTGAGGAAGAGGACAGCGACAAATCTTGGTGCTCAACTAGATTTCTCCTCTATTTAACCCAAGACCTCAGCCCAGCGAAGAGCTAGGGTGGAACTTCCCACCTTAATGGAATCAAGATAATATCTCATAGGCCTGCCCAGAAGTTGTCTTTGATAACTCTAGACCCTGTCAAGTTGACAGTCAGCATTAACCATTCAATAAGTAACCAATAAAAATTATCTGTTTTTAAACAATTATAACCCTTCACTGTCATCTTTATGGAATAAACAATTTGGGTAGGGTAGATTTTTAAAAACTTAAACATTCATTTTTTACATTTCTAAAGTCAAATCAGTTTACCTTTTTGATTTGACATCTTTCTCTTTCAACATATTTTTTAGATGGAAGTGTACTTGGTATCATTATTGATATCCTAGTTAGCTTTAACTGTCAACATTAACAAAGCCTAGAGTCATCTGAGTAGGCCTCAGTGGAGGAATTTTCCAGATCAGATTGGCCTGTAATGAGTCTGTAAGGGATTGTCTTGATTGAGATTTGATGAGGGAGGGCCTAGCCCAGCCTGCTGTGGGTCTGGGCTGTGTCAGAAAGGCTAGCTGAGCGTGAGCCAGAGCGTGAGCCAGCGAGGACGAAGCTTTGTCTCCTGCCCTGGCTTCCGTCAGTGATGGACTATGGTCCTACAAGTGTAAGACAAAACAAATCTTTTCCTTTCCCAGATTGTTTTTAGTCAGAGTGTTTTTATCACAGCAGCAGAAAGGAAACGAGAACGCCTGCCTTCTAGAATAATGGTTTTGGTAGTCACAATGTGCTGGGGCAATGCCATTTCTTTAGAGATAGTTGAGGGTAGGAAGCAGCTTCTTCTCATACTGCTGAGTCCCAAAGTCGTTTCCTCATTCGTTCCTGTTTATTCAGGTCGCAAGATGTTCACTCTTCTTTTCTCTCTCTCTCTCTCTCTCTCTGTCTCTCTCTGTCTCTCTCTGTATGTGTGTGTGTTACAACTATGATTCTTCATCCTCTTCACCTCTATGAAGGGTTTTTTGTTTTGTTTTGTTTTTTAAATTTTTATACTTTTATTTTATTTCATTTTTACATATACATTTATATTATTACACATATATATATACAATAGGTTACCTATAGCAAGAAGGACCATGACACAATCAGGAAGGATATAAATGTTACATTCTTAGTGTTTTGGCTATTTGTATTTGACAGCCCTGAAGAAAACATCTATCTTGGTGCATCTAAATTTCTGAATGTAAATCAATGAAGGCTTTTATTAGGATTTTATGTCCAAGGAAAGTCACCAAAGGCTACAGAGACTTCCAAGGGAAAGGGCCAGTACATATTATGCTGATTGTTTTCCTGACATTAACAATCTAGCATGAAGTCTGTGGAGTTCTGATCAACACATGTAGTCACATGACTACCAACAAAATAAAAATGTAGTGTGTTTCCATCATCACTGAAAATTCCCCCCTGAGCCCTTGATGTTCATTTTTATCCCCGAGAAGGGTTGTTTTGGGTAGATGGATGACAGTTACCCCTTCACGAGTTGAGCATTTGCCTGGCTGCTGGTAAGAAGAGCTCTCTCAGGCTTTCCTTTCCAGCCCTGGCCTTCTAGCTATTTTGCACCCGAGGCTGGGCTTGCCAGCATGTCATTTATTCTGGGAAGTGTCACCAGGTGTCAGGAAGGAGAGCTGAAACAGAAAAGGCCTGGGCTGTTGGCTGTTTCATGCTCTTTGGGGTCATCGATTTGATCATTTGTGGTCATTGCACCAGGTGAAGCCACACTAAGTTCTGGGTTCCAGACAAGGCTCTTTCAACAACATTAATTTTTAGAAACCTAAGATCTGCCATTAGTCTCTGTCAGGAATGCAGTTCCTTTATTAGCATGCTGGGTTAAGCAGGAAGGTGTGAGACGGTCTACCCCAATTCTCTAGTTGAGGCGTAACTGCCTGCCTGGGAATCAGGACTTCCAGTTGGACCACGGTTTCAGACGTGGGAAGCATGGACTTAGTCTCTTAGGAAGAGAACAGTCTCTGCCTGCACTAGGTATATTACAGCAACCGGGGACCCCACCACATCCTGGAACCCAAGTGATAGGACAGCAGACACCACAGCCTGTTCCTGATGCTTTGGCTCATTTCGCCCCCTAGAAACACTGCTGATGATGGATTTGAACAATAATCTGAAGTGTGTCATATATTACTTCCACAACCCAAGAAACCCCATCCCGTGGCATCTCTTTTTGTTAGCCGTTGAAAGATTGGCCAACGTAACCTTCACACTGGTGAAGAAGTGATCCTTAGACTTTGGGGAGCCCGGAAGCTTATGATAGTTGATGTTGGGGCTTTTGCCTTTTCATAGGTTTTATTTGTCACCCTCTGGTACATCCAGGGCCTTGCTTACCTTTTCAATTAGCACTGTGCTGTAAGTAGAGTTGTCTGGTGTGGTATCTTATAGTGGCAGGATGGGCCGCTGTTTGAACAGAGTTAGGACAGAATGGTATGAATGAGTCTTGTGGCTAAAAGGAATGGGCACAGGGCTTGGGGGCGGAAAGCAAAGAGCTGTCTTATTTAGCAGCCTTCAAGGCTGTTTCCCATGTCTTTTTTCTGAGTCCAGGGCTGGTGGAATTCCTAGTTTCTAGGTAGGTGTTGTAATAAGTTACATATTTCTAAGTTTTATACATACCAGGGGATGATAAACACAGCTGGTTCAGTAATCCCAGTGGCTCTCCCTTTGGAAAGCATCAGGTTCATAACAAATTGCCAGCCTTAGTTTTACAGCACGATACAGGCCTTCAAAGTGAAAGAAAAGACTTGTAGGAAATTTTCCACATCCAATAATAGCCAGCCTCTTGGGTGGGGCCATTCCAACTACCTCATGCAGATCTCCTGTGAACACTGCTCAAACCAACAGAGTCCTCCAGGGGAAATAAATCACTGTGTTCAATAGCATTTCCCCAGCCTGTTCACAATAGGTTTCCTTATCTAAATCACACGTCTACAGAGGCAGTAGCTGGGGCTACGGGATTCTCAATCATAGAGGACTAATATTCCCAGCTATGTTGAACAAAATAATGACTCTGAACCAGGACACGGCATTGGGAATGCTTTAAAGAGATGGTATCCAAAAGCCGTGCTGGCTAAGGTAGGTTTCAGATCTCAAAAATCAGATCTCAAAATGCTTTCTCTTCCTCTTTGTTGTCATCCATTCAACTAGATTGAACGAGAAGCAATAATTTTAGAGAATCTTCAGGAGGACCTTCCAGAAGTCTCCAGAACAAAGGACGCAGCTCCCACAGAGGAACTCTGCCAGCTGTTGGACTCTCTATGCCAGCACGAGGAGAGCGTGGAGAAGCAGCAGCTGCTGCTGGCCCTGCTTCTTCAGCGTGTAACGAGTATCCAGAACATTCCTGAAGGCAAAGCAACTGTAGAAACCATCCCTGCACTTGAAGAGATTAGGTCCATGCATGAACGGTGCAACAGGTGAGAGTCATAGGAAATTATTAAGGGAATGATCTTGACAGTTTCTGTTCAAGTTAGAGTATATACATACATACATACACATATGTATACATGTATGTATATATGTGTGTATAGATAATAATAAATGCTACCACAGAATCAGAACCGATGGGTATAAAGAGGGTGGAAGAGACTAATTATAATGGAAACTTACACATTTCCCATGCTGATTTTACTTTGTGAACTGCTTGCAAACTTTTCCCCTCAAATTTGTATTGTTTCACATTTTAGTAATGCCTATTGAGTGTAGGAAATTTCGAGAATGGGAAATTATAAAGACCAATGTGGAAGTCTACTTTAATCTCACCAGGCGGCAAAATACCCCGCCAATCACCCTTTCCTTGCTTTTCACTGTGATAACTGTTTTGTGCTCTGCTGAATTGGTTCTCAGCAGATCGTCTTTGTCTTCTGTGCCACTCAGTGCCAATTGAAAAACATGCCTGTATAATAGTCTGTAATGTTGAGCTGTCATAATATGTTCAACCAAACCCCCTTGAAGATCTTTTAAATTATTTACAATTCGATTGTGTTTCTTGTAAAAGCCACAGTAGTGGATATACATGTGGCAGGAGGAAAGCAGCAGCTTTTCTCTCTACTCTTAGTCACTTAACACCCCCAACTGATGGGGGAGGTTTTCCTTCCCCACTCCCCCCAAGGATTTCTTAGTTGGTAGTCACTTGAGTTTCTACAGTTCAGTTCTGACGCACTCTATCTGCCCAAATTCTATGCTTTGAGCACTGGGTTTCACTACGCTGTCCCTGTTACAGATGCTGCTGAACTTCTCACTGCCTGGCCATTGGAGCTTCCTCCAAACCTTCTTTAGTAGCTCACAGAACTCAGGGGACCACTTAGGCTTGTTCATTTATCAACAGGCGATACAACAAAGGATACAGATGAAGAATAATGTGGCAAAGATGTGTGGGTCAAGGGGCATGAGACTGGGACAGCTTCCCTGTCCTCTGCAACACATGACCCTGTGGTTACTGCTCCTGTGCAACAATCAGTCACTCCGACCCTGTCTGTTTCCATGCTTCCGGGGATTATATCACTTACGGTGGTCATACCGTGGACCAACTCAGCCTTCAGGCCCTCTCCGCTCTCTAGGGGCTTGGGAGGACGGTGATAGGGAAGGGCGGTGTAGATAGTCTCGACCCTCCAATCACATGGTTAGCTCTCGTTGCCGCCATGAGGCTATCTACAAGTCACCAAGAGACATGCTCTGTCCCTGGGATGAGGCCTAAGGTCAACTGGAAGAACATTTTTTTTTTTTCAGCCAGGTGTGGTGACACACTTCTGTAACCCCAGCATTTCTGTGGAGTAGAGACAGCAGGATCGCAGCACGTTCAAGGATAGCCAAGGCTACCCAGTGAAGCTCTGTTTTTTCAAAAAGAGAGAAGAGAACAAGGGATTTTGCAGGGAAATAAAAAAGATTCCCCACCTGAGACCTGGAGCGCAGAAACCAAGTGTAGATTTTTATTGTGTTACCACATGACAGACACCAAGTAGTTCTCGGGAAAGACCCCACCACAATGCACAGTCGCCTCTTCAGAAAATGGATCAGTGGAAGAGAGGTGGACTGGTGAGGGTTGTCTGTTCTGAAGAGCCCACCTGTGGCTGTTGGCACATCATTTCATTTGGGACAGACGGAAGCTAGCGATGGTAGTTGGACTATGTAGAGAGGACACACATGGAGATGAACGTTTTGGGGAGGCTGCTGATTGGCTGTATTTGATGTATGTTTGATAGTTGGTGTATAAATCAGTGAAGACTGGTACTTTTCTCCCATGGAGGAAAATGATATTTTTGTGAATTCTTTATGCATTCTATCTTGATTCTTTTTTCAGGCTTCTTCAGGCAGCTCAAAAGAAGAAGGACTCAGTCCAGGCTGAAATCCAAGCACGGTGTTCATTTATAAAGGAAATAAACGACGTGAAGCATTTATTTGAACACATCTCAACTTCTTCCCAGAACTTGGCAGTAGAAGGCCCTCCAGAAAGGGCAGAACAGTTGGAGGTAAGCAAAAGGGAAGGATTAGCGTAAGTGGCTGAGCCTGGTCCACGGTCTTCTGTTCAAATCCTGGGGCAGAGATGACTCACTAGCTAGAGTTGGAGAGGTGATCCAGGGAGTCCGGGTGGTAGGTGCACAGGGCCTGTGACACGCTGTGTGCAGGGTCAGGGAAGGATGGGCATAGCTGAAAGATGGAGCGGAATGGAAGCCATGCTGGGAGACAGGTCACTCTGAACTACACAGCCCTGTTTTTCACGATGTTTCAAGTGCATTTGGTGATCACACACGAGGAATATGCCAAACTGCTTCTTTGGTTTGGGCATGGCGTCTCAGCTCTGAGAGGCGCTGTGTCTGCACCAGAGGTCACTTTGAGAACTCACTTCTCCAGAGTGACTTCTCTTCCTATTCTTAGTCCAAATATGTCTTTGGGAACTTTTTTAAGAAAGTCTTTTTTTAGTTCAATTTTTAAGGAGTTACTTATTTTACATACAGATAAAATATGAAATATTAACATTAAATATTAGTATTTTATGTATATGAATGTTTTGCCTAAATGTGTGTATATGTACCACATGTGTACCTGGTGCCCATGGCTGCTAAAAGGGGCTGCCCTGGAACTGCAGTAGTGGATGGTTGTGAGCCTCCATGTGGCCACTAGGAACCAAACCCAGGTCCTTCTTAACCATTGAGCCATCCCTCAGCCCCTCGTGTGTGTGGGGGGGGGGGGGGTGCGCGCGCGCGCGTTCGCACCAGTAGAGGCAAGCAGAGATGTTGGATCTTCTGGAACCGGAGTTACATTTGGTTGTGGGCCACCATGTGGGTGCCGGGAAATGAACCTGAGTCCTCTTAACCACTGAACAGTCTCTCTAGCCCTGACTCTGGGGACTTTATATAAAAGTCTCATACTCTCATTAATCATGGAGCCCTTGGTTACCAAAGTCAAAAAGGAAAAAAAAAAAAAACCTACTGTCACTTTCAAAAGTTTTCTTTGTGGAAAAGCCATTGTCTCTGTGTGTAGCTGTGGGCTGAGATTTGTCGTCCAACCTGGGTAGAAAACAGGATGCTGTTGTACCAGCGTCTGCAGCATGTTGCTCTTTGCCTTCCTCTCTCTGGGCGTGTCTGTCAGCTGAGGATGGAGGCAGGAGCAGGTGTAGCATCACCACGGGCTGAGTGGGAACTATTCCTGGGGCTGGACTCCCGGTGCTGCTCTGCAGTCACTAGAGAGCTAAAGGCCACAAAGGCCCAGAAAAGTCAATACGTGGTTTGCCACTCAATCTTCGGGAAACTTTCCCAAACAGATGAGTTTCTCCTTTATACTTACTGCAGGAGAACGCAGATCAGATTGTGTTTCTAGGCCACAGCCAATGGGCCATTTGTTCACAATGCTTTTATCTCCTGAAGCCTACATTTTTTACCAGGAACTGGAACCCTCCCTTTTGAAAGGAGTGGGGCTCTGCCTGGCTGTCTAATTACATGAAACAGACACTTTTGCTTCAAGCATGGGGCTCTCAGTGGCCTTGACTCATTATGATGATAATGTAGGAAGAAGTAGAAATAGCAACAAGTTAGTAACAATACGGAAACTTCTGGCCGCTTGTTGCTTTTTAGCTGACTGGCGGCAACTGAGATCCAGTCACTCCCTACAGGCGCCTGAGAAGCAGAGGCTGCTCTGATGTCTGTCTGACGAGCTATTAAGTTCAATTCTTACAAATTAGAAAGCATCATCTCTGCTTGTATCAATAGGGAGGGGGGGTTGCCATGTTAAAGTTGGCTTATTTAAACCCGGGGGACCCTGGAAATCTGCTTTCACTTTTTTTTTTTACGGTAGGGGATGAAACTTTTCCCCACGCCCTGTGAGTATTGAGACTCTGTTGATGGTTTTAGGAGCTGCGAAGCTTTCTTCAGAAAGGCAAGCTGACTTTCGAGAGCATTATGGAAAAACTGCGCATCAAGTATTCCGAAATGTACAGCATAGTCCCTGCGGAGGTGGAGTCCCAGGCGGAGGAGTGCAGGAGAGCCCTGGAGGATGCGGAGGACAAGGTAATGGCGATGCGTGTGTGGTGTGGCTGTGGATGAGGTCGGGCGGATGGAAATAAGAGGACATCCTTTGATGTCACGTCTCATTGTCCTAGTTTCAGCTTTGACTGGTTTTATGGGGCTCATGTATTGAGTAGTGAGATGAAGGTGATTGAAATAAAATTGCATAGGTAACAGATAATTTGTCTTTTTTTTTTTTTTCAGATACTCTGTCCTTTTTTTTTTTTCACCAGTTGCCTTTAGATGCTTAGTTTTCCCCCTTAACCATTTTAATCATTCGTGTTATCTTTTACTTGGCTTACTACTATTATGTTTTTCCATCATTATTTATTCTTAAAAATCTTTAAAAACTGGGGTCATGTATAATATCTTGCTTTAACAAGTGTTCCCTGGAACATCTTGAAGGAACAGCCAAGGGCAGTACAAGCGTAGATTTCTTTGTTCACTCGGGTCAGCACTTCAGCACATCGCGCCTGTTTAGTGGTGATGTTGACGGAATTCTCACAAAGCATCCTGGGCAAACCTTTTCACCTCAGAGTCCAGGTCCGGCCGAGAGGGTGCAAACTGTTCCATTGTGTTGGAAACATGGGTGCTCAGCAAGACAGTTTGGTTGGGCAGCTCAGACCAACAGAACAAAATTGTGTTTGGTCCAGTGTCCGCAGGAGTGTTTGCTGTTTTAAGCTTAGAATGCCTGTGATTTGATAAATAAAGCAGACCGCCGCTAGAAACAGCAGAGAAAAATAGGGCTCTCTATTCTTAAGGAGCAGCTGCTTGGAGGAGGTGGTTTTGCCTAGATGGTAGAGAAGGGGAGAGCACCTTTGTTTTTAACTTGGCCCAAGAATAAAGTTGGTTATACTGTACACAGCCAACTATACAGATAGATAGCTTTTCTTATAAAATGGAAATACACACAAAAATCAGGTTTCAAACTCAGATGTTAGTATGGGTTAGGATGGCTCATGTCTGTAATCTCAGCACACTAGACACTAATGCAGGGGACTGCCTGCCATGTACTGGAGGCTAGCTTGGGGTACAAGGTGAGACCTTATCTCAAACAAAACAAACAAATGAAACAATGAACTCCTCAGATGCTAGCATGCATCATTAACATCTATGATAGATTTCTTAGACCATGTCATCTGCATAAAAACATGCAATTTCCTAACATGTTAGAACAGATATTTTGATTAACACACTATAGCCTATTAGGACTTTTCTCAAGGACTGTTGTTATTTTTTTTTAAAGAGACTACTAAATATTTTGATAGAAATTCAGCATTACTTACAACAAAATAAAATAGCCTTTCATGTTTAAGGCTGACATTTTCCATTGTGAACTTGTATGCTTGTGACAAATGAAACTGATTTTTATTGTTTCATGGCTCTCAAAGAATCAAAAGGGTCTAAGCCACCACCACATGCAGCATCATGCCTGTAATTCAGAGGGCCACTCACCCCACGTCATAATCTTGCCTGATGTGTTCAAATGGTAATATGACTTTCAACCAAGAGAGTCACTGCCTGTATCAGGAAACTTCATTTATTTGGTACTATGTTACATGCACAACAACAACAACAAATTAACGTAGGATGAAAGGCAGAGTTTATGGGCTCAGTGGTTAAGATCACTTGTTGGTCTTGCAGAGGACCTACATGGTGGTTTACAACCATCTTTAACTCCACTTCCAAGGGGTCCGATGCCCTTTTCTGACCTCCTCAGGCACCAGACATACACATAGTGTGTGTCTTACATACATGAGGCAAAATACTCATACATAAAAAAAGCTAAAAATATTAAATTGATATTTTAACAATGATCTTTATTATAACATATAGTCTATGAGTAAAAGCATAATATGAAGGTCTCACCAGTCTGCGGTGCATGGATGGCGCTGGCCACATAGAGTCTGGGAACTGGAGTCTTCTAGGGTCCATTCCGCCAACACCTTGATGTGTGGGCTTGGCACGGAGTTAACTGTTAGCCCTGGTTTCAGCTTCTACAAATGCGTTCTTATCTGCACTGGGGTGGTTTCTGCCTCAGCTAGCGTGTATAGTATTATGTGGATATTTTGTGGTTACTTATCAATGGTAGCTTAAAAAAATAAGAAAACACATTGATCAGGCTTTTAGAAAAGCAATATATTCAATACTTCTACTCTTTCCCAGCACAAGTTATTTCCCTAAGAAAATTATTTAGATTTTTTTTTAATGTGTTCAGAGGCTTAGATGGAGAAAACACACCAGAAACAGCAGAGCCACTCCATCCTTAAGAAGTATTTACTCTGAGGAGGTTTTACGGAGCTGGACAGGAAAGTGGAGATTACATCTGATTTAAATTAGCCTAAGAATAAATGTGGCCTACAGAGCTGTGTGGAAGATTTTCTTAGAAAGTTTGGCATCTGTGAGGAAGTCTTTTCTCCTGTAGAAATTCTTTCCTAGCAATCATTTGATGCTTCAAAGAGCCTCCTCAGTAATTCTTCCCAATAATATAAATTTTATTTATTTGAATAAAGTTATTTCTAGATTACATTGAAAAGGCCTGGAGACATGGTTTGTCATAGGCCGCTTATCTGCCCTGTTTCTAGAACATTGCTGTATGGTTTGGAGCGCCTCCCCCGCACCCTCCAGCCCATGTTAAAATATTTAACAAGTCAAAAGAGTGAGTGCTGTTTTTGATGTTTGAACCTGAGAAATTGTCTGCAAACCAACTGTGACTTTCTCCCTTGCCCCAGATGAGCACTGAAGTCTTGGCGAGTTCACCATCATATGTCATGAGGAAGAAAATAGAGGAAATTAACAACGGGCTCCATTGCATTGAAAAAATGCTGCAACAGAAAAGCAAAAACATCGAGGAGGCTCAGGAAATTCAGAAGGTAATGCGCTCCTGGAAGCGGCTCTGTCTCATCCCTGAACCCACGTCCCAGACACGAAGCACTCGTCGGCCCAAGATGAGTCTTTCTGAAGCTCCAAGAACCTGAACTGGGGCTAAGGATGCACCTCGGTTGATAGAGTGCTTGTCTGTCCTGCACAAAGCCCTGAGCTTGAGCCCCAGGGCATCATGAAATAGGGCATGGTGACGTATGCCTGTAGTCAGAGGACTCAGAAGGTGGAAACAGGCATCAAGGTCATCTCTGGCTACATGGGAAGTTTGAGGCCAGCATGGGCTGAGGTCCTAGAGAGAGAGAAAAGGAGAGAGAAAGAGAGAGAGAGAGAGAGAGAGAGAGAGAGAGAGAGAGAGAGAGAGAGAGAGAAGGAGAGAGAGAGAGAAGATAGGTTGATAAATAGATGATAGGTAGATAGATAGATAGATAGATAGATAGATAGATAGATAGATGATAACCTAAACAGATCACTGAGGAATCGGTGATGAGCACAGAGGAATGAAAGGTCAGGTACACGGAATGGAAGTGTTATTCTCAGGTTTTGCTGTAGGGGCATTCACTTGTCCTGGCTCCTGACAGCCTCCCACTGAGTTTTAGCGGTCCCAAAAAATAAAGGGACAGTAAGGATCTTACTGTGGAAAGACTGACATGAAAAGTGAGTCAGTTGAGTCTGAGCAATAGTTTTTCTTCAGTTGCCAAACACAAAAAACCTGCAAACTGACTTCCCTTGTGGAATTGCTTAGGGAATAACATTTTGGGTAAAAGTATAGCTGGACATTACTCTGCACCCACATCCCAAGTGAGCAGTAGCTTGTGAACTCGTATCACCAGCTACACTTTTAGGAAGCCCTCTAACGTGATAGGGGCCTTCAAAAAACTATATTCGTGCTGGGCATGGTTTTGCACTCATTTAGGTGGATTGCTGTGAGTTCGAGGCCAGCCTGGTCTACAAAGTGAGTCCAGAACAGCCGAGGCTACACAGAGAAACCCTGTCTCAAAAACACAAACAAACAATCCCCCCCCCAAAAAACAAACAGCAAAAGGACTGTAGGTCATTAGGTCATTATTAGATAGTCTATTTATTTATTTATTTATTTATTCATTCATTCATTCATTCATTTATTGTTGTTTTGAGACAGAGTTTCTCTGTGTAGCCCTGGCTATTAAAGTGTTGGGATTAAAGGCGTGTGCCACTGCCACCTGGCCAGTCTTGGTTCTTAAGCAGAGGAACCGGACTTAACAAATCAGGTTTTGTTTTCCTAAGCTTGTTATTATACAAATATTAGGTAAGACTTGAAATTTTTACCTTCGAAATCTCCCTCTGCCCACATAAGCTCAGACTTGAATACAACCCATTGGTTTCTTGAGTCAAAGGCAGTTGCCAAAAGCTAACGTGATGTTCAGAACCTTGAAAAACTACACCAATTCCCAGGCAGTAGACATTGTTGTTAATTTTGTTTTTGCACTCAAAGTTATCATCTGGACCCATGTACGTATGTGCGCTTGTACGTGTACACACACACACAGAGAGAGATAAGTCTAACTAGCCCTTTCTATTTTTATTTTATATGGAATTCTTACTGTCATCCAGGCTGGTCTCAAATTCCTGATCTTAGGCAACCCTCTTGCTTTAGTCTCCTGTGAGCTGACACTAAAGGACTGCGTCATCACACCCTGGTACATGGCCTTTTTAAGACCCACTGTGGAGCTTCTAGCTTTGGCACATTGAAGGCTTGCTGGGCCTTGTCTACTGCTGGTCATCCAGGCCTTTCTGTCCTGCGATGGCTCGGTTGTACTGAAGCAAATACGGTTAGAATTAAGAGAGTGATTCTTGCCGTAGACAACGAGGGGTTGCTGGGTGTGAATTAACAGCTGTGTTCAGCTGTGGGGTTGTCTTGGCATTGCCAAATGCGAGCGCCACGTGTCCTTACCCCCATGGCATCTTCATTTAAACCAACTTAGCGTTTCCTTCTCCAGAAAATATGGGATGAGCTTGACCTCTGGCATTCCAAGCTGAGCGAGCTGGACTCCGAAGTTCAGGACTTCGTTGAGCAGGACCCAGGACAGGCTCAAGAATGGATGGATAACTTGATGGCTCCTTTCCAGCAGCACCAGCAAGTATCCCAGAGGGCAGAATCCCGGACCTCGCAGCTTAACAAGGTGCAGCCACAAAGCCTGATAGCCGCAGCCATAGCACAGTGGTTCCAAGCAGGGCTTGGACAAAGACAGACACAGGGTGACATTCAGAGGCAGCCAGTGGTGTCATGTGGCCATCCAGTCTCCCCTTCCCTAGATGCCATAGTGAGACCACAGCAGGAGACCAGGCAGTTGTGATTCCTTAAGTACCAAGGATGGGCATGTAGGGCACTTGCTGTCTCCATAGCCCGGGGAGGGAGCCTGCGACGAAAAAGGTGCCATTTGGGAACAAGGCCCTTTTCTATTCCTAACGAGTGGCTGTGTTTGGTGAGTTCCAAGTGTGACCCATGTAGGACAGGATCCTGAAATGGGATATGATAGGAGGAGAAAGTGCAAGCCCTGTGTTCAGAATGAGGCCAAGATGGGGCTAGGCTAGTTGCAACACTGACTGGGAACTTTTAAAAATCAAGGCTCTCTCGCAGGAACTCCTTAAACCCTTGCTACCTGCGGAGGACAAGTTGGAAAGTTCTTTACCTGGAGCGGCTGGGCGTGTGTCCTCAGCCAGGAAAGAACCCCCCCCCACCCCCCCACACACACACAAAGGCCTGGCATGTCACTGACCAGCAGTACTTAGGTTCCCACTCAAGGGCCAGTTCACCCAGTAACTACCTCCCAACAAGCTTGCTTCCCATTTCACCACCCCCCCCCCCCCCCCCCCCCCCCCCCCCCCCCCCCCCCCCCCCCCCCCCCCCCACAGGCCACGGTCAAGATGGAAGACTATAATGACCTTCTGAGGAATACAGAGACGTGGCTAGAAAAAACCAGTTCTTTGCTGACCAACCCTGCCTGCTATGACTCCTCAAGAACCCTCAGCCACCGTGCCAGCACCCTTCAGGTAGGACCTCCAGGCCTCTCTCCAAGTCCGAGCACCTACAGAGTGTACAGGGAGCTTCCTGATTAGCAGCATCTGGGCTGGTAACTAATCATTTGAGATGCATCCTTATCTCTAACGATGTCAGGACCCAGAGGGAAGCTTGGGGTAGTGGCAGACATGAGATGGGGCGGGGCTTGGAAACCAGGTTCTGGGTCTTCTTGTCCTAGGGCATGCCTCTTTGAATGTTATAGTTGTATGTTCCATGGGCCTCAGTTTCCCCCATCTGTGCGGTAAGACCATCACACTAAATGGTGTTGATGGTTATGGCTCATAGAGTTCTAAAATGATAACCACTTTTCTCCTTCCCTGGGTACAGGATCTGTGTGATCCCCTCTCTCCCGTGTTCAGGCAGGAATGGGACTGAGATGAGATAGCCACATTGCTCATTAGCTTATGTCACGTGGCCAAGGCAGCGAGATGGCCATTCTTGTGGATGTACTATCAGTCACAAGCACTTGCCTTATTCTGAGCAGCAGTCTATAGAGAGATTCTCCTGCTGCCCTAAAGACAATAGCCACTATGTCGAGAGGACTGTGGGAGCAGGTCTCCAACGAGGCTTCTAGAAGTTAAGAGCTACCTCTAGCTCCAACATCTACCCTGTGTCCGACAACCAACTTGTCTGGCAACTGACTATCAACAGCTTAAGTGACTCTGGAAGAAAACCTGTAAAATGTCTCCTGTATCCTAGATCGACCTAGAACTTGCCCTGTGTGTGGCTGGCCTTGAACTTCTGATCCTTTTGCCTCTCTGTATTCCCTGGGCGGAGATTACTGACATTTTGGCTTTGTTCATGTCGTGCTTAGATTAAACCCAGGACTTCATACAGGCGAGGCAGCCGTTCTACCCTCTGCACTACATACAAGTCCCCGTGTAGATGGAGTGATGTTTATATGTTCTTTGACAGTTTTATGCATGTAAATGATGGTTTGGGTCATTTTCACACACTCCCATTTACCCTTTTTCATCCCCTTCACTCTCCCACCGAACCCCTTTGTCTTCCAACAAGCCTCTCCTACATTCATGTTTTTCAAATACAAAACAAACAAGCCTAGCACTGATACTCTGAGTTTTAACGAGAGCGAGAGTGTGGGCAGCTCACTGGAGGTTACGCCAGTGAGAAAAGTGACGCCCCTGCCCCAGCAACCACTGACATCCTCTCGGGAAAGAGAGAGGCCTTCTAAGCCCCTCTGCCCCACATGGCCTCTCCTTTGCAACTCTGTGACTCTGTTAGCAGAGGTCCACTTACGCTAGGCCTGAGTCCTGGAACGTAATGATATAAAAGTCTTTGGTCTTAAGCAGTTGAGTTTAGAGTAATTAGTTACCTGGAGGTGGAAATTGAGGTGAGGTCAAGCAGGCCATGCTTCAGAAAACTGTCCTTCGGGCACCCCCCAGGTGCTAGTCAGAGAGGCAGAGGCAGTGGAAGTGATTTCTTTTCTTGGGGCCCTGGCTGCCAGCGGTTATCCAGTACCTGGTACCGTCTGACTGGGTTGATTATAAAGGTGGGTTTTCTTTCTGTCATCATTAGGTCCTGAGAAAGAGTTACAAAGGAATTGCTTCATACGTTTCTATAGTAACCAGACCTCAAAGATGGTCTAAGTCGTGTATGTATTTAAGATGGTGCAGTGTTCCTCTGAGTGGCTGACTTCACCTCCCTGACAGTTGAGATTTTGTGGCACATTTTCGTCCTGTGGGAACCGCTGAAAAGAGACTACACTTTGACCCACTTATCTCTTTTCTTTTCCTTTCTCTTTTCTCCCTCACCCCCCACTTCCCTGGTACACACACATCTTGGGTTGGTTCTCTACATCACTATAGCATGTCATCCTTCTATTTTTTTAATTGGTTTTAAGATTCACCTCTTTTGAAAGTTTTTTTTTTTTTTTTTCCCCAAAACAGAGTTTCTCTGTGTAGCCCTGGCTGTCCTAGAACTTGCTGTGTAGACCAAGCTGGCCTGAAACTCACTGTGTAGACCAGGCTAGCCTCAAACTCACAGATCCACTTGCCTCTCTGCCTCCTGAGTATTAAGACTAAAGACATTCACCACCACAGCCTGGCGAAAGATTTATTTTTGTGCATATGAATATTTTGCTTGCATGTATCTGAATGGCCTGTGTGTGCAGTACCAGAAAAGGACAGAAGGGGGCATTGGATTCCCCCAGAACAGGAGATACAGAGTGAGCAGCCATATGGGTTCTGGGAACTGAAGTAGATTCAGTATTCTTGCCCACTGAGCCATCTTTGTACTTGCCAGCCTTTCCCCCGCCCCCAATCGCACCATTTTTAAAATTTTGTTGAGGCAGTTTCATGAGGCCCATTCTGTCCTTTGAACTTGATAAGTGACTGAAGGCACCTCTGAGCCTCCTGTTTCCAGTCCTCAGCCAGCATGGGTCATCACGCCTGCTTTAGGTTTCTGTGTTGCTAGCGACTGAACCTAGGTAAGATCTCTACCAACTGGACCACACAGGCAGCCCATATTCACCAATTTTTCAGGAGTTTGCCAAGACAGAAGAGAGCAATGGTGTTTTTCCCCCTCTTCTCGTTTTTTAAAAAATGATTTAAAGTAAGCCATGAGCTCAGGAGACAGGATATTTCTGCTCCCTTGTGCTGTTAGAAGTGCCTGAGTGTGAATGAGTTTCTCAAACTGTTAGCAGAGGAAAGGAGGCACGAGAACGCGCGGGTTTATTTCCTACACGATGGAGTCTAGTAAATCCTCAAATGGGCAGTAGGCCCTGAAGAGCTCGTGCTGTGTGAAGATTTCATTTTGTCCTTATAATGTAAATAGCTGTCCTGGGCCTGCCAGATGGCTCAGCAGGTAATGGCACTTTGCCATAGAGCCGGATGACCTGAGTTCCATCCCTGAGGCCCATGTGGTTTAAGAAGGGAACTGGAGCCTGCAAATTGTCATCTGACCTCCATCCACATGCTATGGCACATGCTATGGCACACATGTGCCCCTTCCCACATGCATACTGCATAGAGAATAAATACTTATTAAAATACTCTTTTCCATTTTCTGGCATTATTTGTTACTTTTTTCTTTGGTTTAGGTTGTTTTGTTTTCGTTTTTAAGGCAAGGTCTCATATAGCTTAAGTTGGCCTTGAACTATGTCCCAAATGTTGAGGTTATAGGCATGTGCTACCATACTAGTCCACTTTAAAAAAAAAAAAAAGGTTTTTTCCTGAACTCTCTCTCTCTCTCTCCCTCCCTCCCTCCCTCCTCCCCCCTCCCTCCTTCCCTCCCTTCCCTACTCTGTGTGTGTGTGTGTGTGTGTGTGTGTGTGTGTGTGTGTGTGTCCATCCGTCTGTGTCCCTCTCCCATCCTTTTAAATTTTACTTAAATGACTGTCAGCACTCTCCACTAAGCATAGGAAAGTTCATTTTGCTGGGCATAGTAGCGATCCACTGTAAAGCCTGTGGTTACAAGGCTTGGCTGGAGGATCAAAAACTCAAGGCCAGCCTGAGCTACATAGCAAGTCTCTTAACTGACTATTGTTTAATTCACTTAGCATAGTGCGCCTGGGATCCACCCGGTTGCCACAGCCATCAGTGGTTCATTCTTTCCATTGCCACATACTGTTTTTGTTACAGCGGCAGCCTGGCTGTCCCTCCACCAGCGAGCGGGTGCTTGGGTGGCTTCTGTGTCACTGCTTTCATTCTGAACACAGAAGCGACCGGGACCGAGACCTTCTGAGACATTCGTTATGTTCTCATGGGTCTGAACTTGACCAATTTGTCTCATCGAATTGGTGTTCCCCATCTTCTTGTCATTTATCTAGATGGCTCTGGAAGATTCTGAGCAGAAGCACAGCCTTCTACATTCCATTTTCACGGATCTAGAAGATCTGTCAATCATTTTTGAAACCGATGACTTAACCCAGTCTATCCAGGCGTTGAGTGGCCAGGTGGCAGCTGTCCAGCAGCAGATAGTGGAAGCCCTGCCACACATCCAGCAGGTGGCAGACGTAAGTGACCGCAAAGATGAGGGCTCCTGTTTCCTGTATTCAGTTCACTGGTCACATTATGCCAAGAATCACCTCCCAAATCCTATGAAAGCACACTGGGCAGATACATTTTTAATTGATGTTATCTGGGGGTTATATTTTATTTTGTACAAATTGCATGTTCCCCTCCTTCACCCAGAAGTGCTTTACTTCCAGCACGACAATCCCAATAAATGAGTTTGCTGTTTTTACTCCCTCTCTGACCTAATTCCTGGGCTCAGTTCTTAGTTACAGAAGCCTTTTCCAAAG
The DNA here is from genome assembly GCF_903995435.1 of Acomys russatus. Taxonomy (NCBI): domain Eukaryota; kingdom Metazoa; phylum Chordata; class Mammalia; order Rodentia; family Muridae; genus Acomys; species Acomys russatus. The sequence continues at coordinate 85,978,003 of NC_067137.1, forward strand.
TGGTAGCATGCTTCTCTGACAGTTGATGGAACTGACTTTAAGATAGATTGTAAAGTTTGCCATAGCTTCTTAAATAGTTTTCATTAAAATAAATTTTAATGAAATTTTACCTATAACTTAGATGAGCTTCTATAGTTACTATACTTGAGGGCTATTACTTTCAGACTGTGGAAGATCTTTTTTTTTCCAATATTGAGTAACTCCAAACTGCTATAATTTTAAGCCTTCAGCATTCCTACCTTGTTTTACACACTTCCCTTGTCAGCTGCATCATCTTCTTGTCACTCTGTCTTGAGTTCTAAGCTCAAGCCTGAGTGCTCTTGTTTTTAGTCAGAGCACTGCAGCGCATGGCTTCTCGCAGCGTGTGGCTTCCCCTCACACGTTTCAGCTTCCCTTTCTAGCATTTCACGTTAAGATTCCTGGCCCACGGGCGTGGTGGTGCACGCCTTTAATCCCAGCACTCGGGAGGCAGAGGCAGGCGGATCACTGTGAGTTCGAGGCCAGCCTGGTCTACAAAGTGAGTCCAGGATGGCCAAGGCTACACAGAGAAGCCCTGTCTCGAAAAACAAAAAGAAAAACAACAAAAAAAAAAAGATTCCTGGCCCAGTGATGAACATTGGCACCAAGAAAATTAATCATTAGACAAGAGACCTAGTGTTTAAATTAGTCTGAGTAGGTCATCACATCACTCAGCAGCAGGAGCCCGTGGGGTCAGGGTTGGGTGGGGGCCGGTACAGTGATTGGAATTCCTAAAAAGCCAGATCTCCTTGTGTTTTGCGTTTTTAAGCACATTCCAAAGATAAACGTAGACTTTATAGGTACTTAAGAGTTTGTTGTAGAAGTTGGCTTGGAAGTGTGCCAACCTTTGTTCTCCTGAGTAACTGAAACTTGGCCCCTATGACTCTCCTGGCTTCACGATGCTTTCCATGTAGTCTAGGCTGGCATTTAGTTTAGTTTAGTTTAGTTTTTTGTTTTTTGTTTTTTGTTTTTTTTAAAGCCATGCAACCATCTATCTGTGTGACCCTTAGTTTTGAAGCAGTGGAAGTGGCAAGCAGCCTCTGGTTAAATAGGAGACTAGAATAGGTAAGAACATATTACGTGTTGCCAACTGTTAATGCGTAGCGTGTCGTACGTGAGCGTCTTATTTCTAATCTTCTAGGACGTGGTTGCGATCGAGTCCGAAGTAAAATCAATGGAGAAAAAGGTTGCAAAAATCAAAGCTATTCTGTTATCCAAAGAAATCTTTGACTTTTCACCTGAAGAACATCTCAAGCACGGGGACGTAAGCATGGATAATTTTTGAAATTTTTTTTTTTTTTTTTCAAAATAATACTTACTGTCTGCCTAAAAATATGTAATCATAGGGTGTATGACTGAAGTGTTGGACTCATTAGAGTAATAGATAATATTGGGAATAGCTGTAAATGCATATGAAAATATTTGTAATATATTTGAGTTTTTATTTACCTTTGTTTCATGTGTATAAGGGTTTTCCTAAATGCATGCCTATATGCCACATGCATGCAGTGCCCTTTGGAGGCCAAAAGATGATGTAGGATCCCCTGGGACTGGAGTTAACACAGTCGTGAGTCACCGTGTGGGTGCTGAAAATTGAGCCTGGGTGGACTAGCAGTCAGTGCTCTTAATCAGAGTTCCATGAAAAATCCCTTAAATCATACTTACAGCATTCCTTGTGTAACGGTAGTTTCCCTGTGGGTTACCTTGTCATTTAAGCTTTGCCCTTCCAAGACCTTGAGCACTTACCTGAGTCTGTGCAGGGTTTCTATGCCCAGAAATCGTGTTTACTGGCTTTGACTGTTTACTGGACTGACACGGAGATAAAAGAGAGCATTAGCTGAGTAATAATTATAAAAAGCCATGCACAGTAAATCAGTAAATGTACTGACCTGCACACTCAGCCTCCAGATCCACAGCAAGTACTTTGGGGCCAGGCAGGCCTGAGCTCTAATCTTCCTGCCATGCCATCTAAACTTAGGTGAATCTTTTCCCTTCTGGGAAGCCAGTTTCCTTGCCCGTGAAATGGACATCAGAGTACTGCCCTTTTAGGGCGAAATGAGGTCCTGTCTATGACGTCTGTCATAATGTGAAACCGATACTTGTGTTCAATTCAGGGAGCATTTTCTCAGGACTCCTGCAGGAAGCCTTGGGCTAGGTATGGTTGCTTCGGAAGTAAGGTCTGCCTAGTGACAGCATACAGACGTAAGTCACCATCGCACAGAGAGAAGGGAAGGGAGGATGTTAGGCACTGGCTGTCTGAATGCTGATGTAGTTAGGGTTTGAAAAGTTAGCTTACCCCCGCCCCCGCCCCCGCCATTCCTTTCTAAGACCCTTAACTGCCACCTTACCTCAAATCTCAATTAAGGAAATGCTTTAAAAACTGAAACTACAGGGCTGGAGAGATGTCTCAATGGTTAAAGACACTTATTGTTCTTATAGGGAACGTGAGTTGGGCTCCCAGCACATACAAATACACACAATTAAAAATAAGATATTTGTAATTGAAATTGCACATTAAAGATCAATTTTAATTTCAAACATTTTAATTTGCACTAAGTAAACTTGCGTTGGCTTTTGTCAGGGGTAGGGGTTGTTTATTTATATTTATTTTTTTGTTCCCATTTTCATTTGTGTACTGGGCTTCCTCCCTGCTGTTAAGGTCATACTTGAAAACATTCATCCCATGAAAAAAGCTATTGCTGAGATCATGTCTTACCAAGTGGCACTGAGGCTACCCCAGACAGGAACGAAACCTCTGCCTGTGTTTCAGAGGACAAATCAGCTTTTACAAGACGTGAAACTGTTGGAGAATGTGACTCAGGAGCAAAATGAGTTATTGAAGGTGAGCCCTTTCTGACAAGTGTCAACTTAGGGCATGGAAATGTTCAGCATGGCCTGGCTTCGTTCTTCTTGTAGTTTGGTTTCTATTGCTGTTATAAAATGGCTTGCGGAGCAGAAGGTTTATAGCTTGCATATCCTGGGTCATAGTCCATTGAGGGAAGCCAAGGCAGGAACCTGGAGGCAAGAGCTGAAACAGAAGTCACGAGGGAGACACTACTTACTGTCTTGCTCCACCAGTTTTTGTTTTTGTTTTTGTTTTTAAATACAACCCAGGACCACCTGCTCGGGGAGATACTGCCCCCTATAGGTTGGACCCTCCAACATCAACCATCAGTCAAGAAAATGCCCTACAGACTCACCTACCTACAAGGCCAATCTGACAGAGGTTCCCTCTCCCCAGATAACCCCAGCTTGTGTCAAGTTGACAAACAAAACCAAAACTCTAGCTGTTAAAGTTTTTAAGTTTAACTGAAAGCAGTTGTTCCCCCAAGAGGTGACATTTGGTTTAAATAAAGAAATAAGCTTCTCTCCCCCCACCCCGCTACTTAGCCCTGCTTGGGTTGAATGCCTTAGCCGTCCGTGGTCCCTTGTGTTAGTGCTGCTGTGAAAGACCTACGTGAGTGAAACAGAGGAGAGAATTCAAACCCCCCCCAGCCAAGGCACTCGCAGCCTCTGGAGACTGCAGACCCATAAGTGAAGCAACACGTAGCAGTCTCCTTGACAACTCCATCACTTCCACTTCCTGTGGATTAGCTCAGTGTATTCCCAACACCTGACAGAGGTAGCCTTTGCTAGTCTCAGGGAGACCTGTGTCCGAAGATTAAATGGAAGACCAAAGAGCTAACTTGTGTCAAGGTTAGTTCCTATGCAATGAGGCAAGAGTTTTAGTTCTAGAGTCTTCTGTTGTTTTTCCCTCCTGAGGGGCTCTTCATTCTGATAACATTTTCCCACCACTCTCTGGAGGGTTCCCTGCACCCCCAAAAGGTTTTCTTACCCCGCCAGTCTCAAGCCAGATTCATCCGAGTTTATGCTCCTAGGCCAACAGCTTCTCCCACAGAACAGAAATTGTTAAAGCAACCTGAGCTCCATAGCAAATCGGCCCTCTACACAGGGACACTCTGCCTCTTGCTTTGAAAAGTCCTGCATCTTCTTCCTTCTAAAATTCCCTTTACATGCGAGTGGACATCCTGTCCCTCGAAAGCCAGAGGAGGGGAGAGGGGAGGGCTAATACTCTCTGATTTGAAGTTTAACCGCCCTCTGGCCTAGCTATTAATCAACTGATGTCATTTCTCTCCTAATACCCACAGAGGGGAAAATGATATAGCATAGTTTGTAACTGAAGGAAAAAAGTATCAAATTTGATGTATCTTTCTTTGGTTTTTCAAGACAGGGTTTCTCTGTGTAACCTTGGCTGTCCTAGACTCAACTTTGTAGACCAGGCTGGCCTCAAACTCATAGTGATCCACTTGCCTCTGTCTCCTGAATGCTGGCATTAAAGGCATGCACCATCATTTTTAATTTCTTCTGTTGTACTATGCCTCTGGCCAGGAAGGGAAAATAACCCTAACTGTGCTTTTTAAGTGGCTTCTTCCAGAAGAAAAGGGGATGATAGTGGAGGGCATGTTTTATATATATATATATATATATATATTCAAGTTTAGGCACCAAAATGTGCTATGAAATTTTTCTGTCTTACTGTGTGGTTGGAAATCACACATGCCCCTCATATACTTCAAAGCAGGTAAGCCATTGGTAATAAAAAGTATTAGACTATGGGGTGTTTCCTTAAGTTCCCACTTAAGTGAGACAATATCTTCTTCCTGTGGGGGAAAAAATGACTCCCATGGGGACATAACGGGATGCCATTCAGTGCTGTGAGCTGGGCAAACAGATGTGTGCAGCAAATATTGTTGTTTGTTTCCAGCCTGTGGCTAAAACTATTGGTTAAATAGTTTATTTAAATACCAAGAAGGATTGTGTGTTGGCCAGAGCCTGTGTCATCTCAAAAGACATTTTGCTTCAGCGTGAAGCTTACCAGAACAGTATCTAGACTTGCTTTGAAGTCTTTTTATTTTAGTCTTTTACTATACTTTGTTTCCCTTAATCTACAAATAAGTCTGAGCTCTGTTCCCTGAACATTAGGGTCTCGGGCATATTCTGGTTACCTTTATTTTTTACACTCATGTTGTTCTGGAAACTTCTGACTGTACTCATGAAATGTGCATGACCGACTCTCAAGGGCAGCAGGGAAGATGCCTGCACTGGGAAAATTCACCATAATGTCAAATAATGTGCTCTGTGCATCCAGGATCAGGCGTGTCACCACTGGATGTAGACAGTGCCACCTGCATATCATATTAGCATGGTAAATATGTGGCTTGGCAAAAAATGGCTTGTTAGGTAAAGGGACTTGCCGTGCAAGCCTGGTGATGCAAGCCTGGTGACCTGAGTTTGATCCCTGGAACCCACAGAGAGATAGAAGGAGCACACGTGTGTGTGTGGGTGTGTGGGTGTGTGTGCATGCACACATACACACAATTCTGAAACTTTCTTAAATGGTGTGTCTGACCTACCAATAATTTCATAAGACTTAGAAACTTTATGTTAACATGCTATAAAATGCTTCCCTAAATAAGCCCCCTGGATTAGAAATACAGGAAAGCAGGGCTGGAGGATGGCTCAGTGATTAAGAACACTGCCTGCTCCTCAAGAGGTCCTGAGTTCAATTCTCAGCAACTGCATGGTGGCTCACAACCATCTATAATGGGATCTGTTGCCCTCTTCTGGCATGCAGACAAAGCACTCATACATTATATAAATGTGTACGTATATACATATATGTACGTATACATTATATATTATAGATAGTATATGTAAATATATATAGTATATGTATATATAAAGAAATACATATAAACAGAGAAAAGCATTGAGTTAGCTTTGTGCCTCCAGCCCTGCTGAGGTGCCCTGGAGTCTAGTCAAACAGGAAGACTAGGCTCCAACATGGCAAACTTTGCTGTCTAGATTTAAATTTTACATACAGGTAATATTTAGAATATAACAATTTTTGGAATTTTTATTTATTTAGAATACAAATAAATAGTACAGGGATATTCTGGGGACCTGCAAGATGGCTCAGTAGGTAAAGGCACTTGCTTGCCACGCCTGGCAACCTAAGTTTGACCCATGTATACACATGGTGGGAGAAGAGAGCTGACTCCTGCAAGTTGTTCTGTGAACTCCACCAGTATGGTTCCCACTCCCCTATATGCACAAATAGATACAAGAATAATATAAATTTTTATTAAAAACATAATTGTTTCGTATTGGAATCTATGTGGGTGCATCGTCTCTGCATTTTACCGGAACTTGTGATGGGGTGGATCATGGAAATAGCCTGTGTGCCACTTACATGGTAACAATGATTTTTCTTTGGTGGGTGGGTGTTATTTTATAGGTTGTCATAAGACAGACCACTGAATGTGATGAGGAAATAGAAAATCTGAAACAGATCTTAAATAATTACTCAGCTGAGTTCTCCCCTGAACGTGTGTCACAAGACCAAGCAGCCGACCTGCCTTCATTACAGGTAGGTCTCATCCATTCATCTTTCCGTTTGTTCCGAGGACTCTTACTTTACCCTCGATGTCTAGAATCTTCCATAGCATCACAGTGTTATGCCTGGCATCTGTTTTCCAACTGCAGCAATTTTCTTCTCTATCCTTTATTTGGTGGGACCTTGTGGTTGTATGGTATCATTGATATACCATTATGACTCCTGGACTTGAGATCTAGTCCCAGAACCTAGGTAGGCCGTCTCTTTTGAGTCCTGATGTGGAGCTTCTTAGGTGCCCGCACTCTCAGCACGGTGCATCTTGGTTTGCATTTTTTCTGTGCCCAAGAAGCTTATGTAGGGGTTAGGCAGAGTGAGCAGGCTGGATTTCAGGGGTAATAAAACTCTGACCATTGTTATAATGGACTTTGGATACAAGACCATATTTTTTAGTGCAGTATAACACTCTGGGTTGGGCCTTTTCAGTCTTTATTTTGTAGTGGCACATCATAGAGGCCATGTTGTGGGAGCTGCATGTTTTTCTTGTCACCCAATGGACACACACAGGCAGTTGGTGCGACACTTAAAACAAGACTTTACCATTTACTAGCTGGGAGACTGAAGACAACTTGCTTAACACAAAAGGCGAAGCATAAGAGGTTCAGGTGGCACAGCCCATTACTGCTGAATCGATAATACAGGCCCAGTGTGAGTGTGGCTCAGTAGAGTGAGGGTACCAGGTGTCTTCAAATACTTACAAACTCAGGACTTCAAAGAGCTTTTGTATAAGAGCAAATAAAGGAAATCACGCATAGGACAAGTCTATGGGGCCCATCATAGAATACAGGCAAGTGTGTGCGCACGCACAACACACACATACATACATACACACACACACCCTCGATGACCCTTATGAGCCCTGGTGGACCAAGGAGTTGGGGAGAACACTTGGCTGGCAATGAGTGTGTCAGGAAAGAAGGGGCAAATAAAACTGACCCAAGAAAAAGCAGACTTCTTTCTTAGCTCTACCAAGATGATTTGATATAACTCTGATATTCAGGGATATTCATGAAGTGGGGGAAGTGAGACTACCAACCACAGTGATTTACCCAGGAGCAAAACCTGTCTGGAACAAACCCAAGATTGTTATCATAACTGCCTACTTGGAAATGAGACTCTTCATTACTTGATTGCTGATCAACCTTTTAGAGTGGACGGTGGCAGACAAGGTCTGTGTAGACCAGGCTGGCCTCAAACTCACATAGATCTACTTGCTTCTGTGTCTGACTTCCTGAGTGCTGGGATTAAAGGGATGTGCCATATAGTTTCATGGGCATTTAAAAAAAAAAAAAAAAAGACACTATACTAAAACTCAACAAATGAGACATTAGGCTAAATGTGAGTGGGATCTAAGGTCTCATCAGTAAATTCTTCACATCCTTACTTTTACTCCTTTCATGCATTGTGACTGTACTGCATCCCTAGATGATATTATCATGCCATGCTAGGTCACTTAAAGAATATCATCTGAGCCATGCACCCTTTCCAAACTCCATGTGTTTCCATAGTCATTGCATAACACCTGTTTAATGAAACAATCTTGAAGAATCCCATTTAAGCATATAAGTATAGCTTATCAGCTATTTTATTTCATGTAAAAATAATGGGAATAGTGCTACCACAAGACCCAGCTATAGCACACCTGAAAGATGTTCCACAATACAACAAGGACATTGGCTCAACTATGTTCACAGCAGCTTTATTCATAATAGCCAGAATCTGGAAACAACCTAGATGTCCCTCAACCAAAGTATGGATAAAGAAATTCTGGTACATTTACACAACGGAATACTACTCAGCTATTAAAAACAAGGAAATCATGAAATTTTCAGGCAAATGGATGAAACTAGAAAAGATCATGCTGAGTGAGGTGACCCAGACCCAGAAAGACACTCATGGTATACGCTCACTTACAAACAGATATTAGCCAAATAATACAGCCATATTGTAACACATTACAATACACAGACCTAAAGAAACTAAATAACAAGGAAGAACTTAGGGGAAATGCTTAATTCTCATTCAGAAGGACAAATAGAATAAACACCTGAAGCAGCTGAAGAGAGAGAACAGGAAGGGAACCTACCAGTGATGTCCTCTGAAAGACTCCACCCAGCAGGGAATTGATGCAGGTGCTGAAACTGTGAAGGTCGGGCATGGTGGCGCACGCCTTTAATCCCAGCACTCGGGAGGCAGAGGCAGGTGGATCACTGTGAGGAGGCCAGCCTGGTCTAAAAAGTGAGTCCAGGACAGCCAAGGCTACACAGAGAGACCCTGTCTCGAAAAAAAAAAAACAAAAAACAAAAAAACAAAAACAAACTCAGGGGTGGGGCACAAGGAATCTTATGGAAGAGCTGGGGAATAGAGTGACGTGGAGAGGACAGGAGCTCCACAAGGATAACAATGGAGCCAACAAATCCGGGTGGAGGAGGAGGGGACTTCAGAGGCTGATGCACCCACCAAGGACCATGCATGGTGAGGACCTAGACCCTCTGCTCAGATGTAGTCGATGGGCAGAACAGTCTCCATGTGGGTCCCCTAATATGAGGACCAGGGTCTGTCTCCAACATGGACTCTGTTACTCGCTTGTTGATCACTTCCCTCTGTCAGGGCAGCCTTGCCAGGCCAAGAGGAGGAGGATGCAGGCACTCCTGATGAGACTTGATAGTTGGGGTCAGATGGTAGGGGGAGGAGGCTATAATCAGGATATAAACTGAATAAATATTTTAAAATTAAGTTTTTAAAAAACTGCAAAAAAAATGTTCTGTAAGAAAAATAGAGGGAAGTTCAGCTCACAGCATTCACATTCCTGGAGGTTCTCTTCAGTCACTGTACTTGGGACACAGCGAAATGCTTTACACACCCCTCCCATTTGCCACCAGAATATTAAAGACGTGTTTTCAGGTGTGCATTGTGGGCGTTGAACACAGGACTTGCTAGGCAAGCACTCTACTGCTGATCTCCAATGTGTATGCCTTCATCAAGAACATTCTTAAATGGGATTGGTGTGCTTTTCCTACCGTAAATAATTGGTGTCACCCACTTAGATTCATAAAAGATGCCTGTGGCTTTACCCCCATCCCCTTTGTGCCTTCAGTATAAATGCCAACACAGTGAAAATAGCCAGTAACATTTTTAGCAGCATTATAGGAATGTTATTAACCCCAGGGACAGTGTCTCTCAGCTCTGGACACCACTAGTGGCTCCCGGAAGGCTACGGATACCACTGTGCACATGGTGGCTCGGTCCCTCCCAGCCTACACAACACTGTTGCTAATTTCCTGAGTTTATTCTCATGGCTGCGTTTTTGCTTTTGTTGGCGAGATCTTCTGTTTATTGAAAGTGAGACATAAATCCTAGTCAACTCAGAGCTAACTCCGTCAGTAGGGATCTTTCATTGCAGACAGAATAGGGGTATTGGTTTAATAGTAAGTGCCAGCGGCCAGGAGTCATCCAGAAGCCCAGGGTTGGCCCTGCCGCACACTAGCTGCAACTTGATGAAATTGCCTTCTCACTCTACACTTCAGAACTTTTCCATGTGTAGCAATGTTCCTTTTTGGGGGTTATAAAAATCCAATGACTTGGGGCCTAGGGAGGTAGCTCGCTTGCTAACTGTGCATGTGAACCTCATTTCAATCCCCAGAACCCATACAAAAACAAAACAAGCAAAAACCAATGTTGTGGCATGTGCTTGCTGTAATCTGAGCTCTCGGGTGGCAGAAGCAGGCAGATCGCTGAGACTTGGTAACCAGTCAGCATAATGTTCTTGTTGGGTTCTAACAAGTAAGTCCCTGTTTCAAGAAATAAGTTGGACAGGCTAAGTGTGGTAGCACACGTCTTTTAATTCCAGCACTCGGAAGGAAGACGCCGGCAGATCTCTGAGTTTGAGACTAGCCTTTCTCTATGTAGTACGTTCCAAGCCAGTCAGGGCTACATACATAGTAAGACCCTTTTGTTTGTTTGTTTGCTTGCTTGTTTGTTTGTTAAGGATGGACGGCCCTGAGGTTGACCTCTGACACACATGTGGACATGCATCCATGCACACACATACATACATAGTTTAGTGACTGGAGAGAGAGTTTTAAGGACTATATTAGAAACATGTTTGAATAATCGTTACTGAAGTAATGTTATACAGCTTGGAATCATATGCCCATCGCTCCCATAGTGAATTTTACTGCAAATAAATTACCTTAGCTTAGTTGATTAACATTTTTTAGGTACCCAGATCTAGCCAATGGTCAGAACATTCTCCACAGTTGAGTGGAGAATGGGAAATGACTTTCTCATGTACTCTGGTGCCTCACATTTGACCATGTCCCCTGGAGGGGGAGAGCTGGTGGCACTCAGAGGAAGGACAGCAGGTTACCAAGAAGAGACTTGATACCCTATGAGCATACACAGGGGGAGGTAATCCCCCTCAGGAACAGTCATAGGGGAGGGGAATAAGGGGAAAAGGGGAGGGAGGGAAGAATGGGAGGATACAAGGGATGGGATAAACATTGAGATGTAACAAGAATAAATTAATAAAAAAAAAAGAAAAAGAAAAAAATTTTTTTTTAGGATGCTTGGATTGTAGACAAGTAACCAAATTTAATAGCACCGAAGAAATCTTCAAAGGAAAAACTCAGGTCTCTAACTTTATTTTACCTTAGGGGTTCTCAAATGTCAGTCTTCTTAAGAGGCTCCTGGGGAAACCCGGAAACATATATTTGTAATATTCTGTGTGCAAAACAGCAAGTGTGTACCCGTCGAAGGGCAGGCTTGTGGGATTCTGGTTCTGTGAGACCTGTGGTTAACTACTATGGCTCTGGCTCCCCACCCTGGCTGTATCCATCAGTCACCTGTGGACCTTGTTACAAGGTTCCATGCTTTGTTCAACACCCCCTCCCCCCGCCCATACGCCAAGATTTACAAGGTCTCCCAGGAACTAGCTACTGGCTCTGCAAACCCATTTAATCTCAGACCCAGCGTGGTAAATATCCCTTGCACTGAAGGAAGCTGGCTCCTGGGAGCATCCAAAAGCCACTCGGATGTCCTTCAAACGATGCCTATAACTCTTTGTGTACAGGGAGAGATTAAAGGGCTGGAAAAGCAGATTCTGAATCTAAGCCAGAAAAAGGAAGATCTGTTGGTGGACTTGAAAGCTGCTGTCCTGAGCCTTCATGAGCACCTGAAGCAAAAACAGCAAGGAGATAAGGCACCTGAAAGCCCTTCAGAGGAGTGCAGAGTGCCCGAGAGGGACCCTTCGGAAAGGAAGGTAGGCAGGGCTTCCTGGTCCCACATTCCATGGGCGAGTTAATGGGCGATGCTTTCCACTCAAACAACCTGCGATATCTCAGTCCATAGCAAAGGAATTTATCTTTTAAATGGAAATACTCCACTTGAGTCTGTTTACCACAGAGCACAATTCCTCAGGGTGTGCCTGCTCTGGGCCCAACCTCGAATTCCTATGCCTGAGTTACCTAAAATCATGCTTATGAAATTCCCGGGGCAGGTGGGAGGAAACCACCCTTGAAGTATCTGCCTTACAAGTGGTCCACATCAGTTGGTGGTGGGGTGGGGCCTTGAGATTATGCAAATGAGAAGGATTCCCTAGGAAGAGGTTTGGCTGAAAGAACTGAAAGGCACAAGGCCCAGAGACTTTGGGTGTGGGTGGACATATTGGACAAAGCATAAAGATTTAGCTACATAAAAATGTAGCCAGGCCAGGATGTGATGCTAGTCCAGGGCCTGACCTCGGGTGCCCTTGTGCTGTGTCTTTCAGCTGAACAGAGCAAGCTCCATGTCTTTCCTGCCCGTGGTCAAGGAGGAGGCAGAAGAAAGCTCCGTGAAGAGTGAAGTAAGAAAAAACAAAAAACAAAAAAAACTTTCTTTTTCTATTTTTACAAGACAAGTTGATTTTATTATTTTTAAATTATCCATGGGTAGGCATAGGAAGAGTCTGTACACATGATAATGAGTCTAGGTGCCTTCAGAGGGCAGGGGCGTCTGATCCTCTTGAGCTGGAGTTACAGATCCCAGAATGGGTACTGGGGGTGAAACTCAGTTCCTGCAAGAGCAGTGCATACTTCTTAACTACTGAGCCATCTCCCCAGCTCCCAGGAAGACAGTTTTCTTGTTAGCACTGGCTAGGAGCCGATCTCTAAGTGAATGTCAAAGAAAACACATGAAAACCTAAGGATTTTTAAAGTTAATGTGGATTTTTTAAAAGTAAGACTGAAGTACTTATTTGGTTATTAACACTGTTAAGCTCATCTAAGCCCGCTTTGACACAAAAGCGGCGTTGACTGGCATGAAGGATTCCTCTGTTAGGTGCTGATGTCTGAATGTTTCGCTGGCCTCTGAGAACATGCAGTTTTGTGTGAGTTTATGGCAGATAATGGTTTTGCATATTTGAGACACGCTTTTGTTTTAGAGTAGTGTGGTCGAGGACACGAGTTGTGTTTGCAGCTAATAAAGCTGATTCTTACTGCTGCGTTGTAAGTGGTTGAAAGAGACTTGGCCTTCTGGGTGCCAACTTCCATCTCATACTCAACGCTGAAGGCCCCACACAGCTCACACTGCACGCGGAAGCCAGCAGCGGCTTATAGTTTATGCAACAACTTTCTGCTCGTTTTGTAGATTATTTCAAGGCTCCATTAACACACAGGGTACACCTTTTTTCCTACTGAGTGTCACTAGAATGTGGTGTAACTGAGTGGAGAGTGAGGACGACAGTTTACTTTCTATTCTGACCACCAGACAACTTGAATTCACAGTCTGATTACATCTCTTTATGCCAGAGAGAATTGTAAGACTTGAAGAGGACCCAGGGCCCAAGCAAAGAAGACACACACACGCGCGCCCGCGCGCGCGCGCACACACACACACACACACACACACACACACACGTTTCTCTTTCAGGTATTTCCATGCCTCTGAGCTGATACATCTAGAGGATTTGCTTGTCTTTGACAACAACAACAACAACAAAATACATGTTCATCAAGTTGCAGAGGTGTTTCTGACAAGTAAAAGTTACACATATTTATAAACTACAGTGTGGTATACACCATATACCATACACACAGTAGATGGCCTAAATCATTCTGATTAACATGTCTTTCCTTACAAACTCCCATTTTGTGTGATGAGAACATTTACCATCTGTCTAAGCAATTTTCAAGTGCATGTGACATCTGATACCATCTCCTGGACATAATCCTCCTGCTGAAAATTTGCCTCCTTGCTCAATGTCTCTCTGCTCCCCTTCTATCCACTGTACCACTGTTCTCCGCTGCATCTCGACAAGTTCAACTTGGTTACACGTGACATTTAAGTGTCATGCCATGTCATGCCGTGATTGTGGTTCTGTGCCTGGCTTAGTTATTTCACTTAAGATGTTGTTTTCAGGTTCGTCTGTGTCGCCGCAAATGACAGAATCCCCAGGGTTTTTGTTTTTTGTTTTTTTGTTTTTTTTTATGATGAAATGGTATTCCATTGGGTATATCCACCACATTTTGGTTTGGTTTGTTGTTTAGACAGGGTCTCCCTATGTAGCTCTCACTGGCCTGGACCTCACTATGTAGACCAAGTTGGCCTCCAACTTATAGAGATCCGCTTGCCTCTGCCTCTTAAGTGGCGGGAATAAGTGGCCCAAACATGTTTGGTTTTTCCATTCATCTATTGGCTGAGTCTTAGGTTGATTCCATGACTTGCTGTTGTGGGTACCGCCACAGTGAACATGAGAGTGTAGACTTTTCTTCTGTACTGACCTCATCTCCTTTGGGCATGTGGCCTGAGGTGGTTGCTGAAGCATATAGTTGTTGTATTTTAATTTTTCTGAGGTGCCTCCTTGCTGTTCCCCATTCATAATCCCCAACAGTGGCCCTGAGTCCATTTTCTCCATGTCCTTTCCAGTACTAGGCCTTTTCCAGCCTTTTGATTATAATACATAGGATGCCTTGTTAGGTTTTTCATTCATGTGTATTCATTTATTTAATCGTTTTGCAGTACTGTGGATTAAGCCCCTGACTTCACATGCTAGACCAGAACTCAATCAGCGAGCCAAAGCCTCGTCTCCTCATTGCAGTTTAACTTGTATTCTCCCAGTTAGTGGGTTGGAGTCATTTTTCCCCCTTACACCAAACAGGCTTATTTTTTGAAATATCATTTAAGATTACATTTACCAAAACAGACAAAAATCCCAAACCGACTTTTATAAACCCCTTCTGTAGGACATGAGCTTATTACTCTTCAGTAAAGAAAATTATGGATTTTTCTTTTCTGAGGCTCAAGAAAAGCATCCACATTTGGAGACATGACTTAGTGCAAGAAATAGATGGGATGTGGGGTAGAGGGAGAAAAAGATGCGTGGCAAAACTGCCCGAGGAAGCTGAGCGGTGTTTGAAGGAGCTAAGGAGGGCTCCTGTTACGAAGAGGAAATACTTCCCTTTGCTGACCAACTGACCACTGTCTTAGGATGGACACAAGAGAGCAGAGCCATCTTCTGCATCCTGGTCTCCTCTGTGGACACACAGGAAGGACCTGGAGGAGGATGGGGCGTCCTCGTCCTCTGCCACCATCGTGCAGGTAACTGGGGGAGTCCTCTCCTCGCTGCCTGGATTTTCTCCTCTCTGTTCACCTTGCCCTCAGCATCGCCAAGCCTTCAGCGTGGCCCATACAGAGACTGACTGAGTAAGAGATAAATGAACAGAGGACCTGTTAGTTAGAAAGAATGACTAGATCCAGAAAAGGCTTCTGCCAATTTTTTTTTTTTTTACATAATTGCACATACATAGGACATACAAGCGTGATGCTCTGAAATACAGGCACATTGTGAAACAGTTAAATTAAGTTCATTCACATGTACGCTGCCTCACATATTTATCCTGAGTATATCGGGAACACTTAAAAAATTCTCAGTAATTTTAAAGTAATACTGTATGGCTATTCACAGAGTTGCCTTTCCTTGCCTAGTCTTTCCTTGTCTTTTTTTCATGTCATTTAGTTTTGTTTTGTTTTTTTGAAACAAGGTCTTGCACCTGTATCGTTAACAAGTTCACATAAGTACGCACACATATGCATGCACACACACACAAATAATAAGGTTAAATTAAAAACAAAAAAACAAAAACAAAAAAACCTCACCCAAGCAAAAAGACTTTCAAAGAAGCAGATACAGTGAACTAAATGACACCCCAGCTTTCCCAGCAAGCAGGGAGTCTGTAGCCAGTGAGGAAGAGGGGCCTCCTGGCTGCAGGGGATCCCCCTCACTCCTAGCAGGAGCTGATTGTTTTCTCCACAGGAGGCAGATGGGAGAATTAGCACCTGTGACAATTCCACAGTGCACATTATTGCACCGGACTCAGGAAGCACTGAGCAAGACCCAGAACCTTCCCCGAGGCTCAGCCAAACAGGAGAGGTAAGTCCCTGCCTGTCAATGACATGCTGGGTTGCCCAGATTCCCAGAGTGGTACCCACTTGTACAGTGCTTTGTGTGTTGGGCCAGGAGACCTGTGAAGGCCAGCATCCTCACGAATGCTGTCAACTGTCTCGCTGCAAGTTTTACCATCTCTGTTATTTACGTTTCCCACTTTTTTCATCGATTTTCAGCCTGAAATAGTTGTGTTGATGACTAGGTGTTTAGCCTGTGCGTGTAACACACAGGAGTGGTGGAAAGGCAGAATAGCACGTATTGATCAAGGGCCTGTTCAGAAAAGGCACTTTCATATTCTTTGTTACTTAATCAGATTATAAGAGGCAAGTTAATACCTACCTTGTGTTTACAAAGGAGGATCAGATTCGGAGGGTAAACTACAGGAACTAAATAGGCGAGTTAAGGAGTCGCCCCAGAACTGGTCCCTTCCAACTTCCTAATTTGAAACCACCGCACTTCTCAAGAAGGGTTTACTGCAGGGCCCTGATTCCAGGCTGGACCTGCTGTGTGACCCCTAAAGCTCCTCCTGAAAGATGCCCTGGGGAGGGGGACTTGGGCTGGGTTGTTGTCTTTTTTTTTTAAACTATGGACTTACGTTTGTATGTCTTTTTTTCTCCTTCTTCTGTCTGTTCTTACAACAGTGAACAGGCTGTCCTTCTGTTCCTCATTGCCCCTTTCCCATCATTCCCCACCCCTCTACCAGTGTAGCCCAGCAAGGTGATAGGTGGCAGAGGTGTGCACTCACCAGCGGTGCTTAGCCCAGGTCCAGGAAAGTTGTTGACATGCTCAATTAATATTTTATGGTTGTTGTTTGATTTTTGCAAGCCAGAAGTGGTCTGGGTTTTTGTTTTTCGTTTTGTTTATTTGGTTGTTTTTTTAGATTTATTTCTATTTATTTTACATATAGATGTTTTGCCTGCATGTATGTTTATGCGCCACATGCAGGCATCGCCCTCAGAGGCCAGAAAGAGTGTCAGATCCATTGGAAATGGTTAGCTACCGTGTATGTGCTGTGGGCTGAAACTGCTTTCTCTGCCAGAGCAGCAGAAGCTTGTGAACACTGAGCCATCTCTCTGGCCCCTGGTCTGTTCTTTCTAAGACTCAGGAATAAATGGGCCAACAAGATGGCTTGGTGCGTAAAAGCAGTTGCAGAACAACCTGGCAATGTGAGTTCAATCCCCTAAACCCATCTAAAAGTAGGAGAGAGCCACCTCTGCAGAAGTGTTACCATGATGCACTTGCTATGGCATGTGTACCCCACACACAATTTTATATATACTGAGGGGTTGCTTACACTGAGGTGTTTACATCACCATTCTCAGTTCTCACACCAGCCATGCTAGGTAGCTGTCAGCTCACTTGACAGATGGAGGAGTTGAGGCTTAAAGCTGTTACGTCTCCAGAGCCGCATAGCTTCTGGATGTCAGAGTTAAAAGTGAAGTCTTAGCTCTTTATGCCTCCTGACTTGAGTGTTTAACTAGATGGCTGAATGGCTATCTCTTCAACTGTAATTAGATGCTCCCATTTTCTTCTTAGCAGAGCTGTTGGCTTGTTGGTTGGTTGGTTTGTTGGTTGGCTGGTTGGTTGGTTTCTTGGTTAGTTGGCTGGTTTTGTTGTTGTATTTGTTTGTTTTTGAGATAATCTTGCTTTATATCAGGCTGACCTTAGATATGCAGTGTTCTTGACTCAACCTTTCTAGTCTTGGGTTGCAGGCTTACACGACCATGCCCAGATCTTGAAAGAGAAAAGGCAGTTACATGCCACCTTTGGCCACACCAGGGACAGCCCTTTGGTGACTCCAAAGCTCTTCTTTCTCCTGCCTGGAGCCATTTCCATCTCATTGGCATACTACCGCCACTAGTGAGGAGTGATTGGAGGCTCCACAGAGATGGCAGCCCAGGCCATCAGTCATGTATCAGCTACAGTCTCTTATTGTAGAAGTTCAGAGCCGTGGCCAGATGAGAATTACAGTACTCTCAGTAAAGTTCTGAGTCATTTCTGGCCCGTGTTGCATGAAAATAAATATTTAAAACAAATCCGTGACTAAGTCATGTGTTATATCTATACGTGTGCTGTTAAGCGCTGTGCTTCAGGCAGTTACTGATATTATGGGAGTGTAGAATTGAGTGGAATATTAATAGGTAAGTTTAAAGGTGATTTTGCCATAAAATGTAGCGATAGCCAGAAAGTTAACTTGCAAGTTAAGTGTATACCTTTCCTATGGGTCAGAACTTCTCTGCTTCTTCCACTCAAGATCCCTTTATACTGGGGAGAATTTGACTCAACGTGGGTACACAGGTGTATAAAATGGGTATAGCATCAGGTATTTACTGATAATAAATCATACATTTATTTTAAAACAGTTCTTTGAAGGTTGAAACAATGGCTCAATGGGTCAGAGTTCTTGCTGAGCAAGCATAGGAACCTGAGATCCAGTCCCCAACACCAAGAGAAAAAAACAGGTGTAGTGGCACACACTTGTGACGCTGGTACTAGGAAGCAGAAACGGAGGGATGGGTGAGCCTGCCAGCTTCAGCTTAGTTCCCAGTTCAGTGGGAGACCCCGCATCAAGGGCATAAGGTGAAGAGTGATAAAACAGAACACCTAACACCTCCTCTGAGCTCAGCATACATGTGCTTGCACATGCGCACATGCTCACACATACACACACGAACCCCAACATTTTTTTAATCCCCCACAATTCTTTGGTATACATGTAGTTTTACCATTAATAAGACATGAACACAGTTTTGCATGCTAGTGAGATGGATATGTCTGACTATTTTTACATAAGGAATTGCATCTCAGGCTGAGCCCTGGACTCTGCAGGATGCAGAGAATCTTCACATTTTCCAGAGTTTATATTTTTTTATTTCATCGTAGTCCGTGCTGAGGTCTGGGGTGTAGCTCATTCGTTGGAACGCTTGGTGAGTGTGTAGAAATCCCTGAGTGTGGTCCCAGTACTTCATAAAACCTTCATGTTGGCACATGCTGTAATTTCAGCACATGGGAGGTAAAGGCAGGAGGATCTGGAGTTCGAGGTCATTCTCAGCTACATAGTGAGTTCAAGGCCCACCTGGGTTGCATGAGACTGTTTTAAGTAGAGTTTAAGAAGAGAGCGCTTATAACAATTGAGATGTAATATGAATAAATTAATAAAATATGTTAAAATAAATAATTTTTTTTTAATTCTAAAAAAAAAGAAGAAGAGAGAGCTTACTGGGTTAAATTGCTTGCTATGTAAATGTGAGGTCAAACCTTCAGCACTTTTTTTTTAAAGGCATGGGGATACATACCTATAACCCCAACACTGGAAGGCAGGGACAGGCAGATCTGAGAATCAGCCAGCCTGACTGAAAAGGCAAACTTCCGCTGGGAAGCTCTGTCCCAAGGCCTGCACTTCTCAGAAGCATTCTAGTAGAATGGGAGGCTGTGAGCCGATTGCCATCCCTGGGGTTCAGAACTGTTTAAAAAAAAAAAAAAGTAGGGTGGGGAGCACTGCTTCATGAGAATCCTGGGGCTACTTGGAGCTCTTCTAAGGCTGTGCATAATTGTTTGTTCCTTCTGCCCCCACACACTTTGGATTCTTTTCAGGTTTAAACAGAGAACAGATTAGTCATCTTGCTTGCTCATTTCCTTGTGAAGTAAGGTAGTAAGAAAGCAGACCAGCTTAATGCTGCCACTTACAATTGTACCTGGCCTGCCAGTGGTGGTCAAATAGGAATCCCAAGTACATTAAGAGGAGAGGTGATAAGCTAGTTATGACATATTAACTGGTTATTATTAACAGATGATGCCCGCAGAGGAAGGAGATCGCACAGTCTTTGCCACTAAGGTATAGTCATACCCCAAAACTTGGAGATAACTAATTGGTTATTTATATAACTCACCAGGCTTGCTAATCAGTTATATAGCTAATCAGGCTAGAAGTTGATGTCTGACGGTAATTCCCAGGACCAATTATGTAAAAAAGAATCCTGAAGCCAGTACAGAAGGGTGGACCAGATGGTATATGAGGCTCCAGGACAATACTTTGAAGGAAGGCTTCTTTAAGAAGATCGCTCTTGAAGAAAACTATACAAATAGGTGGATGAAGGCAGGAAAAAAAACCATGTTGGTTTTGTTTGTTTGTTGTGTTGTTGTTTGGGAGTTTTGGGGTGCTGGGGGGTCAACCCAGGACCTATCGCATGCCAGGCAGATATCCCACCACTGAGAATACCCAAGCCTAAGAAATAGCATTTTACCGAGAAAGCACAAATACATGTAAAGTTAGTAGGGAAAACTACAGCTGCTCTGGGGTTCTGTTTTTGAGGTGTGCTGTGTGCTGTGTGCTGTGAGCAGCTCCTGTTGGGAGCCTTTCGTTTGTCCCAACTGTGCTTTATTAGATAGAAAGCAGCAAGTTTGCACACAGTCTTAAGTGGAAAATGTTGCAATTCATTTTAATTCTAACTAGCACAAAAAATGTACGGAGACTAGTATTTTTGCAGGTCAGAATGCAAATCTGTATTCCTAAAGGGATTTCTCTAGAAAGTTCAATGTCCTCTCTGAGGATTCTGGGAGAGGGCAAGTCCTACAGTATCTGGCAAGTCTATTATGTTAAAACCATCCTTTGCCGCCACATTCAAACTCACAAATAAGTCAGTGTTAGAATATCTCCACCTCCTTTCCGGGAGAAAGTTTGCTCCAATTGTTTCAGCACAGAGGGAACCTATCACACTGTATTGGAACTTCACACTGAAGCAGTCAGGTCGCAACTCCACAATTCAGAGTCTAGAAAAGCAAATGCCATTCTAGGGGTTTTTCTCTGGGGGAAGGGAGAATATGTTCTGTATTACTCCGTGAAGTTCATTACTTGTCCCAAGCTGCTTCAAATAGAAGGTTTAGATGGATAAAGAAAAACTAAAACATAATCTTGCTACTTGGGAAGACGTTACAATTGTGTGGCAGATTCTGGTATATAATATTAGTCCTGCCAGCATGGAGAGATTGTTTTTCTGTTGCTGTTTTTGGTGGTGGTTTTTTTGGGGGGGGGGGGCGGCGGGGGTGCTTTTTGTTGTTGGGTTGTTTTTTTGTTTTCTGTCTTCTGTTTGCATGGGGTGCACAGCAGCGTAGGTAGGCCTTGCTTAATCGCCGTGTTATACAACTTTAAGCACTGGCCAGTTCCCTGAAGTGTTTGGACACACACACACACACACACACACACACACACACACACACACACATTCACTCACTCACTCACTCACCTGTCTCCTGGGGAGCTCCACTCTCCACCTCTGTGCCTGGGAATACTGTACGTGTGTACATGTAGATCGGCTGCTTGGAAACCTGTGCCACCAGGTCACGTGGTTGTTGCCATGAGTGTGGAGGTGCAGTTTTCTTTTTCTTTCTTCCTCCTTTCAGTCTTTATTTTATTTCTTTTAAACTAAGGGGAAAGGGAGTTGCGGGGGTCCCGGGTCTTTTCAAGCCCCGGTGTAAAAGCCTTGGATCCCTGGCTTCTCACCGCCGGGTTATCTTTGGCTTCATTTTAGGGTGCCCCACCTTCCATTGAGGCTACACCTCTGGACTTTCCTCAGGAACAAGGAGCTTTTGAGGCCACCGTGGAGAGAAGGAGGCCTCAGCCTGCAGAAGTCCTCCATGTCTGCAAGACCCAGGTGGCCGAGCTGGAGCTGTGGCTGCAACAAGCCAGCGTGGCGTTTGAGCCGGAAACACTAGACACAGACATGCAGCAGGTGGTGGAAGAGGAGCTGGCTGGGTGCCAGGTAAGCCGGCCAGGCAGGACATTAGCGTTTGCCTAGTCACCAGTGCCCTGCCAAGATGGGGCAAATCGCCCTTAAAGTGGCAGTACACTTTCCCCATGGCTTTAGACTTCACATGTGTTTTGGCCTCAGCTCGTAGTTTTCACGGTGAGTCCTTGAAGTTCTTTGTGTGATCCCACCCCTTTGAGAGGACGGTTGTAAGTAAGTAACAGCCCAGAGTCCGGAATCCAAAACCAGCTCCTGGTCACATTAGCTGCAAACGTGGACCAATCCCTTTCTCAACCTGATCTCCCTCCTCCAATAGAGTAGGTTAGAGCACAGAATTTGTCAGAATTTAATGAGATGAGCTTACAAATACCTGGCATTAAAACTGTGCCCAATATTTCCTATTGTCCTTATCAATAATCACAAGATCATGCATAAATAATTAGCTCCTCAGAATGAAACTAAATGTCCTAATGGGCAAGATTTTGAAAACCGAATGAAGTTTTGTGGCCATGTTAGCAGGAGTGCCCTGAGCTTGGGAAGGGTGAGAGGATGCAGCTCCCTTGTCTCAAGTCACTAGCTGGGTAAGGGAAGGACTTGGCAGCTCAGCACAAAGGCGGAGATCTCTGTGTCTCTCCAGGGAGGGGCTGGGATGATGACACCTCAGTTGCGTGATTGCTGACACCACAGCAGAGGCTTCTTGCCGGCTGCTTGTGGTTGGCTCTCCCAAGTTGTGCCCAGCAGACCCGCCTTGGCCTCCGACCACAGTTGAAGATACCCTCCCATCTCAGTGTCTCTCTGGTCCTGCCACAAGAAGGTCTAACCGTAGGAATGTGTCCTGTGGTTGGGGTAGCCAACTCCACTGGAGGTGGGTCGCCTCCCTTTCATCTACCCAGAACTACCTACAAGGGGAGGTGATGACAGGGTTGGGGGCAGTCCTGATAGTTCTTCTAGCCCCTGGCATCCTGGTTGCCCTCCCCAGTGATGAGGTTAAACACAGCAATAGCAGGGCTACACTAAGCTGTACCCCAGGTGTCGCCAAGTTTGAACTCCATCTCCGTAAGGCGATCTGATGTTGATTTGCTACCAACTAAGTAGACCTCATGCCAAGAGCTCGGTCACTACCAGAATGCCCATCCTCTCACTGCTTAGCATCCATTTTAAAAGAGTGCGGGACTATAGAAAGACAAAATGTTGTCCACCAGGTGGCAGTACCACCCAACAAGCTTGCTGTGGGCAGACTTGGCAGGAATATGCTTCTAAGGAACCAGGAAGTGCTTCCTAGAGGCTGGGGGTGGGGAGCTGTCTGGGGAGGGTGAGCATGGATTCCCAGGGGTCATCTAGAAACACAGTGGAGGCCATGGATGGAGAGCAGCAGAGGACCACGGCAGGATGGAGGGCAGCAGAGGACCATGGCAGGATGGAAGACAGCAGAGGACCATGGCAGATCTGACAGATGGACCCTGCAGTGTTCAAGCTCTAAATGGCTGAAAATGTGCTTCATTTGAATGCTGTTTACATATTTAAAATGAATATAGAAATTGGGGGTTGGCAAGGGTGGGCGTTGGACTTGCTATGGGAAAATGGAGTACTGATCAACACGATCACTTTTCTCTCGTTTATATGACAATATGGCACATAAATGTGCTCTGTAAAAATGATCTTTATGGTGGAAAGTGGCTGGAGGACAAACAGATCAGTAAAGAAGACAATGTATGCCGGGTGTGGTAGTGCACGCTTTTTAATCCCAGCTCCCGGGAGACAGAGGCAGGTGGATTGCTGTGAGTTCGAGGCCACCCTGGTCTACAAAGAGTCCAAAACAGCCAAGGCTACACAGAGAAACCCTGTCTCAAAAACCAAAAGAAAGAAAAAAAAAGACAATGCATTTGTTTTCTTTGTAAATCAATTCCTGAAGTATTCAACTTTGATTATTAAAAACCTGTGAGTAATCAGGGGTGGGGTGGGCGACGATGGGAAATGGGACAGGTGACAGTTGGTTGAGTGCTCGTTCAGCATGAACAGAGTCCTGCCGTCAATTGTGAGTACCATGAGGCAGGTGTGGCACACATCTATGGTCTTAGCAGTTGGGAGCAGAGCCAGGAAGATCGTGGTCATCCTGAACTTATGGCCAACCTGGGCCACAAATTTTGAGACCGTGTCTCAAAATAGACAAAATATGTGAATTTATTTGTTTGTTTTCTGTTTGTTTTGGCTTTTCGAGACAGGGTTTCTTTGTGTTGCCTTAGCTGTCCTAGACCAGCCTGGCTTCGAACTCACAGAGATCTGTCTCTGCCTTCCAAGCACTGGGATTAGAAGGAAGGAACTTTTTTTAAAATTTGAAAAACTTTTTAAAGAAGGAAAATATGTGCTGGCCCTGGTAACTCATACCTTAGATCCCAGCACTCAGAGGCAGAGGCAGGCAGATGTCTGAGTTCAAAGCTAACCTGGTGGTCTACAGAGTAAGTTCCAGAGCAGCCAAGACTACCCAGTGAGACCCTATATTTAAAAAAGAACGAAAGAAGAGAAAAGGAAGGAAGGAAGGAAGAAAGAAAGAAAGAAAGAGAAAGAAATTGGTCTTCAGAAAGTAATCTACAGGGCTGGAGAGGGTGTTCAGCAGTTAAGAGAACTGGGTGTTCTTCCAGAAGACCTGGGCTCAATTCTTAGCACCCACATGGTAGCTCACAAGCATCTGTGACTCCAGTCCAAAGGGATCTGATTCTCTCTTCTGGCCTCTGAGGTCACTGCACACACGTGGAACACAGACACACATGCAGGCAAAGCATCCATAGACATAAAAAATAAATAATAAAATTTAAAAGAAATCTTTACGGCGACAAGAAAACTATGAAAGTAGTAATTAATAAAGCAGGAACAAGGAGGAGGCTAAGCGAGTCACGGGATATCAGTTGGCAGCGTTTGAAATAGCTGCTGGGTAGCAGCAGTTTGCAAACAACATATAAAATATTTGCACAACAGTTGCTGCATGGGTAAGCAAGCTGGCATAAAGTTGTGGTTGCTTTTGTGAACAGCCGCTCTGAAAGCTAGGAGTGTGTAAGTATGCACCGTTGAAGCTCTGAAGAACCCATGGGGTGCAGTAAGTAGTTTCCTGGGATAAAGGGGTTGCAAGATACATTCTTGGAAAACCTACTCGGAGGGCAAGTGTTTATTTAACTGAACTTGGTTTGAGGCCCAGGTTGCGTTTTGTGCCGGTGGCCTTGGCTGGAAGAATGTGAGGTGTCCAGAGGGCTACTGCCACTGTGCCCGGCCAGTTGGCATAGCTGCCCTTCTCCAGAGCTCTGAGAGAAGGCAGGGATATGGTGAGGAGGAATGCAAGGAGGCTGACTTATTAGGAAGCACACTTTCTGCAGCTGGCTTGTTTTCAGACTCCTGTGTAGATTGGTGGGTGATACCAGTCACTAAGCATTTGAAGTTCCAAATTACTCCTGTCTTCTGATCCTTTGGAAGCTAGATTGGCTTGAGAAAGGAAGAAATGAGCAAGGAGAAGAACTGTCTAAAGGAGTGTGTGGAATTCTTATTTACTTATTTTCAGTTCTCTGTTTGACACTTGGGCTACAGTAGGAAAAAAAAAACATAGGAAGGTTGGGGAAATATTCAGCGCTTTTCACTTAATCTTGAGCTTAAATCTTCTGCATGATTTTAAGTCATTAAGCACAAGCACATAGCTTAAGGCAAAAATACACAGGGAATTGATTGATTCCTCACAATGAGTCTAGAAGGTAAACTTTGTCGTTATCTCCGTTTTAAAGATTATTTGAGGCGCTCACGTTGGGTTCCTGGGCGAACATGGTAAAACTGGGATCCAAACCCAGATAGACTGCATAGTATCTGTGCTGTTCACCAGTAGGGTTCTTATTCCTGCAGCAAAACACCATGAGCAAACACCACGACGTGTTTACAGGGTTACTTACTGTAACAGCTGCAGTCAGGGTTGATTTAGTTACCCCCGCCCCCGCCATGGGTTAGGGGATGTTGCTCACTGGTAGGCAGCGTGCTATGTGCTATATATGCGCACAGCCCTCAGTTCAATCCTACCCCACCCTCCTACAATCCACTGTAGCTAACTCAGTGATGCTCTCTCCTAGGCCATGCTGACAGAAATTGAGCACAAGGTCGCCTCTCTGTTAGAGACTTGCAAAGACCAGGGCCTGGGAGAGTGTGGAGCCACTCAGCAGGAGGCTGAAGCCCTTTCCTGGAAACTCAAGGCTGTGAAGTGCAACCTGGAAAAGGTCCAGGTGATGCTACAGGAGAAATACAGCGAGGACCAGGTAGGCATGGAGCAGGGCCTGCGGTGCTCTGGGTGCAGGCGACAGGGCAAGTGCAGAGACGCTATCCTCATTAAAGAGTCCTAGAGCATTAAGGTGAAAGGAGCGGTCACAGGGGCTCCTGGGACTGTACTTCCATGTCTCCTCTGCACAGGTTTCTGGGTCTCCATGGTTGGGAAAGGTGGTAGGTTGGCCTGGCTTGGGTGGATTCCATGAGGCTGAGGATTGTGTTGATCATGACCTGGGATATAAAAGCTCTTTAATAAGGAAAGGTGTATTTTAAAGGAATTGGGGGGCAGCGGTGCTAGCAGCATGTCTTAGTGGTAGAAGAGCTTGCCCTGCAAGCCTGGTAACTTGCATTTAATCCCCCGAGCCCATGGTAGAGAGAGAGAACCAGTTCCCACAAGTTGTCCACCAACTCCCACACATTTTTAACAAAGTAAAGGAATTCTGTGACTCGAATTGGCTAGAAAATGAAGCCATCATAGAAAATTTTAAATATATTACATTTTTATATGAGGACTGTGGATATAGCTCAAGAGAGCTTGCCAAACATGCATCAAAACCTGGCTTCAATCCCCCACAGCAGCTAATCCTAGCACTGGGGAGGTGGAGGCAAGAGGATCAAAAATTCAAGGGCGTCTTTGGCAATATATCAGCTTTGATATAACTCTGTCTCAAAAAAATAAAAAAGAAAGGAAACAAACAAACAAACAAAGAAGGAAGGAAATCAGTGGTACACATCTTTATTCCAGCACTTAAGAGGCAGCTGGATCTATCTCTATGAATCCAAGGCCAGCCTAGTCTATATAGCAAGTTCCAGGGAGCCAAGACTACATAGTAAGACCCTACCCCAAAATAAGTAAATAAAATGTAATAAAATTAAAACAAAATCTAGCCAGGTGTTGGTGGCGCATGCCTTTAATTCCAGCACTTGGGAGGCAGAGGCAGGTGGATAACTGAGTTTGAGGCTAGCCTGGTCTACAAAGCAAGTCCAGGACAGCCAGGGCTACACAGAAAAACCTCGTCTCCAAAAACTAAAAAAAAAAACCAACAACAACAACAAAAAAAATCTATTTCTGGGGCACTTTGTCACTCATATATAAATATGTATTTATACCAATCATACAGTTCAAGTGTTCTCATGGTATCTAAAGCACTCTGTGTTTTGAAGTGCAAATATGCATCTTAGAAGTAGATCTTGCAGTAGATTTGCTTGACCGCTTCAGTGGCTCCCACTTGGTGATTTAGATTCACAGGAATGAGGCTGACTGCAGGTACACGGGCTATGCGCTCTCTCTACTGTTCTAAGGTTTTTTTCTCTTTTAAAAAGTGTAAAGTATGGGGGGCTGGAGAGCATTGTCTGTTCTTCCAAAGGACCTGGGTTTGATTCCCAGTACCCACATGGCAGCTCACAACTGTAACTCCAGTTGCAAGGAATCTGATATGTTCATACCAATGCATATAAAAAATAAAATTAAATAAAAAACGTAAAGTAGACGTAAGGGATACCGCGTAATCATAACACTATGAAGAACCTTTTGGTTCTTTCTTTTTAATTATTTATTTACGTTACATCTCAAACGCAGCTTCCCCTCCCTCCTCTCCCCCCAGTCCCCCCCCCCTTTCACCTCACCTCCCTACCATCCTCCTACCATCCCTTTCTCCTAAAAAAGGGGTGGGGGGAGGGGTTCCGTGAATATCAACCAACCTAGGCATAGCAAGTTGCCATAGGGCCAGGCGCATCTTCTCCTATTGTAGCCAAACAGGGCAGCCCAGGTAGGAGAAAGGGATCCAAAGGCAGGCAACAGAGTTGGAGACAGCCCCCCTACTCCTGCTGGTAGGAGTCCTACATGAAGACTAAGCTGCGCAACTGTTACATGTGTGTGGAGGGCCTAGTTTCATACCATGCACGCTCTCTCTGTTTGGCAGTTCAGTCTCTGTGGGCCCCGTGGGCCTACTTCAGTTGATTCTGTAGGTTTCCTGTGGTGCTTTTTGACCCCTCTGGGGTCCTTTAATCCTTTCTCCCCCTCTTTCACAGGAATACCCCAAGCTCTGCCTCAAGTTTGGCTGTGGGTCTCTGCATCTGTTTCCATCAGTTGCTGGGTGAAGCCTCTCAGATGACAGTTAAACTAGGCACCTGTCTGCAAGTATAGCAAAGTGTCATTAATAGTGACAGGGGTCCGCTGGCTCCCATGGCATGGGTCTCAAGCTGGGCTAGTTATTGATTGGACAGTCCCTCAATTTCTACTCCATCTTTATCCCGGCACAACTTGTAGGCAGGAAAAGTGTGGGCCGAAAGTGTTGTGGCTGGGTTGGGGTCGCAATCCTCCATTGGAAGTCTTTTCTGGTTGTAGGAGATGGCTGTTTCAGTTTCCATATTCCCTATGGCTAGGAGTCTTAGCTAGGGTCACCCTCATAGATTCCTGGCACTTTCCTTTGTCTTAGACTTCTAGCTTGTCCCCGAGATGCCTAACCCCCACCCGACTCCCTACTGATTCAATACTCTCTCCTCCTGTCCTCTTCTTTGAAGGTCTGGTAGAATTCTGCACTAAAACCATCTGCCTGTAGGCTTCACCTTTTCCAAACCTACTTTATTTGGGGTTCTTTAAATGCTTATACCTCCCTTCCAACCCACCTGCCCTAGATAGGAGAGAAAGGAGGTTAATGGGAACAGGAGAAGTAGACCTTGTTGAATTCAGTTCCTGGGAGCGATTCCCCTGGCATAGTTGGCAGGATTTCAGCAGACCAGCAATTCCATCAAAGCTGCTGCTGGAACCTGGAACAGCAGCTGGAACCTGGAGCCCCCAAGCATTCTCTGGAGCGGTCTCTCTAGGAGCGTCTTGAAGTGGAGCGATATAAAAATAAAATCTCCTCTCAGAGTCTCTAGTAGGATATGTTTCAGCTGGCAAAAACCAATCCCTGCCCCCCAACCAAGTGGTTGGACTTCTGAGTGGATAAACATCACCTATTATCTCACAAGTCTCTTCCCCATCCCACACTTGGGATCAAAACAAAAAACATGTTTACATCCAGTACATATCCCACACTTGGGATCAAAACAAAAACATGTTTACAACCACTCCATCTGCCCCTGGGTGTTTTGTTTAGTTTTGTTTTGTTTTTGAGGGGGGTGGGCTGGGAGACTTTTAATAACAGCTTCTATAACCTTAGGGGTTATAGGTCTATTTAGATTGTTTCCCTGATCTTGATTTAGCTTTGGTAAGTGGTATCCATCAAGAAAATTGTCCGTTTCATTTAGATATTCCAATTTTGTGGAGTACAGGGTTTCGAAGTAAGACCTAATGATTCTTTGGATTTCCTTGGTGTCCCTTGTTAACTCCCCCTTTCATTTCTGATTTTGGAAATTTGGATATTCTCTTTCCGCCTTTTAGTTAAGTTGGCTAATGGTTTGTCAAAGAATGGTTTTGTTTATTTCCTGCTGCCTACTCCTCTTGGGTGTGTTTGCTTCTTTTTGTTCTAGAGCTTTCAGGTGTGCTGTTAAGGGGCTAGTATGAGATCTCACTAATTCCTCGTTTTGTTTGTTGGTTTGTTTTTTGAGACGGGGGCTGTCCTGGACTAGCTTTGTAGACCAGGCTGGCCTCGAACTCACAGTGATCCTCCTGCGTCTACCTCCCGAGTGCTGGGATTCAGCTTCACTATTTCTTTATGAAGGCACTTTGTGGTGTGAACTCTCAGCGCTGCTTTCATTGTGTCCCATAAGTTTGGTTATGTTGTGCATTTGTTTTCATTTAATTCTAAAAAGTCTTTCATTTCTTTCTTGACCCAGTGGTCATTGAATAGAGAGTACTTCAGTTTCCATGGGTTTCTGTTATTTTTGTTGTTGTTGACGTCCCCCTTTAATCCATGGCGGTCTGATAAGATAACATGAGGTTATTTCATTTTTCTTCTATTTGTTGATACTTGCTTTGTGACAAAGTATATGGTCAGTTTTGGAGAAGGTTCCATGAAGTGCTGAGAAGAAGTTATATACTTTTGTGTTTAAGTGAAATGTTCTGTACATATCTGTTAGGTCTATTTGATTCATAACATCTGTTAGTTTCTTTCTTTCTTCCTTCCTTTCTTTCTTTCTTTTTTTTTTTTTTTTTTGTTTAATTTCTGTCTGGATGACCCATCCATTGGTGAGATTGGGCTGTTGAAGTCTCCCACTATCAATGTGTGGCATTTAATGTATGATTTAAACTTTCGCAATGTTTCTTTTATGAATGTGGATGCCCTTGTATTTGGGGCATAAATATTCAGAGTTGAGACATCATCTTGGTGGATTTTTTACATTGATAAGTATGAAGTGTTCTTCCCCATCTCTTTTGATTAATTTTGGTTGAAAGTCTATTTATTAGGTATTAGAATGGCTACTCCAGCTTGTTTTCTTGGCTTTGTTTGCTTGGAAAATCTTTTCCAGCCCTTTATTCTGAGGTAATGTCTATCTTTGATGCTGAAATGTTTCTTTTATGCAGCAGAATGATGGATTCTCTTTTCATTGTTATTGGTAATGTGTGTGTGTGTGTGTGTGTGTGTGTGTGTGTGTGTGTGTGTGTGTTTAGCTGGTTTTCCTGATGCTGGCAGGCCTCAAGGAAAGCAGGTAGAGCTATGAGGTGGGAAATGGAGCACAGGAGATGGGGTGCAGTTCACAGCTGTCTTTTTGGGTTTTGTTCCTGGTTTTGTTTACTTTGTTCTTTTAAAAAAGATAATAAATTTCCTGACTTTTACAAATTTCCTGGACAGGGCTAGAGAGATGGCTCATTGGTTAAGAGCACTGGACACTCATCCAGAGCTCCTGAGTTCAATTCCCAGCAACCACATGGCAGCTGACAACCATATATAATGAGATCTGATGCCCTCTTATGTCTGGTGCTCTCTTCTGTCCGGCAGGCATGCATGCAATAGAGTGCTTATATAAATAAATAATTTTTTAAATACCTGGACAAATTGGACTGAGGAAATGACATGATAAAAGATGATCATCTCACTAAATGTAGTAGCTCAGGAAATAGATAAGAAATAAGTACATTAAATTGCGGTAAACAGCCAACAGTGGTGGTACACCCCTTTAATCCCAGCACTCAGGAAGCAGAGGCAGGAGGATCTCTTGAGTTTGAGGCCAGCCTGGTCTACAAAATGAGTTCCAGGACAGCCAGGACCATGCAAAGAAACCGTGTCCCAAAAAACACAAAACAAAACAAAAAGATAAATAATAGCACCGCTGTCTACTCTGTTCTGTTGCTGTGTTGGTAGCTGAGATCTTTATGGGTCTTCCTAAATAGTTACTCTGCCATTATGGAACATACATGTGTTGGTTGGTTTGTTTTTTAGCATCTCGCCACTCTCAAGAAACCGTCAGAGCCCCACGGTGTCCTCCTGCCAGTTAGTCTTTCTGAGTCCATCATAATTGAAAGGCCACAGTTTAGCAGACAGAAAGATGCTCCCCAGCCGCAGGTAATTCCCACCCTCTCACTTGTAAAAAGATGGTGTTTCTCTTTGAAGTGAAGACTGAGGGCTTTATGACTGAAGTATGCATGCTTGGGCCTGGGCACCGAGCCACTGGCTACATCGCTTCTGTCTGTTTCAACTGGAGACAGAACCTTGATCCTTCACTAGGTTGCATCTTAAACTAAGTGGCCACCTCCAGGGCAAACTTAGCTCTGTAACAGCAGCCCTGTGTTGCTCATTGTCTCAAAGCATGTTCATTAATAGTTTTTCCATGTGCATCCAACACAGTTTGAACAACACTTGGCTGTTGTGTGGTTAGTTTATGTGTTTGTTGTTCATTGTATCTTTGGGGTTGTTTGTTGATTGCAATGCTGGGTATGTAACCCAGGACTTAGCACATGGGAGGCAAGAGCTCCACCAGAGAGCCACAGCCATAGCTTTTGACTGAGTTTTGGGGAAATAGGTGATAACAAAATAAACAAATGAGAAAAGAAAGTGGCAATGACTTGGGAAGTGGCGCAAAACTAGATGATTTCAGCAGAAGATATTTTAGAGTGCCAGTTGGAAAAACTAGATGGGGGAAGCCATTTAAACTGTGTTCACTTACAGATTCTGGAGTTAAAACCATTAGAACAGAAAGATTTGATCAAGTTCACAGAGCTTAATGCTAAGAAAGCATGGCTGCAGCATTGCCAAGAGGATAAAGATGCAAATCAGCAACCAGCCTCAAGGTAAACCATTTTAAAAATTCTCTTCTTATTTTTATGTGTGTGGGTGTTTGGCCTGCATGTATGTCTGTGCGCCATTGCATGCCTGGTGCCTGAGGAGGCCAGAAGAGAGGGTTGGATCCCCTGGCACTGGAGTTAGAGACAATCGTGAACCAAAATATGGGTGCTGGGAATTGAACCTGGGTCCTCTGGAAGAGCAGCCAGTGTTCTGAACCTCCAAGCCGTGTCTCCAGCCTTAGATAAAGCATTTTTAAATATGTTGGACAGTTTTAGATGTTTTGTTTGTTAGGTTTTTCATTTGTTTTCTTCTTTTTTGTTGTTGTTTTTTGTTTGTTTGTTTTGTTTTTTGAAACAGGTAGCTTTGGCTGTCCTGGACTCACTTTGTAGACCAGGCTAGCCTTGAACACATAGATCTGCCTGCCTTTGCCTCCCTGAGTACTGGGATTATACAGCCTGGCTGTATTGTTTGTTTGTTTTCTCTTTTGTTTATTTAGTTTTAAGCAGGGTTTTGTGTAACCTAGTCTGGCCTCAAACTTGCTACATGACCTTCTGATCCTCCCTCCTGGCTTGTGTGGTGCTGGCAGTCTAACCCAGGGCTGTCATGCTTTTTAGAAGCACTCTACCAGCTGAGTGAGATCCCCAGTTTCATTTTTTTTAAAAATTAGGTTTATTTATTTGATAAGTATGAATGTTTTGCCTTTGTGTATATATGTGTACCACCTGTGTTCCTGGTGCCCACAGAAGTCAGCAAGAGGTCATCAGATCTCCTGAAGCTGAACTTAGGCAGGGTCATGAGCTCCCATGAGTTCTGGCAACCAAGCCTGGGTCCCCCTGCAAGAGCAGCAAATGACCTTAACCACTGAGCCAACTCTCTAGCCCTCCCAAGCCCCATTTGGATGCTTATTGTTAGGAGAATTGTTTGTTTTTAAATCCTGCATGAGACATTGTGTAAATGTAATGTGAGGTTGTTTTTGTGTCAACTCTTTTCATCCTCCTCTCCCCCCACGCCAACAGCAATGCCGTTAGTGCTGGAAATGCAGCTCTGGATTCAGCCTTGCCACCCCAGGGCCAGAGTGGTGATAAATGGCAGTGTCTTCACCATGAACTAGCATCAAGACCAAATTCCCCTGCGCCTCAGCTCGTGGAACCTCAGGTCTGTGCCTATCTGTCTTGGGAACCCGGTGAGGGCTCATCCAGAAACCATGTGTGCCCCACACACTGCACCCGCTTAGTCTCAGAAGCCGAAGAACCCCATGGCTTCTTCCCCTGGCCCATCCCTCCTTCTGTGCCCCAGTAGCACCCGTGTCTCTGCTCACTACACTGCCCATTTGCTTATCCTGCACATTAGTTAGTGTGTTGCTGGGGACGATGGATGATTTTGACTCAGTTTCCGGAGGTCATCTGTGAAGGGGAAGGCATGGCAGCTGGGGCAGCTCCCTCTATGGTGACAGGAGCTTATGACGTGTCCTGTTCACATCTTGATGCATCAGGAAGAAGGGCGGGACTAATAGCAAGGCCACACTGTTACCCTCAAATCCCATCCCCGGTGGCCTCCACCCTCCAGAAAGACCTCATAACGCTAAGGTTACTTTTCACAGCAAATGCCAGCAGCCCACAAGGGACACTCTGAATTTAAACTATAACGGCTGGGTGTTCCCCATTAGACAGTGAGAGAAGAAAGTCCATGTCTACTTGGTTTTCATTTGAGTACCTAGCACAGTACCCATGGCAATATGGAGTCTTGAGGACCATCTGTTGAATGAATGACATATACCGACTTCTGCAAAACACCTGGAAAAGCTATAGGATGGTGTATGCGTGTCATTCACTCATCAGAAGCTTCTGTAGAACCGACTACAGCCAATGGCTTCTGTCAGTTCATATGCCCCTCCAGCACTCAGGTTTTGACAGTCATGTATTTAGATGGCCTGGACAAAGGTCCTCAGTGATTTCCTGATCTCCAGTCTGGTGGGAATTTACATCTTGCTCAGAACCTTATTCGACCATTCAGAGTAGAATTAACCTCCTAGGTAGTACTTTGTCTTGGTTTCTCCTTGTTAATCAAATTATAAACCATGTATATAAGGGTCTTTTAAAGTGCCTATCATCAGTTCTTTCCCCCAGAGAGTCCTCTACCACCCCAGTCTGTTTTGTAAATATAATTTTCTCAGTGAGTTTTTGGCACTTTCATACATGCATCTAATGTATTTTGATCATATCCACTTATATTCAATTTCCTTTTCCCCAACTTCTTTGATGTATAGCTCCCACTCCCTCAAAACTTTATGCACCCATATATATATATATATTACACTGGTTCTGGTTTTGTTGGTTTTTTGAGACAGGGTTTCTCTGTGTTGCCCTGGCTGTCCTCGAACTCATTCTGTAGTCTGATGGCCTCAAACTCAGAGGTTCGCCTGCCTCTGCCTCCCGAGTGCTGGGATTAAAGGTGTGCGCCACCACTGCCCAGCTTTTTCCTAAACATGATTTAAATCTCATTCTAAGCATTGGCTATGCAAGGAGCCCACTGGTAAATGAACTAGTACATGATAAACTAGTTTTAAAAACTGGCTAAGCCTGTGGTTTGACATGCCTCTCCTATTAAATTGGAAGATTAAAGCTGAGAATGCAGTTCAGTGCTTGAGCACCTGCCTAGCATGAGAAGGCCCTGGGTTCCTAGAACTGTCAAAAATAATAGATAAGTAAATGCATACACATATGCAGACATCTATAAATTATGGCTTTATTAATTCCATTATTTGTGTTTTGTCCATCTCTTTGATATCTAAATGTACCTTTTTTTCCCCCCTTGATACTGACAGGATGCAAACCTCCCTAAGAGAAGACTGCATGCTCAGGCACTCTCACCTGCTCGCGTTAGCTTCAGCGGTGTCGTCTCCGCCTATCACCAATTAGGTTTCTCTTTTCCGAACAGGTGGCCTCAAGGACGAGCCCTCTGCCCAGCGTGAGTGTATATAACTTTAGATGCCCTACAGCTGATGAACTGCAAACTTATACCACCCAGCTTGAAGATCTACGCCAAGAAGCAAACAGTATCCAGACACAGGTAGAAATTATACAGGTAGAAACTGTGTATGTTCCTCATTGCTGCAGTGACATTTGGAACAAAGAATGATGATATGATATGATAGCATCATTGCACATTGGTCATAATTTCCTCCACAGAACAGATAACAGAGTCATGATGGAATGAGTCTTAGGGTTAGAAATGGGATTCGTTTTTTTCTTGACACCTCATGAGGTGCTGAGACTTGAACCCAGGGCTTCACATGCTCTAGGCAAATGCTGTCTCACTGAGTTCCACTCCCAGCCCTTGTCACTCCTGGTGAATTTTGCAGTGCCTACCAAAAGCACTACATGCAAACACTTCTGCGTCTGGGTCCGGGATCAGCGAGGGGTGTGTGTGAGTGGGTGGTAATTGATTAGTGATGTCTACAGAGTGCCCTGGGAAGGGAAGGCTAGGGAAGGCACATAGGCAACCGTGAGTCAGTTTAGCTGAATGGCGTCGGGGTGATGTTAGGTATCCATCAGCTAAGACACAGGGAAATGAGCCACGCAGTGAGGCCGAGTGGAAGTGGGTTAGTTAAATAGTCTGATAACTTAGGGGCTATGCCAGACTCCCAACATATGTGTAACTAGTCAGGAACTCAAGGCAAAGAAAAAGATGGTTCCAAACTAGAACTGTGGCTCTTTCTCCAACTTACCAACACAAGGCAGCTCAGCCCCAGGGGCCCTGTGGAAACATATCTATCAAAGTGGCCTCAGCTTTATCAAAGTGGTTGGTGCATAGCTGCTGACACTCTGAACTTGCCTTTTCTATCACCCATCTCTATCTTTACAGTACTTTGCCTTCTCTTCCTAACTAACCTCTGGGCTTCTTCCTTATAAATGTCCCTTCTCTTAGTTTCACTTAATTAACCCACCGTGTCTGCATTAAAATGAGGAAGGGCTGAGGGGGACGTAGCTCGTGCCTGTTATCCCAACACTTGGGAGGCAGAGGCAGGCGGATCGCTGTGAGTTCGAGGCCAGCCTGGTCTACAAAGTGAGTCCACGATGGCCAAGGCTACACAGAGAAACCCTCGAAAAACAAACAAACAAACAAACAAACAAAGTGGAGGCAGGAAGCAGGAGGACGTCTGCAGCTTCACCTAGCTGCCAGTACTGAGGAGACCCTCACCTAGCGGTTCCCCCACCTCTTTTTTTCCCCCCAAGACAGGGTTTGGCCTAGGTCCTTTGCATATATGTTACAGTCATGTACCTTGGTATTCTTGTGGGACTCCTAACGGTGGAAGCAGCTCTCTGGCTCTTTTGCCTACTTTTGGGACCTCTTTCTTCCTACTGGGTTGCCTTGCCCAGCCTTGATATGAGGGGGTGTGCCTGCCCTTTTCTAAAGGGAAACGGAGGAGGAGTGGATGGGGGGGGGGCGGGGGGAGGAAGGGAGGAGCTGGAAGGAAAGGAGAGGGGAAACTGCAATTGAGATGTAATATATGAAAGAAAAAAATTTCAAAATAGCCATTGTCTCATAAACACATTCATATTTTACTGTGGGAGGGAGTGCTGCTCTTACAGAGGACTGACGTTCAGCTCTTAGCAGCTGCTATCAGGTGACTTACAAGCTCCTGTTCTAGAAATCCTGATGCCTCTGGCTCCCATGAGCATCATATACCCCCACACGGACACATACATAGACATATAATTAAAATGCGTAAAGTAACTCCTCTTCCAAATATATAACAGAAACTGCACACTCTAATGGAAATATGGAAAACACTGGTTTAGGAAGGCAAGGGACCTTAACAACTTTTTTTTCCTCCCGATTTAGGGAAGTTTGACAGAAGAAACATACATCAATTTGGATAAAAAATTATTTGAACTCTTTCTGAGCCTCAGTCGGTGCCTGGGCTGTGTGGAGGAGCTGCTGCAGAGGCCTGGGCTGCTCAGAGAGGATGCCTCTGCCCAGCAGGCACTCTTCGAGGTAGTGCTCATCTGACGCCTACAGTCTGTTTTTCTGTGGCTGCACATCAGGCCGGAGCTCACTGCCTGTCTTCCCTCCTCTCCATCTTGCAGAAACTGGCCCTTGAGCTAAAGAAACTTTCTTTAGCTCTGGGCGACAAGAAGGATGATCTTCTGAGAGCTGTGACTTGGCCTGGCAAGGAGGCCACGTTGCTACCTGAATGCTTCGATGCTCTGATGGTCAGCCTGGAGCGTGCCCAGGCAAAGGCTGCCTGGAGAAGCTCGTCCCTGAAGGCTGGCCTTGACCACAGCCGCAGCTATCAGGTACGACGCTGAGTGCAGGGCTGACTCTGAGGGACCATCAGTTCTTACAGGAAGACCTGCAGGAAATGCTGGGGCCTGCCTTTGTTCTTGGCGCGAAACTGCTTGAGCACGAAGCCCTGTCAAGATGATCTAACACAATGCTTCTTTTCTTGTATTTAGAGATTGTCATGGAGAGGGGTTCTCTTTAACTTTCTAGGCCAGAGGGATAAGCTGCTGTTTTTGACAATAATCTAGGGCTGGAGTAGGATTGCTGAGGGAGGGTCTTGAGGCAGACTAGTTAAAACGCTGCTGGAATTGTATAATGAAAAAGAAAGGAAACAAAATAAAACTTACAGCGGCCCATAAAAATCAAACCTGAGGGCCCGGGTCTCGGCTATGGGTAAGAGTGCTGGTTGTAAAATATAAAAGTGAGCAGCCATGTAAAAGCCAGGCATGGGCCATACATGCTTGTAGCCTCAGTACTCAATGTAGAGATAGGCGGATCCTGGGAGCTTGCTGGTCAGCCTAAACAACAGTGAGTTTCTGGGTCAGTGGAGACCCTGTCTCGATGACGATGATGATGATGATGATGATGATGATGTTGTTGTTGTTGTTGTTGTTGTAAGAAAATACTTTTTTCCAGCCTCTTCATGCACACATGTATACATACACCACACACACACAACTCTCCCCTGCCCCCTGGGGGGAAGAAAACAAAAAAAAAACCCAAAAAATCCTGAATCCAGCAAAACTTCTAGAATCCAGGTTAAGCAGACATAAGGGGAGAAGAACAGCGTCTGGGGGGATAATCAGCCAAATCCAGAACAAATGGCTCGTGGTTTGTTTGTTTGCTTGTTTGTTTGTTTGTTTACATATATGAATCTAAGGAACAAAAGTAAAGAGTAGGAGAGCCAGCCGATTGAAGGTGGTGGTGTCTGGGTTTGCATTCTGTCCCCGTGATAAACACTACAGACTCTGTTGTGACATGGAGACCTCAGCCATATCCCCTATGAAACACCAAAAGGAAGTACAGAAGTACTTACCCCGTCTGCATGACTAACCGGGTGAAGGAGTTAGTAGTGGCCCTGAAGGAAAGGTTTAGTGTTTTTAGCAAGAGGCGGTGTTTATCCTTTAATAGGGAGCACACTGCAAGTACTGATGAAATGACTTGATGTCTAGTGTTTACCTCAAAATAATCCAAAGGGAAGGGAAGTTAGGTCTAGCAGAGATCCAGGGACGGGGTAGGGCAGGGGCGGGGTGGGGCTTGGTGGGGCAGGGGGGTCAGCTGTGGGTTAGTGACCATTGAGCTCAAAGATAGAATGGGGTGGATGCCTCTATCTGTGTATGTTTAACATTTCCAGAAAGTACTAATTAAACGTTGAAAAGGAGGGGGCCTAAGCGAGGTTGCTTAGTTAGTTTCCTACATGTGCCTCTTTTATGTGCAGAATGAAATAAAGCGACTATACAGTCAACTCATTAAAAAGAAGATGGCTCTACAGCAGTCTCTGAACGAAGTCAGCGGGCAGAGTACCAACAAACAGCTCCAGGTAAACAGTCGAAAGAGTTCAGGGGGCCTCAGACCAGAGTCTTGGGCATCGGCTGCTTGTCCAGACAGCCTTGGCAGGAGTCGGGGAAGCTTAAGTGGCCATTCAGATGAGAGCAATTGATGTTGCCCTTCACCACGGTCCTTCCCCAAGCACAATATTTTAAAGCAACGGAGTTCGTTTTCCCCTGTCAACGGGCAAAGTTGTTCAACGTGCCCACCATTGTCAAAGGTGGTGGTAAGTGAGGCCCTTAGCTCCTCCACTGACATTCTAATTAGTCCGCCTTCTCGTGACCAGTGGACTAACGTGAGGGCTTTAGGCATACGTACGCGTCCAGCCAGCAGCAGTTTCCCTCATTTACTGAGGAGCCACGGTGTTCTGTTAGCTCTGGTTTTGTGTTCTTGCCAAAGAGGGAAAATCAGAGGCGGGAGATGTCACTTGATCGGTAGCTTATTTGGCTGTCACGTATGAAGCCCAGGGTTTGGTCCCCAGTACTGAATAAGCCAAACATGATGGTTACATGTAACTCCAGCCCTGGGAAGGTGGAAGCAGGAAGACCAAAAGTTCAAGGCCACCCTCAGCTGTATAGACAGTTTAAAGCCAGCCTGAGCTTCTTGAGACCAGGCAGACAGACGAAAAGTGTAATTGCATAAAGACAGTTCTATCAGAACTGTTTTAGGATGAACCCAGCAGCAGTGCTTGCTGTAAAAGCTGTCAGTAGCCCAAAGCTATTGAATTAAACAGTTGCCTGTGACAAAGGCAGCGTGCACCCTTACAATGGATGACATACCATGTCCCTGTTGAAAAGGAGTCAGAGGGCTGAGGGTATAGAGCTCCTGGGGGGACACTTGTCAAGCAAGCACAGCCTCCTGGGTTTAATCTCCACCAGCACGGAAATGGATGATTCTTTCTTTGTTTTGGTTTCATTTTGGATTTTTGGGAAGGGTCTTACTCTTATACCTGGGCTGGTCTTGTATTCAAATTCTCTTGCCTTCACCTCCTGAGTATGAGCCACCATGCCCTGATGATGATGGTGATTATCATCATCATTATTACTATTTTGAGACAGGCTCTCACTATGTAGCCCTAGCTGGGCTGGAACTTACTGCATAGGCCAGGCTAGCCTTGAATTAATAGAGATCCACCTGCCTCAGTCTCTCACATGCTGGGATTAAAGGTGTACACTACCACCTCCAGCCCAAGCTAATTAAGTTTTTGAAAGGTAGTGGGTTGGAGGATTGCTGAAGAGCTGAAGAGCTGAAGAGCAGATGGGCACTTAGAACACTGAGGTGTGGAGACCATAAATCCCCTGGTATACACATATGCCTTGTTTGGTGTGTGCTTAGAATATGTTGGGAACAGATTCAACTCTGGAACTTTTGGGGAGATTGACAAAGAGAACTGTGTACTGGCAGGAGCGGGGGTTGTGGTAGGGTTTTCATTTTCCCTTTCAGTTTCTTTCTGTGTTCTCACGGCACCTCCATGTTCGATTCTGTTTTAACCACACTGCGGGCTTTCTTCTCTTGTCTGGTTTCTCACTTAGAAAGCAGATGCGCATACAGTGGAGCTGCAGAGCTCTGAGAGGCAAGTCGCCAAACTAAGGAACGAAGGGGAGAGCCTCCGTTTCCCTCATACTTTACTCCAGGATGTCTACAAGTTAGAGGTGTGTGCGGGCAGAAAGCAACCATACAGCACCGTGGGCATAAGGGACACAGCTTGGGTCTTCCACCAAGAGTTTAGATGTGTCCTGGCTGGCTGAACTGCCTGTGCGTATCTGCTTTCTCCATTTCAGGATGTTCTTGACAGTATGTGGGGTATCCTGAGAGCCAGATATGTAGAACTCAGCAGCCCGTTCCTCTCCAAGAGCCAGCAGGATGCCTTACTTCAAGGCATGGTGGAGCTAGTCAGTATTGGAAAAGAAAAGCTTGCCATCGGCCCTTTACAGCGTGCCAAGAGTAAAGTTGCTTTGCAGGCACAGTTACAAGATCACAAGGTAAGACGCCTTCAGGACCCTAACCTTCAGCTGTCCCTGAGTGTGAAGAGAATTTACCCACTGCCTCCTTTGATGAAGCACGTGACATTCTGCAATTTAGAGGCTCCTTCAGAGTCTTACTGTGGGACAGAGATCCTGGGAACCTCTAGGAACAGGCCTGTAGATGACAACAGACTCCATTTCTTATCTCTGTGAAGCTTTGCATTGATTGAGAAGGCAGACATTTTTCCACGAGTCTTTAAGCAAATCTACTATTAAGAGGATATTCATCCTCTGAGGGTACCTGACAGGAGGAACTGACTCACGGTGGTTAGGAGAGGCCTGGAACCAAAAGGAAGGTTTATAGTCTAATGCCTTACTTAGCATTCCCATTTTTCCATTCATTTCCTTACACAAAACTCTCTTGATCAGCCTAGCATGGTGGTGCATGCTAGCACTCAGGATGTAAAGGCAGGAAGATGCTTGTAAGTTCAAAGCCAGCTCATCTACATATGAGTTCCAGGCCAGCCGGGACTACATTGTAAGAATCTGAACATGTCTTAAACACACACGGGGCGGGGTGGGGGGTGGGGGGGAGAAATTCCCTATTTTAATCAAGACCTTTGGTAAATAGATCTTAGTCTAAGAAAATTTAGAAGGTGGACACTGCACTAGCATCAGAGGAAGAGGGGAAAACACCCTCACAGTGGTGTCCAGCCTTTTGACATTGCGATGACATTGTCATCGGTGAAGTTTAAACTCAAGAACCAGGCAATCGGATCAAGCTCATCCCCCCAAGTCACACGTTTTAAACAAATTTTGTGCTATTTGTAGCTATCATGTGGTGCATGGATCATAGGGGTGGGGCATGCCATTGTACTGGGCCTCTTGTCTGGTGCTTTTACAATCCTTATATGCATTTGTCCATTTCTAGGGGTAGGAGAAGGGATTCACATAATAAGAGCCCCCCCCCTCCCCGAAATCACTAGCACCAGCAGCTGGGTACACGGAGACACATGTGAAGTAAGGCCTCCGTGCTTAAGGATGCCCAGGCCACCCCTTACAAGCCCCCTCACTTGGCCATTTTGATGAGTCTTGGCGGGGAGTTGGGGATGAGGAGCCTGCCTGTCTACTGTGGGCTGCTCGGGTTCACACACTAAACAGCATGTGAAGACTGCCTATCTCCCCGATTCACTAGCTACCTTCTAACATTCCAAAGCCCAAAAGAATTAAACGAGAACGGTCACAGCGGAGGCTGAAATCGACTAACACCAATGGTTGCTGTTTAAAATAAGAGTATCTGGCCGAAATATTACTTAAGGATACTATTTCTCTATCATTTGTTAAAATTCCATCTTTTTTTCCAGAGACCAAGGGCCTGGTCTGCTTTAGTTCTCCTTTTGCTTATATATTTGAGTCTATATACCTATATATGCACATAGGTATATATGCACACGCTTACATAAACGTGTATATGTATAGATATAATTCTATATATGACCTCCCGAGATAAGGGATTAAAACACAAAATTAAGCCAGGTTTAGTGGCACAGCATCAGCTTTGGGAAACAAAGGCAAGAGAAACACAAGACCAAGGCCTTCCTAAAAGAGGGCTATGGGTATGTCTCAGCCTTGGAGCTCTTGCCTAGCATATGTGTGGCGTCAGGTTCACTCCACCTCCCACCCCCAGAACCAGAGGGAGGCTGATCAGAGGAACTGGGGTAGGGTGGGGAGTTAAAATACTTTGGTTTTTTTCAAATTCTTCCAATTCAGCAATAAATCTTAGAAACCTTTCCCACGTTACAGGGATTTTTCCAGAAGCTTGTTGCTGACATGCTGTTGATTCAAACCTACTCGGCAAAGATGTTTCCACCTTCGTTGCAGAAGGGAGAGGGGTTTGGGGCGGAACAAGTGGCGGAAGTAAGAGCTGTGGAGGAAGAGGCCTGCCTGCGTGGCGCGCAGCTTCAGAGCGTGCTGCAGGTTTGTGTGTTCCGAGACTGCTCCGCAGGTGTCGGGCATGAAAGCCTTAGCTGAGTGGGGCGTGTCACAGTTGAGGAAGGTGGACCAGGCTCTATCTGAGACTCCTAACCCTTTCATGCGAGGTCTACTAGATTTTGGGGTTACACGAGAGGCAAAAACAACCTAATGGAGGCTTCTGCTGCAAAAAGCTTTCCAAAAATTAGCACTCCACCTTTCCCAATAAGGACAAGGTTCCCTCCCACTGCTAGGTCTTTACAGTGGCTCTCACAATGGCACCTCAACTCAATGCATTTTTTCTCTCACTCCAGTTACCCAGCTTCACTGTGCCAGCCTAAAGCACTAGTGCCAGGCAGGAGGCATACCTCAGCAGGACACCCTTACCCACGTATGTGACTCTGAGTTTGATCCCCAGCACTGTAAGCAAATAAACACATTCTGTACGAGTGAGGTTTAAACACACACACACACACACACACACACACACACACATACCCACTCCACCCAAACAACAACAAAACCTTTCAAAAGCAATGGGATTGTATCCACTGGGGACCGAGTTCTTCCCGGCACTAGATAACTTCTCGGGTACACGTGGAGTCTACGTGGGGTCTGTGTTTCCGTTTCTCCTGGCCTCGGTGTGCGTTTGTGGCTTTCTGACCATCATTGCCTGGATCTGACTCCTGTTGTTGGTTCCCTAGAAATGGGAAGAGTTTGATGAAAACTATGCCTCCCTTGAGAAGGACCTGGAAGTTCTTACCTCTTCACTGCCCTCTGTGAGTTTGGTGGAAGAGACGGAGGAGAGACTTCTGGAAAGGATCTCATTTTACCAGGTAGCGTGCTGACCCAGTGATGACAGGCCTGGTCCGTGGTGCTCTGTGCACTGTGCTGACGAGGTTGCTGGGTTCAGAAGCTGAAAGGAAGGTTTAGTTGAAACTCAACGTGCTGATCGCACCACAAATTCAGGAGGGTGTGGAGTCCCTCCTCCCAGCTCTCCCGACCCCCTAATATGTCTCCCTTCCAACTGCTTTGATTTGTCTTTTATTTAATAACTGACAGAGACAGAGTCCACATGGATATGGGGTCACCCTGCCAGTAGACAACACCCAAAACAGCCACTGACTGCCAATAGCTCCATGGTCAGGGACATAAAAAAATATTATTAAA
The DNA here is from genome assembly GCF_903995435.1 of Acomys russatus. NCBI lineage: Eukaryota > Metazoa > Chordata > Mammalia > Rodentia > Muridae > Acomys > Acomys russatus. Next base: position 86,022,036 of record NC_067137.1, read on the forward strand.
GGATTAAATAAGTTAGAAAAATAATCTGTATGTCAAACCCAACCTGTGAGAAACCTCAGATGGTAGGTCATGCCGGTGGTCCCACTATGGAGGAGGCTGATCCAGAGGACCCTTTAGTCCTGGTGTTTGAAGCCAGCCTGTAACCTCAGTATTTGAAAGGCTCGGGCAGGAATATTGCAAGTTTGGGCTACATGGTGAGTTTTCAGGTCTGCTTGTACTATGTAATAAGACCCTATCTTATTTAAGAGGTGGAAGGTGGGGGTACTAGTTTTGGCAGATTTACTTTTTTTTAATTACTTATTTTTTTATTTATTTTATTTGCATTGGTGTTTTGCTTGCATGTATGTCTGTGAGAGTGTGTTGAATCCTCTGGAACTGAAGTTACAGATAGTTGTGAGCCGCCATGTGGGTGCTGGGAATTGAACTCAGGACCTCTGGAAGAGCAGACAGTGCTCTTAACCACTGAGCCATCTCTCCAGCCCACAGATTCACTTAAGGTAATTCATTCTGTGACTTTTTTTTTTTTTTTTTTTTTTTTTTAGCAAATAAAAAGAAACATTGATGGAAAGCATGCCCGGCTTTGCCAAAGCTTGAGTGAAGGCAAACAGCTGGCAGTGTCTGTGGGGGGCCCTGAGCTAGAGGGCCAGATCTCGAGGCTGGAAGAGCAGTGGCTGTCCCTCAACAGGAGAACTGACCATGAGCTCCACCGACTGCAAGCCCTTCTCAAGCATCTTCTCAGGTATGCTGCCTTAGAGACCGAGCATCTTCTCAGGTATGCCGCCTTAGAGACCGAGCATCTTCTCAGGTATGCCGCCTTAGAGACCGAGCATCTTCTCAGGTATGCCACCTTAGAGACCGAGCATCTTCTCAGGTATGCCGCCTTAGAGACCGAGCATCTTCTCAGGTATGCCACCTTAGAGACCGACTGGCTTCGCAGTGTGCTGTAGAGTCTGCCCCAGGGACAGTCTTAGCTATACTCAGCTCAAGGTTGTACACCGTACTGTGCTCTCTCCAATTATGCTACCCTCTTGATCTCGGTTCACCAGGCTCAGGATGATATGCTGCTAGCAGTCTCCTGGGGGCATGTACACATTTCTACAAGCATAAGGAATTGGATCAATCCAACGCCTAGGATTCTTTCATGCCGGGATGTTACAATCTCTCACCTCCTTCCAAAGATTTTTAAAACACTGGGAGGAGAGGGGTGCACGCCTTTAATCCCAGCACTTAGAAGGCAGAAGCAGAAACAGGCAGATCTCTGAGTTTGAGGCCAGCCTGGTCTGCAGAATGAGTTCCAGGACAGCCAGGGCTACACGGAAAGTTTTAAAACATTTAATGATTTTGGCTCAGTGAGTGGCTTGAGAAAGTCTTTTGACTTCTTCAGAGGATGTGTTGTGCTCACTTGGAGTCATCTTGAACCATCAGAGGACAACGGAGAAAACTGAGACCATCCAAGCTTTGGCTTCATGCCTGCTTCTCAGAGACCGTTTAAGCTAAACAAGTTGAAAAGCTACAAGGAAGATAGTGTTCTCCTTGGCTTTTTCTATTATATAAGATAACATAATAGCATGCAGCCAGTGTCAGCCTGCTGTTGAGCGCCATGTACAAATGCTAGCTTCGTTTTCATTGTAAACACATAACTGGAGAACACTGATGACCAAGCTGATCTCTGCCATGGTTGATGGGTAGACTTTGGCATAGCTATAATAAGAATGTTTTGTACTTTTGAAATGCCTCTTCCTTCTTGATTGTCCCTAACGGAGGGAGTTCTAGAAGATGGAAAACCACTTGGGGCTTGGGGCATGGTATAAGACATGATAGAGTATCTATAAATGCCATGAATTTCTGATCGCTATTTCCATCACGTAAGACCATACAATAACATTCAGCCAACGGCAGTGTGCTGTTGAGCGCCGGTTATTTTATAAATACTAAAATAAGAGCGATACGCACAGGCGGGTGTCGTCCCCAGAGTGACTTTCTAATCTCCACTCTCAATTTGCTCCTGTCAGTTACAGCAGAGATTCAGATGAGCTAACCAGGTGGCTGGAATCTTCTCAGCAAACGTTGAATTACTGGAAGGAGCAATCCCTCAACGTGTCTCAGGACCTGCATACAATCAGAAGCAACATAGACAGATTTTTTGTAAGTTGCTCATACTACTGATCCAAAGTAAATACCAAGAGAAAAAAAAAAGTATCAGGGTTGCTGTGATGGGTCAGGGGTAGTGCATGGACAAGGAGCAGATTTGTGTTTAGAGCTGTTTGGCGATGCTGCTCACGGACACCACCGAATATATGTGGACGTAGAGTATTGTTTTTTAAATTATCTGTATTATATGTATTATCAGTATGCCTAATAATTGTTTATTATCAGTGTTATTACTTTAGTATACCCGGCTAGCAATCAATGAAGACACAGACACTTGTTATATTTTAAAATAGCCTTAGTTAACTGGGGCAGGGCAGGTATCAATCCTCTAAACTACCTCTCATAATGGGGCAGGTATGGGATCCCTGTCTCAGTCCCATGCCGTCTGCTTCCAATAACCTCTATCAAGCTATCTCCCATCCATAATCCCAAATACTTGCTAATGTTCTTCATCTGGGCCGGATTCTCCATCCACACTGGCCTTGTGCCTCTCCTCCATCTAACCCATGGCGGCCTTCCTTTCTCGCCTCTCTCCTCTCTCCTCTCTCCTCTGGGGTCTCTCTCCTTCCTCCTCGTGGTGGTCTTTCTTCTTCTTCCCAGGATTCCTCTCTCTCCCTCTGGAACCTTAGCCACACTTTTATCTCCTCTGCCCTGTCCAGGTGGGCTGGCTTTTTATTAATCAAAAGGTGGGTCACAGAGACAGCAAACAGTAATTAACATCAAAATACATTAGACCACCCCCCAACAGTAGAGTTTGCTCAGACATGGTCATATTTTACTAATAGCAAAAGCAACAGCCAGACCTCAAACTGCCTTATTATTTCACAGAGTTAACAGATGGGTGATTTTAAATTCTTGTGGAAATTCTCTGTTCAAGTTTCAGGTTTATTATTTTTTCTTTCATAACAAAATGATCTTATTGGTCAGAGACGCAGCTCAGTGATGGAGCACCTCACCTAACAAGTGAGGGTCCAAGGCCTAACACAGAAAATTGCATTTTCCCTTGGTCTCTACTCGCTTCTGTTTTGTAGCTGTGGCTATTCAATTAGATATTAAAATATAGGAGTTTTTTTAAGGCACTTGAAAGAACCTATACATGGGAAAGATTTCAAATATTTTATTTGAAAATTTATTCCAAATATTTCACTTATTATGGACTGTATATTGGGTTCTACAGTTTCTTGCAAAATTGGCCACTGAATATGGCTTATCTAACTTTCTTTTCTGTGTATGAGTGTTTTGCTTGCATGTATGTCTGTGCACCACATGTGCACCTGATGCCTTGGCAGTCAGAAGAAGGCATCAAATCCTCTGGAACTGGAATTACAAATGGTTGCTAGCCACCATGTGGGACTAGGAACTGAACCTGGGTCTTCTGTAAAAGTAACAAGTGCTTGTAATCACTGAGTCATCTCTCCAGTCCAGACTTGTATGTTTTTAAAAATATGAATCCTCTAGGTTAAAAGGAGCTAGGGATCCCATGTGCTTTGTTCTCCAGCATATATATGATGCCTAGACTGGTGTCCAACACCCTGTAGGCAAAGGGTAAGGGTGTGTGTGTGTGTGTGTGTGCGCGCGCGCGCGCGCGCGCGCGCATGTGGGCATATTTATTATATTTAGTTTTGTAGTCCAGACATAAATTCTGTCTATACTTAAGTTTTGAAAGTATCCAATCTCAGGAACTTTTTCCTCCAGGAATTTTCCAAGGAAGTTGATGAGAAGTCCTCCCTGAAGTCCGCAGTGATGAGCAGTGGGCACCAGCTTCTCCACCTGAAAGAGGCCGACACGGCCACCCTGAGATCCTCTTTAGCACAGTTTGAACAGAAATGGACAAAGCTCATAACTCAACTTCCAGACATTCAAGAGAAGCTTCACCAGGTAAGTGAGTGGTTAGAGACCCAGCATTTAACTTAGCATACATGTGTGAGCGTACAACTCTTAAAATTATCCAACTCAATAATTTTCCTTGACACTACCTAGCCCCCAACCCGTGCACGTGCACGCACACACACACATACACACACACACACAAACACACACCACTGAATATAGTCCTTAATTACTATGCTTCCCTCCAGTGAGATCTTTCTTAAGAGAGAAATCAAGCTTAATCACTTTATTTCTTAGTTGCCTCTGTGCCACCAAGTTGGCTTATATGAAGATCTTTATGATTGTTTTGGGGGGGGGGTGTCACTTATTTGGAGCTTTAATGCTGGGTGTGTTTTTGTGGCTGGCCTGCATAATCACGTAGCAAGACATTTTATCAAAGCAGGTGCGGTTCCTAGTGATGCCCCGATTCCTTTGGTTAAACTGCAGGTAATTAAGTGGAAACGATTCTGTCCTTGCAGCTTCAGATGGAGAAGTTGCCATCCCGCGAGGCAATCTCCGAAATGATCAGCTGGATGAACGTCGTGGAGCCTCAGGTGGCAGGTGAGGACGCTGAGCTCATGCAGGGTTCCGCGTCTCAAGTGAAAAGTCTTCTGCAGAAGCTCAAGGTAATTATACAGAAAGGGATGACATCTTTTCACTGAACACGGAAGCAGATCACTTAAGGGGAAAGGCTGAAGCAGGAGACCTGTGCGATATAATCAAGAGAAATGCGTTGGAAGGAGGCAGGGAGCGAAGGAGGTGGCAGTTATTACAGAGCGGGCAGCCCGAGCCGTAAGTGGACTCGGGCTGGGCTGGGCCTCCCTGGCATCTTTTTCACTCCCCACATCAACACCGAAGCCAGTTCTAGTCCCTCACTTGCTTCTGGTGCCCTCCCACCACATGCCGTGTGCACACTTGCACCTTCTGTCTGGGATGCCTGCTTTACATATCCTCTGAGCCATCTTCCAAGGGTCAGCCCCAGATCTCCTTGCTCAATTAGGTGACTGTGCCAAACTGGATGTCTCTGTGACACTCTCTCTTTCTAGTCCCTGTGCAGTCACTGCCATTTAATTATTTGCCTGTCTCCCTTCCTAGACTGAGATTCTCACCTGGAAAAAAAAAAATATTCCAATGGTTGGCCTGCAGTGGTTATCAATAAATGTCCTTGAGAAAGAAAAAAGGTTGATAGAAATTTTGAGTAGAGTTCATGACCTTTAAAGAGCTAGTGGGTTGATGGAGTTAATGTGTGCCAGGCATTGATATACGGCTTAATGGCCAAGTATGACTGTACAGGAGTTTTGATTTATTTATTCTTTCCTTTGCCCACTATACAGCCCTAGCCTGCAACTTGCTTATGTAAACCAGGCTGGCCTCAAACTCAGAGATCTGTTTGCTTCTCTAGTACTGGGATTAAAGGTGTGTGCTACCATGCCTGGCCTAACTTGAGTGCCAGGTAGCATCTTTAAAATGTCTGCCTCAGCTAAGCTACTAGCACATTCCACTTGGTTCCTCCTGGATGTCTCCATTAGAAGTGCTAGAAGTTTCTTGGATAAAACGCAACAGGTGACACGCTCAATAGACTGCGTAATTACCCCTAGTAACTTGTTCCCTTGAGTCCTCGAGTGGCTCAGAATCTCATGTAACTTCTTTACAGGCAGCAGCTACCATTATGTGGTACACCCTCAGAGTTCCCAGGGAGTTTGAAGGGAAGTGAATCAGCCTGTTTCTAAGAGTGTGTAATTCCTTCAAAGAGTCTCTTTATAGATAAAGCCACCACCCTATTCTGTGGAAAGTGCACCGGACAGCTAGATTGATGGGTAGGCGCTTGGCGCCCCCTAGAGTCCAGCCATAAGAAAACTCCAGTTTGCGCTAAGGGGCCTCCATTCTGACTTTAGTGTTTAATGTTGTTTGTTGGCGTTGTTTTAGGAGTTCAGGATGGAAATGGACTACAAGCAGTGGATAGTTGACTTCGTTAACCAGTCACTACTTCAGCTGAGCACCTGTGATGTGGAAAGTAAGCGCTATGAAAGGACAGAGTTTGCAGAGCACCTCGGCGAGATGAACCGCCAGTGGCAGCGGGTGCACGGAGCGCTGAATCGAAGGGTGCGTCCAGTAGTCACACTGGGATACACGGTTTCGCGCTTGGATTCATGTTTTCATCCTTGCAAAGTGCCCCTTGCTGAGAACTCTTAAAAGCTATTCAAAAAGCTGATTCACGGTCTTAAGTCATTCCAATTACAGCCCCTTTGAAAATCTTATGTCTTAGCATTTTCTATGGGTACACGCAACAGAGGATGAAAGTAGTGCTTATATCTATGTTGAGATGTCTTTGAGAAATTGAGCTAGGCAAGGGAAAAGGAGTATGTCAGGCTACCAAAAGGTCAGAGATTTTGACATTTTCTGTGGAAACACGTTTAAAAGGACAAAGCAATTTCAGCTTTGAGACGACGGAACAGAAAAAGGAAAGGCACCTGGAGGGTTTCCTCTGAAACTTTTTCATGCAAAAAGAGTATTTTATAGCGATAGCAACAAATGTCCTATCTCTTTTCTACATTTAAAAAAATGCACACAAATGTATTTATTTAATTGAGATTTAAATTTAAAGTTTCAAGTACGTGGACGGATGGACAACTTGAACAGGGCATTTCTCAAAGTTAGAAATTCTGGTTAATGGATTAAAAATGGAAATGTATCCGTTTTAATTCTCAGACACCCAAAATAAACACTATGGCGCATATAGTTAGTAAGTTAGAAATGTTTTAGCAAAATAAAACCCAAAACTATCACATCCGTATACTACTGATCCCAGAATGACTTAAAATTTCTTTGGAAAAATTAAAATAAATATAAATTTTCATTGGTTCCCTTAGCCATTCAGTCTACTTCCTAGACAGTTTCTCCTCCTTAGACTTCTACCTCCACCCAGATATCCAAAAAGAAGAAAAAGAGGAGGAGGAGGAGAAAGAGGAGGAGGAGGAGGAGGAAGAGGAGAAAAATGTAAAGAAAGAAATAGCTAGGCAACTCTAGAGTCAGAAGAAGAAAATTCCACTTATCTACCCCAGTGGCAATGAAGGATGCGATGAAAACTACTGAAGTTTGGAAGCATAATTTAATTTAATATAGCTAGTATGGAACATCAGAGCAGCTGGCTCTCTCAACAGATTATGTTTTACTTTTTAAATACATTTTTGCTTTTAATAGAGACAAGCTTAAAGCGTATTTCTTGACCTAGAAATCTTCATTTCAGAATGACCAGCGCATTTTGTTATGTAAAATAATTAAAACTTTCAGAAGAAACCAAGTTATCTTTTCATTTCAAAAGGACACAGACACTATAAACAAATAAAAATTTAAAGTCACATGATGCTATTTGTATTTTGTACTAGTTGCTTTTATGTTGCTGTGATAAAATACCATGACCAAGCCAATTTATAGAAGGAAGACTGTGGGCTTGTGGTTCTTGAGAGATAAGAGTCAGTCATGGAGCCAGGTGCGGTGGCGCACGCCTTTGATCCCAGGACTCAGGAGGCAGAGGCAGGTGGATCTCTGTGAGTTCAAGGCCAGCCTGGTCTACAAAGTGAGTCCAGGACAGCCAGCGCTACACAGAAAAACCCTTTCTCAAAAAAACCAAAAACCAAAAAAAAAAAACCAACAACAAAAAAGGAGTCTGTCATGGCAGGAAGGTATGGTGACCCAAGCAGGAAGCCGAGAGATCACATGCTTAACAGCAAGCTAGAAGCAGAGAGAGCAAACTGTACATTCTCAAAGCCCCAACCCCAGGAACATACTTGCTTCAGCAAGACCATACCTTCTAAACCTCCCAAAACAGCGCCACCTACTAGGAACCGAGTGCTCAAATACCTGAGCCTATGGGGGAACATTCTCCATCAGATCATCACACATTTTTAAGAAGAAGGCTGAAAGTAAGAATTTTATTCTTTGTAATATTTTTATCCATCACGTATAGATTCAACATTTGGAGCAACTTTTGGAAAGTATCACTGAGAGTGAAAACAAAATACAGAATTTGAACAGCTGGTTGGAGGCACAGGAAGAGAGACTGAAGATGCTCCAGAAACCTGAAGGTGCCATTTCCATGGAGAAGCTGCTTCTGGACTGCCAGGTGAGGGCGGGGGCAGCATCCTACCCATCATGTAACATGGTACCCACACTTGTCCTGAGGAGGAGGAGGGATGTATCTGAGAGGGTCATGGTTAGTGGGCTATGTACCAGACTCTGTCCTTACACAAACCTAGAACTGGGTTGCCTACTATATACCCAGGCAATATGAGGTTGCCACTATGCATTTGGTGCATGACTGTATGTACTTTCTCATATAAATCAGCCAGGAATCCATGGGCTTTAAGTAACTGTGACGTGATTCTTCTCCAACCTCAGACAGAAGGCCCTTTCATGGTCACTGTTGTTTGTATGAGGTTTGAATGTTACTTCTTTTTTTTTTATTAAATTTAATTTATTCAGATGACATATCAATTGTTATCCCCTCACTCCTCACTTGTATCTTCCCATTCCCCCCCCCCCCCCCCCCGCTTTCCTCTTTCACCCTATTCCCCTCCTCTATGACTGTGATAGAAGGGGACCTCTTCCTCCACCATATGATCACAGCCTATCAGGTCTCATCCTGGTAACCTGCTTCCTCTTCCTCTGAGTGCCACCAGGCCTCCCCACCAAGGGGAAGTGGTCACATCGGGGGCATCAGAGTTCATGTCAGAGTCAGTGTCCATGAATATTACTTCTTAGGAAAGGAACCATTTTCAGGAAGATTTGGCTTCCATGCTTTCCCATCTGCATTTTTTTAAAGTCTTTTTTCCCCCGGCATTGGTGACATTACTTAGATGTTTCCATTATTCTTAGTCTTGCATTCTGCACTTTGTCTGAAGGAGATAATTTTCTTCCACCTGTTGTGTACAGTGTTCTAGAAGGACCACTTGTCCCTTGGAGCCACTATCTAAGTCACACTTGGGTGTAAGGGTGTTATCCCCTAAACAGGTCACAGTCCTTGAAACTCTCCAATGTGTGGGCCCATACCAGGGTTAGCCATGCCCAATCGCACATCACTTGTCACAAATGCCAAGCTTATTATTTACACTGTCTTTTTTTTTACTTTCTATTTCTTTGGGGGGGGGGGTCTGGTGTGGTATGTGTGTATGTGTGTGTTGGTATTTCCTTCCAACTCCCTGCTAAATAGTCCTTTTTAACAATTTCCTTTCACTGTAGAGGAGATATGACAACTTAACTGATGAACACTTACTTTTAGAAATCTCTAGTTAAATGAACCTCTATGGATGGTTATTAGAAATTTGAATGAGAAAACAATTAATGTTTTTAAATATATTTCAGGTATTAGTTTACAGAAAACACATACTAGCTTCTGATTGGTGCTCAGGGACACATATCCATGAGTGTGGCTCTAGGGCAGGAGTGGGGGAGGGGTGAGCAGGGCAGGCAGTGAATCCTGCTGGCAAAGCCAGCTTCTGAGGTACTATTTTGTTTGCCAAGTACCTTTAGACCTAAACCACAAAAAGAATAGCCGAGAAATGTAGCCCCTTGTCAGTGAGAACTCCATGGTGCATGTACACATGGATTGCTGTCAAAGTGAGTGGTGTTTTAGTCATGTGCTGGGACACAAGGGACATAGCTCAGAGTTCCTGTCACTCCCTGTTCTGGCTATCCAGGCTCACTCCCAAGCTGGAGGATCATCTTTGTGGTTATTGTTGTTGCTTGCTTGGTTGAAAAGGATCTCACTATATAGACCAAAGTAGCCTCAAACTCATAGCAATCCTCCTGCCTCAGCTTTGCGCATGCTGGGATTATAGGCATGTGCCATCATTCCTCCTTCAGCTGGTCTCCACTGCTGGGTCTATGTTCTGTTTTTCTGTAGACAGCCTTATAGGCTTCTGGGAATATGGCTATAAAGAATAGAGCTGATTGGGGTTGCTTTATGAGTGACTTAACGGGTGAAAGCGAGGCAGGCTGTTAACTGACTGAAGTGTCGAGAGCCATGCCTCCTGCCACTTATGCTCTGCTTGGTGCTGTGAAAGCGCCTTCCTGCTTGTGGTTTTATTAAACCATGAATGACTCTGGGTGTGAAGGAAATGGAGACTTGGGGTTTGATGACTTGGACCACACAGCTAGCATAGGCAGATGTTTAACAAAGACTAGCTGACCTGCTAACAACCTGTTCCCTAGAGTCCCATTAAATATATAATACAAAATTAAAATAAGAACAACCGTGAGACCAGACACAGTGGTTATAATCCCAGCACTCAGGAGGCTGAGGTGTGACTGTGAACTTGAGGCCAACCTGGGATACATAGCAAGAGCCTGTCTTAAAGAGTAAACTACGGGAGCTGGAGAGATGGCTCAGGTGTTATAAGCACTGTCTGCTCTTCCAGAGGTCCTGAGTTCGATTCCCAGCAACCACATGGTGCCTTACAACCATCTATAATGTGATATGATGCCCTCTTCTGGTATGCAGGTGTACATGCAGATAGAGTACTCATATACATAAAATAAATAAATAAATCTTTTTTTAAAATATCTGTCACTGTGGTGTTCTGTATAATTATATGCTTATGCTCCTGGCATTTTTATGTAAATTTATATTTATTAGTGTTCTCTAGTATTATACTTTATTTTTAATTAAGCCTTTTTTCTTTTTTTTTCTTTCTTTTTTTTTTTTTTGTCTTGCCCATCTAGGATGTAGAAAATCAGCTTGCCATGAAATCTAAACCACTGGATGAATTGAGACAAAGTTCTCTGACTTTGGAGGGGGGAGACATGCCGCTGTTAGAGGACATAGCGTCTGGAATTGATGAGCTGGTTCAGAAGAAGAGTCACGTGACCAGCCAGGTGCGCGGCATCCCTCAGTCTGCTGCTGTTTCTCCTCATACGCTCTTTCATTAATTGTTGTTACTGTCCTTTTATCACAGAGATTTACTCCATGCTAAAAAAAAAAAAAAAGAAAGAAAGAAAAAAGACCAGAGAGCTACTGGAGGCATTCTGAAATGAAAAGTATTTCAAGTCTCATTTTATGTACTAAATAATTGAAGGCAAAGCCCTAGGTCACAGTGGCACTGGCAGGCAGGAAGTCCACTTGGCTATCTTTGTTATGTCTAACGTACTCAGGCAAGCATAAATGTCTCCTCTCAGACTAGCAGAGCATCTGGCATTGTTTCCAGGTCAGCTCTTAACTACTGCTGTTAGGAAAGAGCAGCCGAGCCTGTAAGAGGTGCAGCAGGAGGTGGGGGTGGGGTGGGGGCCTGTCTCTCCTAGCCTTAAGACCTAGGAGCAGGGTCAGCATAGGGGGAACCCAAAAGCAGAAAGAGAGAAGGAGGAGGAAGAGGGCTCAGGGTGCCCCCAAAAGGAGAGCACTGGGAGAGAAAGCCGAGACATTCCAAAGGCATTTACCTCGCACCTAGCAAGATGCTCTGAAGCCTAGGCAGTTATAATGTGTTTGTGTTTCCCACAACATCCTCACTAGGAGATACATATGTCACAGGCTGAAATCTGCCTTCGATCATGTGTTCCCAGGGGGGATTGGGAACAAGCTGTGTGATAAAATCCCTAGGCTACCTGCAGCCTCACCCCTTCCCTGGGACTCTGGGAAAATAGGGATGAGCTCCCCCAGTCATTTGTCAATCCTGCTTGTTTAAGTGACTCCCTGTTCACCACCAGGAGTAAGAGGAAGGAGAAGACAATGGAACCCCACCCTCAAGGAGCTTGCACAGGGCAAGAAATGCACACGAACATATAACAGTGACGTAACGGATATAGGATTTAATAAAAATATAGAGGAGAATTAAATTAAGATAGTACTTATAAAAGCGTGCAGATAGCAAGAGCATAAGAGAGACACACAAATAAATGGATGAGTCCAAAAGGGAAATAAATTAATTTCCAGTTGATTTTTTTTTTTTTTAACAAAGATAACAGGGAAGAGGGTTTTTTCTTTTTCACAGTATGACACTGGGGCATCCGGATATTAACGTGAAAAACAGTGACACTTATAACTCAAAACCGCATACAAAATTTAACTCGAAATGCATCAGACATAAGTGTAAAGGTTAAAACTGTAAACTCGGGGCTGGAGAGATGGCTCAGAGGTTAAGAGTACTGGATACTCTTCCAAAGGTCCTGAGTTCAATTCCCAGCAGCCACATGGTGGCTCACAACCATCTATAATGTGATCTGATGCCCTCTTCTGGTGTGCTGGTGTACATGTAGGCAAAACACTATATATAATAAATCTTTTTTAAAAAACTTATAAACTAATGAAATAAATAAAATATTTAAAAAAAAACAAAAACAAAAAACTTATAAACTCTTTAAAAAGTAACATAAATGTTCATAACTATCCTCCTAGATAGGACACTAGAAGCATAAGCCACCAGAGTAGGGGCAGAAAGCTGGCCTTCACCAAAAAGGATACTTTGAGTTTTTGGAGATTATCACCAAGAAGTACAAAGACAAGCTACAGGGTGGGGAGCAGCAGGGATGAGCTCACTCAGTCAATTGCTTAATCCTGTTTAAGTTGCTTAGCCGCCAGGAGAAAGAGAACACAGAAAATAGTGGTCTCTCTATAGAAGATGATGCGAATGCCCAGTAAGCACGTCGGTAGCCATCAAGGGAATAAAAATCAAAGCCACAGTGAAATACCTGTCGTACCCACGAAGATGGTGGCATTAGCGAGTGCCAATGACAGACTATAGCAAGTGTTAGCAAGTGTTCATACACTGCAGGTGGGCATGTAAAGTGGTCCAGCTGCCTTGGAAAGTACATAGCAGTTCCTTGAAGATTAAACATAGAGTTGACGTGACTCTGCAATTCCCCTAGGTGAATGTTTATAGCTGTCTAACGATGATAGCCCAAAAGTGCTAACAACCTGCTCTCTACCCAACTGTGGATGTCTCAGTAAAATGTAGTAGGTATGTCTGTATTGTGGGATATTATTCAGCTGTAGGAAGCAGCAATGTGCTCTGTATCAACGGACATTAAGGCATGGTGAGTAAAAGAAGCCAGTACTCATAAAAAAAAAGACCATAATGAACCCATTTATATGAAATATCTAGTTCAGGCTAATCTGTGGAGATAGAAAGTAGTTTTGTGGCAGGAGGAGAAGATACGATGTTTCTTTTTGGAGTTAAGAATATATCCTAAAATTGATGGTAAGATTTCAGCTTTTAAGTCGGGCATAGTGGTGTATACCTGCAATCCCAGCACTCAGGGAGGCAGAGACAGGTGGATCTCTGTGAGTTCGATGCCAGCCTGGTCTACGAAATGAGAACTAACCCCTGTCTCAAATTTTTTTTTCAACTTATAAATAAATAAGTAAATTTTATCTTGATAAAAGTGCCAGTTTGTAAAATGTAGGAGGTAGGCTGGGGAGATGGCTCAGTTGGTGAAGGGACAAACATGAGAACCAAGTTTTATCCCCAGACCCCACATAAGAGAAGCTGGTCATGAAGGCACACAGTCAGTCCCAGCAGCGGCTGCCTGACAGCAGTGACTGCCCCACTTTCCCATCTCTGTCCAGGCCGTGTTCCTTTCCCAAGCCTGTTTTCTGGTCCAGCAAACAGGAATGATAACACACACTGACCGACCCCCTTCTTCCTTAATACTGACTGATGCCCATCACGGCACTCAGTGGATGGAGCTCTTCCAGCTGAGCCTAGTTCTCACATGGCTTCTTTCTACTCAGATAAGGCTCACTTAATGGATTTCTTCTCTTTTCCCTCAGACCATATGTGTGGTGTCTTCTGGGATCATTGCTGTGTGTGGTGGTGCACACCTATGAGCCCAGCACTCTGGAGGAGTCCGGGTTGCGTGCCTGCCTGAACTATATTGCAAGCACCTTTACCTGCTGAGCCATCTCATGGCACTTTATGTTTTAAAATGCTTGAGGCTGGCTGGGCATTCATTGGATAGCCCAGGCCTGTGCATATGCCCTTCCTGCATCAGCCTTCCAAGTGCTGGGATGACAGGCAATCACCCATGTTTTCACTAAGTAGCAAAATGCTCAGCCCATGTTGCCAAAATGTACCCATGGGTAGAATATGCCTGCCCTTCATGCATGCCCAGCATGTTCTCTCCAGCTTATGATGGCTTTGCAGGAGTCACACCATAGCTTAGGCATCACTTTGGCATCTTATACTTACACTTTATAGTTGTAGAGATTTCCCACAGACCCTATTGGAGAGAGAGTGTGTGTGTGTGTGTGTGTGTGTGTGTGTGTGTGTGTGTGTGTGTGTGTGTTTGGTCTGCTTTGTTAATTAATTTGCTTTGTGGGTGAAGAAACTAAATAGCAAAGTTAAATAACTTTCCCAAAGCCAGGAGGCTGCCAGAGTGACCACTCCGGGTGCCCAGATTCTCCTTCTTGCCTGGTGGCTTTCCCTGGGTCTGGCCTGAGCCTCATGATCTTGGAGCTCTTTCCCACTAACCCATATTAAAACAGCTTTGCCTAAGATTTGTATGCTCCTTAGCCTAGTCTTCCCACCTTCAGGAAGTTAGTGGAGATCTCTGGGGCTTTCAGATTGAAATGCCGAAAGTGGATACAAGAGTAGATTCCTTGGGAGGAAACAAACTGAGAGACCGTCTTAGGAACGTGCCTTGAATCAAGACTTCCGCTTTCCCTGTAGGTCCATCAGCTCAGAGCCTCTGTGCAGGCAACGCTGCAGGCGTGGAAGGCCTATGACAAGCTCTACGATGAGGCCAATGTGATGACAATCCAGCTCGAATACTCCGTGGAGCACAGCAAGCCTGTGGTTTTGTCACTGGAGGCCTTGGACTGCCAGGTGCAGAAGCTTCAGGTAAATTACTAACCAGTGTGGCCAAAGGTATTGTGGGTAAAAAAAAAAAAAAGTTGAATGTTGGAGCAAGCATTATCATGAACACAGGTTGTTTTTGTGCTGTTCACAGAGAAGCCAAAAGCACTAAGAGGTGCCAAAGGCACAGCTTGGGATTTTAAAGTTACTCACATGAGCCACAGGAAACGTTAAGTGCAGCTTGAATTTTCTGTGTCGGTTTCATTGCATGGTTTATAAAATTGTGTGTGTGTGGACAAATGTGTGTTTAGCAACTTTGTTGTTACGAAGAAACAACAATCCCAAACTTCGAAGAAAAACTCAAAGAAGACTCCAGGAGTCAGATGCTGGGGTGAAAACTTGCTAGCTCAGAGAGGCAGAGAAAGCACCCAGCTGACCTTCCTACTCAGCTCACGTCCTGAAGGAGAAAGCTAAAACCAAAAGCGTGCTAGCTCAGCTGACAGCCCAAGAGGAAAAAGCCAAAAGTTAAAAGCCAACAAGCTCTTTCTTCTTCTCCACGCTGTCTTAAACACCCTTCTCTCAAAGCCCTTCCTTTCTACTTAATCCTGCCATCTGGTTTCTTGCTCTGACTCTTGACCTAGGGTTTAACTTTATTAAATCCTGTGTACAGAAAGCCCTTGGATTAAAGGTGTGTGCTAGGGCTGAACCACACCAAACAAGAAATGGGGTTTTACAGTTCAGTCTCGGGGTTCACAGTGGGATCAAATGTCCTGCAACACAACTTAATACTTATAAGTTCAGCTTGAGGAAGAAAACGTCTTGTCAGGTGTCTTCTTCCCACTCTTGGCTGGGTGTCACCATCCTGTAAGGTCTACGTGTTTGCGTCGTTATTGTGCAGTAGCAAGAGCTAAGAAGCTGTTACTTTCCGGGAGAGATGGCCAGGCCATCAGAACTTGACCTTTTCTGTGTCCTCAGGCCCTTCAGGATGAAGCTGAGAGCAGGGAAGGGAGCTGGGAGAAACTGCAGGAGGTTGTCGGTAGACTCAGAGATTCCTGCCCCTACATTGCTGGGATAATTGAAGAGAAGTGCCAGGATGCTCATTCAAGGTACACTCAGAATACAACTCTCTCTTCATCCTTAGGCCTTCTAAAGGCTCCTCCGCCCTCCAGGATGGTGTGTAAGGTTCAATGTCATGAGAGCTTTTTCGTGTGTCTCATACAGTGTTTGGGATAATTGAGCCAGAATGCCAGGCTCTGTCTTGGGACTCTTCCCCCCCAAACACCAACAGAAACACTGAAGAGTGGGGAGTCTATAGGCTGAGGTGGGATAGATGTGCTGGAAGCATTTTTTTTTTTTCTGGTTTTTGAGACAGGGTTTCTCTGTGTAGCCTTGGCTGTCCTGGACTAACTTTGTAGACCAGGCCAGCCTTGCACTCACAGCGATCCACCTGCCTCTGCCTCCCAAGTGCTGGGATTAAAGGCGTGTGCCAGCGCCGCCCCACCCGGCTGGAAGCATCTCTTGCAAAGTGACCTACAGCTGCTTTGCCTGAGACAGTGTGGAGAGGTTGGGCTGCTTCATGAACTTCCTTCATGCAGACTCCACTGCATCAGCCAACAGCATTCTATAAAGTATTGAACATAGGACAGCAAGTTGTGCACCCCGGCATGGTATCCCCGGGTGTCTGTTGACTGCTCCCCGAAGGGAGGACAGTAATGTATCTAGGCCCACCTTTGGTTTCAGTGTCCCCTCGCTGCATAGGCAATACTATTACTGTTAAAGGATTCGAGTCACTGCCGTGCATACAAGTTCATTCTTCTCACTGGTGTTTGAGTTGCTGTGAATTGAACCCAGCGCTTGATACCTGTGACAATGAGTCACATCCCCAGCCTGAGTCACGCAAGTGCAACAAATAATCTGCAGAGTGTTTTCTGCAGCCTTTTAAAATAGTTGCTCCTCCCCTTCCTCCTCCTCTGGAAGAATCTCACTCAGCTGTGGTCTGGCTTAAAATTCATCCTGTAGTCCCAGCTGGCCTCAAACTTGTAGCGATCTTCCTGAGATTACAAGTCGATACACCTGCTAGCTTTTTTTTTTTTTTTTTTTTTTTTTTTTTGATTAGTAACATGGGGAAGAAAAGAGTAAGTGGGAGGAAGCAAGACGAAAATCTGTAAATGAGATTTAAATTTTCCTTTAACTTGAAAATAAGGAATATTTTGTTTGTTTTTATAATTGCACAGTAAATTTTTTTTGACACAAACATAGTATATAAGTAAGACAGGGTTTCTCTGTGGAGCCTTGACTCTCCTAGGCTTGCTTTGTAGACCAAGTTGGCCTTGAACTCACAGAGATCTGTCTGTCTCTGCCTTCCTTAGTGCTGGGATTACAGGTGTGCACCACCACTCCTGGATACATAAGCAAGACTATTTAAAAGCTGGGCATGCCTTTAATCCCAGCACTTGGGAGGCAGAGGCCGGAGGATCTCTGTGAGTTTGAGGCCAGCCTGGTCTACATAGTGAGTTCTAGGACACCTAGAGATACATGTTGAAACCCTGTCTAAAAGAAATAAATAAATAATGGCTGGAGAGATGGCTCAGTGGTTAAGAGCACCACCTGCTCTTCCAAAGGTCCTGTGTTCAATTCCCAGCAACCACATGATAGTTCACAACCATCTGTAATGTGATATGGTACCCTCTTCTGGCCTTCGGGTGTACATGCAGGCAGAACACTGTATACATAATAATAAATAAATCTTAAAAAATAAATAAAATAAATAAATCCCTCTGCTTTTAACTGGCAGAGTGTGTGCATATAATTTTGCTACAAGGGGAGGATGGAATGAAGGAATGTTGTTAACATTAACTACCAGGTGGACTCAGGCAAACCAAGACCTCGCAGACCAGCTGCAGGAGGCCCGAGGTCAGCTCCAGCTATGGAAGGCTTCTCACAGCGCTCACACAGAAGCTACAGCCACACTGCGGCAGCAGGAAGCGAAGTTCCAACAGCTAGCCAACATCAATATGTCTGGAAACAACCTGGCAGACATCCTGCCACCGGCCCTGCAGGACATAAAGGTGGGTACAAGGGCTTGGGGAGAAAACTAAGCCGAATCAGCAAAATAGACAGGACTGGCGAGGGATGGCCATGACCTTGGGCATGAGATAGACGGGTGTGCTGGGGTGGGGCATGTGGGGTTGGAAGAACGAGGTGGCAGATGGGTCAAGGGGGTCCTGCCACCACCTGTTTCCAAGTTGACATTTCTGTTTTAGCAATTAAATCCCTACACACAAGCCTCATACAAAATCTGAACCAGAAACCACAGCACCTCACTTGGTCATGGAGTTTTATCACAGCAATAGAAACCTTAACTAAGACATGCATATGTGTCTATGTGAACGTCCGTACATGTGCGTGTAGGTACTCATAGAGGCCAGATGTTGAACCCTTAGAGCTGGTGATCATGCAAGAATCTCTTGCCTTAAAAATAATCATGAGTGAGTGGGGCTAGATAGCTCAGCAGTTACAAGTGAGTACCACTATTTCAGAGATCCCTATCTTCTTCCTCAGCACCAATGCTGGTAGCTCACAGTCCATCACCAAAGGAACTCAAGGCAGGGCAAGTGCTGAGGCAGAAGCCACAGAGGAACACTGCTCACTGCCTTGCTCTTCATGGCCTGCTCAGCTTGCTTTCTCATATAACTCAGGACTACCGGCTCGAGGCGTGCCACCACCGCCTGCAGTGAGCTGGGCCCACTCACATCAGTCATTAATCAAGAAAATGCTCTACAGGTTTGCCCCCACAGGCCAGTGTCGTGGGGTCACTTTTCTCAGTTGAGGCTTCCTCTTTGCAAATGATTCTAGCATGTGTCAAGTTGGCATACACTAGCCAACGCAATACACATGACGATGATGGTGGTGATGATGATGGTGGTGGTGATGATTGTGATGATGATGATGGTGGTGATGATTGTGAGGATGATGCTGGTGGTGATAATGATTGTGATGATGATGATGGTGGTGGTGATGATTGTGAGGATGATGATGGTGGTGGTGCCTAGGTAGGTGGCTCAGTGAATAAAGTCCTTGCCATATAAGAATGAAGATCTGAAAAAGAAAAAAAAAAAAAAAAAAGAATGAAGATCTGAATTCAGAACCATGTCAAAAGCTAAGTGTGGCGATTGAAATCACAGTGCTGTGGACATGGAGACGGCAGGGCTCACTGGCCAATCAGCCTAGTGAAATCAGTGAACGTAGGCCAGTGAAGAAACTCTGACCCAAAATACAAGTAAATAAACAAACACACCTGCTCATACCCATGCATACCCTCAAATAGATCAAAAACAGTAATCCCGGACTTGGTGCCACATGACTATGGCTTTTCTGGGAATTCGGTGACATTAGACTATTCAAGAACAGAACAGTTTCAGCTATA
Source organism: Acomys russatus (assembly GCF_903995435.1). Taxonomy (NCBI): domain Eukaryota; kingdom Metazoa; phylum Chordata; class Mammalia; order Rodentia; family Muridae; genus Acomys; species Acomys russatus. The sequence goes on from NC_067137.1 coordinate 86,041,266, forward strand.
GTGTTTTCCAGTGCTGGGAGGAAATCCCCAGAACATGACTACTCCATAGTGTGAAACGTGGTAGCAAGATGCGATTTATGTTTGTGACACTCTAGGTGAAATCCAAGGTGAGTAAGAGATTTAATCAGAGTGTCCTGCAGTCCGCTTGCCTAGCAAGACTCTGCAGACTCTACCCGAATCCATGTATATTGAAAGGTCAACAGCAAGGGGCAGCCCCTGGTGATTCCTGAGATGATTTGCAAGGCACGTGTCTTCTTACTCGGTCTCCTGCTTCTCCAACCTAGCACCCTTGACTCTGCTGGGCAATGACAGGTTCAGCACTAGCTGTCAATTTTCAGAGAAGCACCAGGATGACACATCATTTAAAGAAAAACTGAAGTTTTCCTCGGCTGCTTAAACAATAACAACAGCAAAAAAAAAAAAAAAAAAAAAAAAAAAAAAAAACCATTTACAGAAGAGCAAGTGGCAGGGGTTGGGGCTCGGCAGGAGGTGGAGTACAAACGCATTTTGTTGTTACCCTTTCTCCTTCCCCAGGAGCTGCGCCATGATGTACTGAAGACCAAAGAGGCCTTTCTAGAAAATTCTACCCTATTGGACCAGCTCCCACAGCCCACAGAGCGCAGCACCCCTGGGCTCCACGCTGAGCAAGTGCACTCCCTCCAGACAGCTGCCTGTTTGGAAAAGATGCTGCTGGCGAAATCCAATGAATTTGAGGTCCATGTCTCTTGCTACTTTTCCCGTTTGGATGGTGACTATGGGCGTTTTCGCGCCACCCTCAAGTCTGTTGAATCCTATAAAGCAGCTGTACTGTCTGGAAGGCGCTGTAGAGCAAAGCCATCCAAGCAGGAGTCGTGCTTCCTGCCCTGTTCAGGCCTCAGCTATCTGAACTTCTAAGTAGGGTCATTGAGACCTAGGTATGGCTGCTGGAAAGGCAGCTGCCCATTGGAGTGTCTCCATTCATCTCTTGAGTTGTAGTGTTGGGACTACACAGAAAGCCACGAGTCTCTAATATCATCTCAGTGTCAGCAGGAAGGAGAAACATTAAGGAGTGGGACTGAGGGAATAGAATCCTCACTTCTCTGGGTGGAGCTGGTCTAGGGAGACCCCAAGACACAGAGTAAAATTCCAGGGCCCCTGCAGAGACCTCTGGGAAGTGATTCAAAACGACGAGCAGAAAACAGCTTGGACTCTTAGCAGCCCGCAATGCCGTGCTTAATTCTGTTGTCCGTACTCGTGAAATTTTCCTAACAAAAACGTCTCTTTATAGATTGTTCTGGCCAAGTTTAAGGATTTTGGGGACCGGCTGGCATATTTAAAAGATCTTATTATGCACGAGGAAGAAAATTTGAATAAACTTTACCATGAAGAGAAAGAGGAAGTTCCTGACTCAATCCTGGTATTCGCAATATGTGTCCTTCTGTCTTTTTTTTTTTCCCATGTGTTTTTCTGTAAGGTTTAAACGACTAAGCTAATTACTACTGCGTGAGTCTGCTCAAACCCTTCTTCGGGAGCTCACTCAGTCACTTCCTTCCTTCTCACCTTCTTTCTCATTAGCTCATGAACATACTCCTTCACTTCCCTTTCATCCCTGTTCTGTTTTCTTAAGGTCTGAAAAAGCAGAACACTGTGGGAAGCTATATTGTTAATAAGTTATTAATATACCTATGTTATTAATATGTATGTACTGTCCATAGATGTTTTTATCTTAAGATTATTATGAACTAAGTTCAATGAACCCACATATTCAAAGAATTCTCCATTGTGATTAGCTGGGTTTTTTGGGTTAGTGTGAAGACCAAATATAAAATATCCCATTAAAATTGGGCATTTTTCTTTTTTAATTCTTTAGTGAGTTTTGCATAATTAGCACAAAATAAATGACAGGACTCATGAATTCTGGATCCTACAAACTCCCAAAGGTCTATATTTACCACCTCGATGAGGAGTCAGCCAATGATGGCATGCTGTCCAAACCCCATTCCATCTTTCATTTTATTTAAGCCCAGCTTACCTTCCACTTACACATTATCCGTGATGGTTTCTACGCTATGAGGACACAGTTGAATGGTTGTGTTCCAGACAAGATGGCCCACAAAGCTAACACACTGATGGGCTGGCCATCTAAAGAAAACACTTGTTGACCTGACCTAGACTATGACAGCAGAGTTGGGAAGATGGTGGGGGTATTGTGGGAGGTGTTTACTTAACATACTGTTCGCATATTGTCAACCTAAAGGCTGTCCCTGGAATAGCTTTTTAAAAATAAAGTTTTGATGAGTCTTTCTGGTGATTTCACACCCCAGGAAAATATGGCTCGAATGACTTAAGTCTGGTTTAGGCACCACACTTAGGATCATATAACAGGTCAGATTTTCACTTGATATATAGGCACACTGTATATATACAAGGGCAAGTTATTGGCAGATTATATAGGACTTGAAGGTCCAGAACTGGCCTTTAAAAAGGCAACAACTCGCCCTCAGTCTTGCTTAAAAACAAAATTTAATGTCCTTCCTACTTCTTGGGCTGCCTTGGTGCTGCTCGTGCCTGTTGCTTTTCTCACGGCTATGACAAAATTCCCAGCAAAGGCACCTTGAAAAAGGGTTTGGAGAGCGGCAAGATGGCTCTGTAGGAGGCACCCACGTAAAGGTGGAAGAGAAAACTAACTCCATAAAGGTGTCCTTTGCCCTCCACATCTCGCGTGCACCTACACAATAATAAAGATTTTATAAAGAAGGAAAGGTTATTTTAGCTCATGATTTTAGGGCCAATCATCCATCGTGGTAGCGTAGGGATGGAGTGTGAGGCACTTGACACACTATGCCCACAGTCAGGAAGCAGAGAGACATGCCTGCTGGCCTTCGGCTGGCCTGCTTCTCTTTCTCTTTGTACTCAGTCTACACTTCCCAGCCTACGGGGGAGCTGTAGGCTATGGAGTTTACATGGTACCACCCACATCCGAGATGTGTCTTCCTTCCTCAGTTACATCTCTCTGAAGACATCTTCACAGACATCCCTGAGGATGTGTCTCCTAGGTGATGTTAAATCTTGCCAAAGTTGACAGTTCAGAGTAGCCATCATGCCATGTGTACAAGCTGGCATTCCCCGAGTAGGAACACCATTGAGAAATCTAAGTGTAGACCCAATTGTAACTCTAACTAGCTGTTTGACTATATGTAAGCTGTATTACCTATTCAGGCCCGGTTTCCCATCATCTTTATCGTAAAGGGACCATTTCCTCGTGTAGACATTTTGTCTGTACTCTTTGTCTCACAGACCCACGTGTTGGCACTGACAGCCCAGTCACCTGACGTTGAGCGTTTGAATGAAGAGAGCCTCAGGCTCCCCCTCAGTGACATAACAATAAAAACATTACAGAATGTGAACCGGCAGTGGATCCGGGCTACGGCCACCGCGCTGGACCACTACAGGTCAGAACACCGCCCTCTCTGCCGGCGCTTCATGGGAAAGAAGGGGTTACCGTCGTTATTACAAAGCTCAGCTGGGTTTGTTTTCACATCTTTATAGCAAACTTCAGGGAACCAGGTTGAATGAAAAGTTCCTTCACTACTGTGAAAAATGGATCCAGCTTCTGGAGAAGATAAAAGAGTCGCTTACAGAGGATGTTGCCCATGGCCTCCCAGCTCTCCTGGAGCAACAGAAAACTTATGAGGTAAACCTGTGCTCTGCCACTCCTCAGCCACTCCCCCCTGGGGCAGGGGGCAGGGGGCAGGGGCAGGGAAAAGAGGCATTCAAATGAAACACTAGGAGTGTCGGCCTCAAAAATATATATATATATTAATTAATTGACATCCAGTGAGTAAAGGCATTTAGGAAGAGCTACTATTACTAGGTCTGGGTTTTGTTTTTTTCAGTATTGTGTTCCTAGATGATATTAATATGAATGCTTGAGCATTATTTTGGAGTCGCCTTCCCAATAATTTGAAAATTGGTCATTTCACATACCCTCTAAGAGCTTGAATAGGAAGCCTAAGTCCCAGAGCCGTGATGGTGAAACCTATTGGCTGATATTTTGTCTTTGGTTCCCAGATGTTAGAAGCTGAGGTATCTATAAACCAGACAGTTGCTGATGCTTACGTGGCCCAGTCCTTACAACTCCTGGACACAGCAGAAACAGAGAACAGGTAAGCTGTGAGGGGCCCTGAAACTAAGGCAGTTGGTGGGACAGGCCTTCTGAGGCGAGAGCCTTTGTGCGCTCGTGTTTCTGGGGTACCGCGTGGCACTTTAGTCCGTTGATATAATGCTACAATGACTTCTAATCACTCAGGGTAATTAGCCCTTATCTCCTTATCTTTGCGTGTGTGTGGAGCCTTCGAGCACTTCTCTTCCAGCTCTTCATGAAAGTTATTGTAGGTTTTTGTGAACAATTCTTAGGGTGACTGCCAGGGTCTGCTCCTTCTAACTATGACCTGGACTGCACCCGTGCCCTGTAGCCTCACGGTGGAACTGTCCTTCTGCCTCTACCTCAGGACAGACAGGGTTGTGCCTTGTGGCCATAAAAATTTTCATGATGCTTTGATGCTTTGCCTGTTGTAAGCAGATGAAGGTGACAGCACAGAGGGTTCTGGAAATGGCCGCTCCCCGCGTGCATTAACTAGGTTTTGACTGCTTCTTCTGGATTACCCTTTCCTTTGTACTCTCACCCACACGAGGTTTTGGTATTTGAAAATAAGCTGTAAGGTGCCGCCATCCCAAGCACAAAGCTGTGTCATAGTCACAAAAGGAGAGATTCCTCCCCAGGCGCCCCACGTGGAGTCCGTGGGCAGCGGCAGGCGGGCTGGGCAGAACCCTGAGGCCAGCCTGTGAGCACGGCTGAATCGCTCATGTAGTCAGTTGGCATGGCCAGAATCCAGAGGTGGCCCAGTTGTTCAGACCTTTGCGAGTGTCATGGTGCGTATCCTTCCCCTGCCCTCTGAGGCTTCTTTCAGTATACCTGAGAAATATGAAGCCTCTGTCTTCACAGCCCTCGAGCGATAAATGCAGGCCCACTCCAGGGTAATAAGCTTTTGATTGCTCCTTATGACAAACATGACTTTCCCACAATAAAGAAAGGCCTTATTTTTTTTTTTTTCTTTCACATGATCAGTATTGTTCACCGGGAAAGAACTAGTTGGGTGGCTGTGGTACAGCTTACTCTTGGTTGTTCGAGTTACATAAACCTCTCCTCCAGTGATCTTCAGCATTACAAAGCACCCGCCTTTGTAGTTCTGCATTTCCCGTTGATCCGATTTCTGGATTTTCCAGGAAGACTAGGAATCATGTATTTAAGTCAGCTCAGAGTATCCTCGACCCCCCCACTCTGGGATTGCTGGCCAAACACCAGGTTATGTGTGTGCGCCTTCTACTTCGTGCATCCACAGCATGGCACCCCTCCCTGTGTTTAAGAGGAACAGGGCTCAGGTTTCGGGAAGTTGTTTGTCTCACATGCAATTACTTTCTCTACATGTTCGTGTTAGGAATCTCTCGCCATCTTTTTTTTTTTTTTTTCCCGTAGGCCAGAATTTGTCTCCGAATTCTCAAAGCTGTCAGACCAATGGCAGAGTGCTGCCCGGGGTGTTCAGCAGAGGAAGTGTGACATCGACAGGCTGGTGACACAGTGGCAGTTCTTCACCACCTCCGTGGAGGACTTACTCCGTGTCCTCACTGACACCGGCCACCTACTGGCTGCACTGAAGGAGCAGGACCGTTACAGCCCCTGCCAAACCAGACGCCTGATCCACGAACTGAAAGTATGTATGCAAAGTTTGGGGGTGAAATGCACACAGGGTCGGGGGTCTCATTTGAATCAATTCTTATTATTTTCAATCATGTGTGTAGGCGTGTGCCTGTGAGTGCAGAGGTGTCGGATCCCTCGGGAACTAGAGTTACAGGTAGTTGTGAGCTACCTGATGTGGGTGCCAGGCATCAAACTCTGGTCTTCTGAGTTGTATGTACTCTTAACCTCTGAGCCATCTCTCCAGCCCCCTGAGGTTCAGTGTTTTATGGCATGACCCAAGCATGTTCTGTGCAGTGGGAAGCTAGCTAGCTATGGCAACCCACAGCCTGCTCCCTAGCCTTGTGTGGTGTAAAGCTGTCTTGCCCACTCTCCTAGAAATAGAAACGCTCTCTTGGGATATGGAAGAAACATGCGATGCCAACGGGTGGGTAGAATAAGAGAAGTCTGCCGTGAGAGGGTCATACCACCCAAACCCCGGAGGGACTGGCCAATGTGTAAGGGATCCCCACAGGTATAGTGTCAGGTGGAAGAGCCTCTTGTTCTTCAAGAGCAAATTCAGACAACCAAGTGTGCATCAAAAGGACTGAGGGGCTGGCAAGAGGGCTCAAAGAGTAAAGGTGACTGTTGCCAAGTCCAAAGACCTGAGTTCAATCCCTGGGACTCACGTGATAAAGGAAAAGAGCTGACTCCCACAAGTTGTTGTCCTCTGACCTCCAAATACGCAGTGGGTGGCAGGTGCACCCCGCCCAAACAAACATTCTATAAGTAAATCAACGTATAAAAAAACATAAAGGAAAGCTGCTTCGTGAACGTAGGATTGAGTAAGTCAGAGAATGCACTCCCTCTTTACTAGAGGGAGCTGCTCCCTGCTAGAGAGTCAGCTAGATGCCTCAGCACCCCGGAAATGCTGGGCTGGCCTCACTGACTCCTCTAGTCATCCTATATTGATTGGGCACCCTCTCTGTGCTGGTCCCCGTCCTCATCACAGTGTAAGGACGAGAAGATTCCTGCTCTCATGAACACGTCCAGGAAATTAACTAATTAACTTTTAATTTTTTTTAATTAAGGAAAATGTCAGATTGTAATTGCCTTATATACATAATTAACGGGGGAGTTGGTGACTACTCTAGGTGTGGGTGGTCTCTGGGATGGGGGCATTTAAGCTGGGACCTGAATGATGAGAAATGGATGAACCTGCAAAAGATTGGGGTGCAGTTTAGATGTTACACATAAGGAAAAACTGAGTCAGAAAGATTCTAGGGTTTTAGCCAGAGCATCTTGGAAAGTCATGTGCCACCGACCAAGTCAGGGGCGAGCAGAGGAAGACAGGCCTCTGCTCCTTTGGGTATTGGGAGTCAGTTCAAAGAATTCCTCCTCATTTTTTGTGTTGGAGATAGCTTGTTTCAATCTGCTTTCAGCCCAAGTCGTATTCAAGTCAAATGTTTTCATTGTTCCTTCATGTATTGACCAATATGTGTCTTGAGTTTAACTGTATGCTTTTTATGTGTTCTCTTGCCCATTTTCTTAGTATAATATGCTCACTCCACTCTTCTGCGTTACCTTGGTGATAGCCTGTGTAATTATTTCAGTTCAAAGACTCTGTTTTCTTAATGCTCCGAGATTCCTATTACCCTGTAGATTTTTATTCTGTGTGTGTGTGTGTGTGCACACGTGCGCACATGAGTTAGAAATGTGAGCTGTCGTGCAGGTGCTGGGAATTAAACCAGGGTCTTGGAAGAGCAGTCAATGCTCTTAACCACTGAGCCATCTCTCCAGCCCCCTGAGCTTTCCTTCTACTAAGTGGCTTATCTGTTACTAACCCTTGGACGTGACCCTATGAGCACCTCATCTGAGAGTATAGACCTACCCAGAGGTGAGCACTAGCTTCCAATGGGAACGTGAGTGCATTCTGTATGTATAGATTTGTCTAACTTATGTAGAATTTAACGTTTTAATGAAGCTCTGAGGGAAACCCACAATCACCTTGTAATCATACCAGAGTCAAACCCTCTTTTTCTTTTTAGAACAAAGAGATCCATGTTCAAAGGTGGAGAACCACCTACGAACTGGCCTTGGAAGCTGGGGAGAAGTTACGGGACACACCGAACCTGGAAACTAAAGAGTTCATCGACAGGCAAGTCAGCAAGCTCCAGGACACCTGGAAGGACACTGAGCTCAGTCTGGGAGAGATGATCACCAAGCTGCAGAGCACTGCAGAGGTGAGTGTGTGGCACTGCAGAGCACTGCAGAGGTGAGTGTGTGGCACTGCAGAGGTAAGTGTGTGGCACTGCAGAGGTGAGTGTGTGGTGCTGAGGAGCAATGCAAAGGTGAGTGTGTGGCACTAGAGAGCACGGTAGAAGTGAGTGTGTGGCACTGCAAAGCACTGTAGAGGGGAGTGTGCAGCACTACAGAGCACTGCAGAGGTGAGTGTGTGGCACTGCAGAGGTGAGTGTGTGGCACTGCAGAGCACTGCAGAGATGAGTGTGTGGCACTGCAGAGGTGAGTGTGTGGCACTGCAGAGGTGAGTGTGTGGCACTGCAGAGGTGAGTGTGTGGCACTGCAGAGGTGAGTATGTGGCACTGCAGAGGTGAGTGTGTGGCACTGCAGAGGTGAGTGTGTGGCACTGCAGAGATGAGTGTGTGGCACTGCAGAGGTGAGTATGTGGCACTGCAGAGGTGAGTGTGTGACACTGCAGAGGTGAGTGTGTGGCACTGCAGAGGTGAGTGTGTGGCACTGCAGAGATGAGTGTGTGGCACTGCAGAGATGAGTGTGTGGCACTGCAGAGCACTGCAGAGATGAGTGTGTGGCACTGCAGAGGTGAGTGTGTGGTGCTGAGGAGCAATGCAAAGGTGAGTGTGTGGCACTAGAGAGCACGGTAGAAGTGAGTGTGTGGCACTAGAGAGCACGGTAGAAGTGAGTGTGTGGCACTGCAAAGCACTGTAGAGGGGAGTGTGCAGCACTACAGAGCACTGCAGAGGTGAGTGTGTAGCACTGCAGAGGTGAGTGTGTAGCACTGCAGAGGTGAGTGTGTAGCATTTCAGGGCACTGCAGAGATGAGTGTATGGCACTATAGAGCATTGCAGAAGTGAGTGTGTGGCATTGCAGGCACTGCAGAGGTGAGTGTATGGCACTGCAGGGCACTGCAGAGGTGAGTGTGTGGCACTGCAGGGCACTGCAGAGGTGAGTGTGTGGCACTGCAGGGCACTGCAGAGGTGAGTGTGTGGCACTGCAGGGCACTGCAGAGGTGAGTGTGTGGCACTGCAGGGCACTGCAGAGGTGAGTGTGTGGCACTATGGAGCATTGCAGAGGTGAGTGTGGGGCACTTCAGGGCACTACAAGGATGAATGTGTGGCGCTATAAAGCATTGCAGGGGTGAGTTGTGACACTGCAGGGCACTGCAGAGGTGAGTGAGTGTCTGGCACTGCAGAGGTGAGTGAGTGTCTGGCACTGCAGAGGTGAGTGAGTGTCTGGCACTGCAGAGGTGAGTGTGTGGCACTGCATATGGTTCTTGCTGGCTGTGGGACAATAGGAATTTTTTTTAATATGGTAGTCTGAGTTTTGTAATGAAAGTCAATTCCTACTAATATATAAGTTGTGCCAGTTACTGCTATTAATGAAATAATAGCTGCATGGGAAAAAACAAATGTTGCATATAAAAACACTTGAGATGCTATGAAGATACTTACTTTGGGTCAGTGAGGTAGCTTAGTGGGTTAAAGCCACTTGTGGCCAAGCCTTTAACCTGAGTTCAGCCCTGGCACCCACATAGTGAAAAGAGAAAACCCACTCCAACAAAATGCCCTTTGACCTCCATGATGTGCTGTGGCACGCCCATACCCACACATCCATATATACTAAATAAATAAATAGTCATATTCCTTAGATGTTTAGTACATGAAACTAACACGCCACTTATGCTCCATCCTGGGCATAAGACATGAAAATAAGCACAGTTGTGTTTTCTGTTGTCATCACAGAATGCATTTTTCCACAGATGTTAGTTCTTGGTTAATTGATCTCTGTGTGCTTGAGAACTGAAATGTTTTGAGTCACTAGTAGGAGAATCTTGGTTTTGTTGTTGTTTTGGTTGATTGGTTTGTTGGCCTGAACACCAAGTTGTTCTCAAGGACTGAACTGAAGTGAACTTTTGACCCAACACTAAAATACTCTTGGACTTTAAATGCAGTTTGATTTTTGTTTCTCTTGTCAGAATATTAAGCTATTTTTGTTTTGTTTTGTTTCTATGCTTACTTCTGACATTCCTCTAATCTATTGTGTGTACCAAAAACAGATAACCAAACTACCCAGTGACATTTTTTGTTTTGTTTTGTTTTTGAGACAGGGTTTCTCTGTGTAGCCTTGGCTGTCCTGGACTCACTTTGTAGACCAGGCTGGCCCTGAACTCAGTGATCTGCCTGCCTCTGCCTTCCTTAGTGCTGGGATTAAAGGCGTGCACCACCATGCCTGTTGGAAATTTTTTCTAAATGGAGTGAATTTGTGTGAGTTGGCCGGAGCACCTGTGCTATGAACGGAGCACCTGCGTTGTATCATGCAGACTCCGTGAGGTGCATGGTGAGCTGGCAGGCAAGGGCAGGCTAAGCGGCAGCCTGGTTGCCAGAGCATAGCAGAAGACCTTGCTTTCAGCCGGGAACTTCTCTCTTTGCCTCCTTAACAGAGTTCCAGATAGTTTTTCCAGGAGCTTCTCTTAGGAAGGGTATCGCCCTTGGCTGGGACCACGCCAGTCACACTTAGGGTCAGTTCTAACGAATGGTGGGCTGGAGAGATGGCTCAGAAGTTAAGAGCACCGACTGCTCTTCCAGAAGTCCTGAGTTCAATTCCCAGCAACTATATAGTGGCTCACAACCATCTATAATGTAATGCAGGCCCTCTTCTGGCCTGCGGGTGTACATTCAGGCAGAGCGCTGTATGCATAATAAATAAATACATCTTTTTAAAAAGAGAATAGAATGATCTGTTATCATATGTTTACACAATTTTAGTGAGTTCAGGAATAGAAACTTACTCTAGCGAATCAGATCTGAACACCACAAGCATGAAAGTGCAGGCACCTGTTGGTCAGTAGCATAAGCGTTAAGGAAAAAAGGTGGCCCTCTCTTTCCTGGGCCTTTAACTTCTCATGTGAGCCCACTGACATTCTCCAAGCCTCCGTTTTCTCGTTTCCAAATGTGTCAGCCAGTGTTCCATGTCTTCAGGTTTTCACAGCTGCAGTGAGGTGATAAAGCTTGAAATCTCTTTGCAGACACAAAGTATTTTAAGCAGAAGGTGGCAGGTGGAGAGAGAAGGTGCAGTGAAGGGAGCCAGGCTTTGGGAGCGCCTGAGGAGTGACACAGAACAGGTGACCCAGGAGGGAACCAGCGGTATGCTTTGCCTGCCTCTGCTGCTGCGACACACACTTAGGGGTAAAGGCTGAAAGTCAGTGTTTCTAGTATCCTCTTAAGATGTGACTGTATTCAAAACTGACACAATGGATTAGAAAGATGAAGGAGACAGAGGTAGGGAGAGATGCTTCCCCAAACCAATCCATCCCAGTGATTGGCATATGTCCATGTGTCCCTTCCGGTCAGTCTGCACGAGATGAGGAACTGATTTCTGTGTGGCTGATCCAACAACGCTTAAAAAAAAGCACAGGTGCCTCAGATGAACTGGCCTGTTGTATATTTCAGTCTGGAGAGCCAGGTACTTACCAGTTTTAATACTGTTTTCAAATAGACCTGGGACCAGTGTGAAAAGAAAATCGAGGAGCTGAAAAGCAGGCTGCAAGTTCTGAAAGCACAAAGCCAAGATCCTCTTCCCGAACTCCATGAGGACCTCCACAGAGAAAAGGAGCTGATTAAGGTACTGACAGCTGAGCCAGTAGCCAAGATGACCACCCAGCTGCCCTCTGCGCACTGAACATGTTTGCCTGCCTCTCTGTTTTGTGATCAAGCTAAGTGTTCTGGTCAGCTGGGAGAGATTTTCCCTGCCTTCTGTCTAGCGTCATTCTGGTCTCTTAAGGTGTTAAATTGATGCTTCATGTGGTCCTTGTGTAAAGATGAGAAAGGCTTTTGCAAAACGGTATATTGTAGGCTCTTGGGACAGTTCTTCATGTTCTTTTCATCAGTGTCTTCCCTGTAATGTAAGATCTGGCCTCTGAGTTTTTAAAGTGTGTGTGTGTGTGTGTGGTGTGTGTGTGTGTGTGTGTGTGTGTGTGTGTATGCACGTGCATGTGCACACATACATGCCTGAGTGTGTATTTGTGTGGAGTGCAGGTAAGAGGACAGCCTCAGGAGTCAGCCTTTGCCCTCCACCTTCTTTGAGGCAGGGTTTCTCTTGTTTGTTTTTACACTAAGCGCTGCAGACTAGCTGGCCCGTGAGCGTCTGCAGGATTCTTCTATCTGCATCCCATGTCACAGTCTCATGGTAGGAGTGCTGGGATTACAGGCGTGTACCACTACACCTGACTTGGGGCCAGGGATCTGAAATCGATCGGCAGGCTTCCACGGGAAGTGCTTTTACCTACTGAGCTGTGTCCCTGACCCTGAGATTACTTAAAAACAAAAACAAAACAAAACCCTGCTTATTCTCTGACTAAGGGATCTTGTCTTTGACAAGTGAGGTATGACTTAAAAATTCACACTGAAACCCTAGATTAATAACATTATTATGCTGTTAATTTTGATACTAAATTTGCTATTGCCATCAACAAAATCAAAGAAATCATTCTCTAGAATAAAAGGCTATATCAACATAAAAAAAAATTCACATTGAAAACCAATAGAGTTGAGCTCTTCTAATTATGTGTAGCATGTTTACAGAAACCCTCTGAATTGTGTCCTGCCTAATTAGCAAAGGCTCTTGGACATCAAAGGTCTTTGCAGTAGATGGGGCGGAGCTGTAGGCAGGAACCAGGATCCAAGTCAGGACCTTCCATGTCTCTTTCCTGTCCACCTGTTTGGTGTTTAAGAGACTTTTTGATAATCTTTTAGAATGGTCTTTTAATTTTTTTTTTTTTTTTTTTTTTTTTTTCCTTCAGTGACTAGGGATTGAACTGAGAAAAATAAATCGTCTTATACTGGAATCTGTGTCAGAAAGTAGTACTTTTCTCCCTGTATACATTTGTCTTTGTCATAAAAATTTCCTAATTTTGAAGGCATAACAAAGAGCATAGAGACTGGGCATTGAAGGACATCCCAGTAATGAATCCCAGCACTTGGGAGGTAGAAGCAGGTAGACCCGAAGTAAAGTGTCATCCTTGACTGCATAGAAAGTTCTAGGCCAGCTTAGGCTAGGCAAGACCCTCTCTCAAAAGAAATCAATTAATATAAAATTAATGACATGAGAAAGGGGTAAGGCTATACCTTGGTGACAGAGTGCTCACTTAGTGTGTACAAAAAAGGCTCTTGTCAGCTTCCTCCCCAGTGTCACAAGGATACAGAAAACACAATAAATGGCTATTGTAGTTATCATCCAGGTAAAGACATGAACATTTTACATTTCCATTGTACTTGCCCTTCCTGGTGGTCTCCACAGCTCTGCCCCTGCTGTTCACCATCTAATGCATTTATTTATTGTTTTAATACATAGTTATAGCATTCTCAATGGAATAACTGAGTCACTGCCTTCTGGTCCTAGACTACCTAAAGCAGCCCCATACTGTATAGCATGGATGGTGCAGCATTTCCCTTATAATTCTACATCAGCCATGTTGATTCCCCTTGCTGCTTTGTCCTCACTGCTGCTAGTATGCACCGTATGAATAGCGGCCGGTTTTGATGTTAGATAGTTTTCAACCCTTGTTATTCTGGGGTGTAAGATAGTATCTCTTTGAAGATTGTCGGTTGAACTCTCTTCCTGTCTGTTGCTACTTGCTGCTTTCCCTGACTTTTGTGTCTGGCTGTTTCTGGCCTTCATTTGAATATGTTGCTTTTTTTGTTTGTTTTTGTTTTTTGGGACAGGGTTTCTCTGTATAGCCTTGGCTGTCCTGGACTCACTTTGTAGACCAGGCTGGCCTCAAACTCACAGGGATCCACCTGCCTCTGCCTCCCGAGTGCTGGGACTAAAGGCGTGTACCACTATGCCCAGCTTGCTTATTTATTCTTAATACAACTTCTCTGTTAAGTACATACTTAATAAGTATCTTCCATTAGACAGTTTCTTTCTTTTTATGTCACTGAGTGAGCAATAGATTTTGTAGAAGTTTTGTTTTGGGTTTTTGCTTTATGGTTTTGTTTTGATTTGTTTGTTTGTGTGCTTGAGACAGGGTTTTGCTGTGTAGCCCAGGCTAGTAGCAAATTCTTGGTCATCCTGCTTCTACCTCTCATCGATACCCAGTGATTTTGTGTGGCTTTAATACAGGAGACTACGTGAATATTTTCCTATATGATTGTGTCCTCTTTTCTATAGAAAATCTTCATTTGTAGCTCATAAAATAAACCTTTATATCTTCTCCTGGATTTTCCTAAATTCTCCTTTTTAAATTCACATCTTAATTTGCTCAGGAATTGATGTTTGCATATGTTTTAAGTGAAAGCCCACTTTGAAATGTTATTCCTGCAGATAACCATGTAGCTTCTTGGACCCATGCCAGATATCAAATTAACATATAAACAAGATTTGCTCCTCCCTCAAACTGCCTTTGGGGGGGGGCATCTGAGCCTTGGGAGGTAGAGGCAGAAAGATTGGGGCTTAAGGCTTGTATCAGCTGCATAGACAGTTTAAGGCTAGACTGAGCTATATCAAGTTTAAATTGAGATGCCAAAACTAATGAGAGAATACAGTGTTGCTCTCCACTGATACGCAGGGATTTTCTTGCGTAAAGTCTAGAAGGCTGTGCTGACTGTGAAATAGAAGCCTTTAAGGGCACCATTTCCCCAGGTGTCACACTCCTCAGCCTCCAACAGAGTCCGCAGATTTTATTGGCTCAGCCCCACTCATCAGTGGAAACAACTGTGGCAGAGATCCACAGCTTCATCCAACCAGTGACCAGATTGCAAACAGACCCCAGGTGACTGGAGGCCTGCCTAGGACAGTGGATAGCATCCCTGAAGAGTCTGTGGGCGTCCTCCCAGGCTGAGCCCTACTTCCTTCATGAAGCTACATGCCATTATGGCCAAGGTTGTGTAGGAAATAACAGCACACAGACACACAGACACACACACACATCACACGCATACCATACACACACACACACACACACACACGCCACCCATACATACTCACCATAAACACACAAGTTGAGTGTCCCTACTTCAAAAACCCCCCAGACTCTGAAATACGAAGTACTTCTAGTTCCAAGGATTTCGAATAAGGGATGACCTGCTGACATGTAATGTCTCTTTCAGAGACTCTAACTAACATAGACTCTAGCGATACCATTGGTTCTCAACCTGTGGGTTGTGACCCCTTTGGAGGCTGAACCACCCTTTCACAGAGGTCACCTAAGAATATCGGAAAACACAGATATTTATATTATGATTCATAACAGTAGCAAGATTACAGTTATGAAGTAGCAATAACTGAAACAGTTCTAATTGTAAGATAAGTTTTGAATGATGTCGTCACATGGTTCTAAATTCAGAAGGTCCATCGGATGTATGTTAAATTCTTTCTCTTATCCATTCCTTGCCACAGAAACAACTCATTTGTTGCATATTCTTCCCAAGATAGTCCGTCCATGTACGAGCGTATGCATGTGTACTCATCTTTTGCTGCCTTTTTGTGCGTGTGTGTGTGTATATTGTGTGCACGCACTGATATGCATGTGCACGTGGAGACCAGAGCTCAGTGCTGAGTGTCGTCTTTAATTGCTCTCCACTTTATTTGTTTGAGACAGGCTCTCTCACTGAGCCTGGAGCTCACTGATACAGCCAGACTTGCTGCCTAGCAACCCCTGCCATCCTCGTATCTTACCCTCCCTGCTGCTAGGGAGGCATGCACCATGACGCTTGGCTTTTTCACGTGGATGGTATGGATCAAACTCAGATCCTCACTCTTGCACAGCAAGCATTTACCAAGTGTCTGCCCATTCCCTTTAGTTCAAACGTTAGTGCAGGAAAAACAACAACAACAACAACAACAAAAAACCAAAAAACAGGACTTGACAATCTCGCTATGAGCGAATACCATAGGGAAAGGCCTATGCTGTCCTGTTGCTGTAGGGAATCCAGCCAAAGCCTGGTAACATGCCGCTGTATACAAACAACTTGAAGACTTACACCATGCTATAGGTGTAACTAGAATCTTACAGACAGTTTTGCAACACAGACTATTTATCAGGCTAAAATAAAGGAAACTTATCTGACTGATTTATTCCCTTTTGCAACCGTCTTCTAACAAATCTGGGGCATTTAACCTTAAAGACTTGAAGTGTTCTTTGGTTGAATGGTTTTTCCAAGGGAGGGGGAACCCAGAGCCTGATGCATGCGAGGCATGTATTCCGCCCCTGAGATACACTCCCAGATCTGAGGCATGTTTTCTGGATGTTTCTACAAAGGTGATCATCAGCTTACACACTAGACCTCCTTGTATGTTGTTTGATTGCTCATTTGTTATTCTCTTAACACTTGCGAACATTTTAAAGCTCTCAGCCCTGTATGGTTATACAAAACCTCTAGTCCCAGTTTGGGAAGCCAAGGCAGGAGGACTACAACAAGCTGGAACCCAGCCTAAGCTACATAGTGAGTACCAGGCTATTCATGACTGCACAGCAGGACCCCAACTTCCATGGAGCCCCGAGTTCAATCCCCATGACTGCAAAACCAAACAGATAAACAACAACAAAAAAGTTATTGGTACAAACTGCTTTCCTTTCATTCATGCATCTTGATTTGATATCTAAGGATTCAGTGTGCAGGTGGCAAGTGCCGTGACAAAATGGCCATGGTCAAAAGCATAAGAAGAAAAAAATTTATATTTCAGAAGTAGTGTTGTCATGGTCCCTGCCATTCTGTCAATACAGTCTCTATTGCACAGATACATGCTAACTACATAGCTACGTTGTGTATGTCTGTGTGCGGGTGCGCGCGCATTGTAGGGAGGAAAGACGGAACAGACAAGGAGAGCATAAAGCAGGGGTCCGAGGGTGGGAATGTTGTTCAGTAGTTGAGTGCTTGAGATTAAAAGTATGTGTCACCTGGCCTGGAAGTTTCTTACTTCCTATGAAAACTTTGAAAGGTTCCTTTGAGCCACATTATGAAGTACAGAGAATCTTAGCAAATCATGCCACTATAGCTTTTAGAACACTGAAAAAGACATTAATCAAGAATTAGCTCCTCTTTACGGTAGCCACTCTTTGATTGATCCTCTGGTATGAACGATACAGTATCTTCCTTCTGATTTCAGCTGGAGGGCAGGAACAGAGGTCTGGAAACTGTGCCTTACATACAGAATCCTAAGCACAGTTAGAACCTTGTAGGCTCTCTCGAGGGGTTAGGGCTGTTTCCTTTCACTCCTCTGTAGTGAAAGGATTTTCTTGATTAATTGCTACAATTCACTGCATCTGAAAATGACTTCATTTTTAAAAACTAGCTGGAGCTCACGGTATAGTGCAGCGATGTAGTCTTTGCCTAGCTAATGGGAGGCACTAGGCTGGATCTCCTGCCCATGAAAGAGTGAATGAATGAATGAATGAATGACAATGAAATAGGAAGCTATCTGCTAATTTATCTGTGCCAATAATCAGCAAGCAATTTTCCTTCCATTGTATTCATGTTTAGAAAAAAATCCTTCCAAACAGAACTTGTCATTTTATGATGACCACGTTTTGAATGTGAGACTTTATAAGACATAGTTTCTGGGTCTTAATCCAGAAACTTGTAAATTTTTGCTTTTCTTCCAATATCCATGCTGTGCCTTCTTAAAGTACAGGAAAGGGCCTGGATGACTTTCCAACAGAATGAGTTTATTAAATTCCAGCTACCTGAAGGGATGAGTTCCAAGAGAGCAAAGACTGTCCCCTTGAGGGAAAGGTGACTGTAGGCAGCTTGGCAGGGCTGCGGTTTGCGGCTGTTTCTCATTCCGAAGGTCCCTCCCCTTCCCAGGCTCCCCTCCCCCCGAGCCTAATCAAAGGATTAGCCTACAGGTTTGGAAACAACAGCCGCTGGAGTTGAAGGCATTTTCCCCTTTTCTCCTTGTGTTTAAATGCAGGAAGTGGAGAAGTCTCTGGCTAACTGGACGCACAACTTGAAAGAGCTTCAAACTATGAAGGCCGACTTGAGCCAGCACATCCTGGCAGAGGACGTGACGGTTCTGAAGGAGCAAATCGAGCTCCTGCACAGACAATGGGAGGACCTCTGCCTGAGAGTAAGTCAGTCAGCCGCCTACCGGGCTGGGGAGGGTTGATTGAACCGTCCCAAGGCAGAAGGAAAGAAGGGTTCCGGCTTCCTTGAAACAGAGTCTCTCTGGCACCAGGACCCCTGTGTCTCTGCTGGTTCCTTTAGGAAGCAGCAACCCGTTTAAACAGATTTGACCTCTTTGTTTCAACCGCTCTCACTGTGCAACTTTGCACACTTCTACTGAGTTGAGGGGTTCTTTGTTTGTTGTTATTGTTGTTGTTAAAATCACCTTAAGCTGGGATGTAAACAAGGATCGTACTTGTGCCATTTCTATTCTGTGGCTTGCATAGTACCAATCAGGGCATATTAGGAAAGAGCTCTTTGACCCCTGGGCCAAATACCAGAGCCTTGATGCCCACAGGCAAGGAAGTAGTTATCTGAGAACCAGGCTTCTCCTGCATTTAGATGTTTAGTCCTAAGAGCTCCGGGTTTTTTGTTTTGTTTTGGCTTTGTTTGTTTGTTTGTTTGTTTTAAACTCTGAAGTGATTGACTCAGCAGATCACTTCTACTGGATAAGGATGGAATTGTGTTTAGAGTATTACACAGTTCAAGTCTATGACAGGATCAAGGTGGAATTAAAGGGTTCAATTAATCTTAAAGACCCTTGGGTTAAGGAGACATAATTCTCAGGAAAAGTTAATTCCTTAATCTCATTAATTTTTTTTTGTAGGAATGAATTTTGACATTTGTAAATACCTGTGGTCTAAAGACACTTTTAATTACATTTTGGAGTAAATACACTTTATCAAAAACTTGATTTTAGTAGTTACTACGTACTCTGAGTGTCTGTTAAATTGTTCTAATTCCTGTTTGTGTACAAGACAATACAATTAAAATCATACACAATACATTTAAAGTCCTCTAAGGGTTAAGGAGGGCTCAAAGCACATACCCCCAGATGGTCTTAATTGTTACCACTGTGGACTCAATCCTGCCACTAAGTGCTAGGAGTTTTAACAGCTAGAATAAATACATTGCTGGAGGAATGGGAGCAAAATGCTTGTTTTTCTAGGGATAGATTTTCGGGCCTTTTTAAACACACTTGGCTGAGCAGGACACAGAAGCATTTGGTATCTTGACCTCAGTCTGGAAGAGCAGAGGTTCTTTTGTACACGGTGAGAAAAATCTCTGGGAGTGTAGCCGCCTTTCCCCTTTCTATAAAGTACAGTGCTAAACCTGCCAGAAGAACTCTTAGTTACCGTAGGTAAACTACCCCATTTAAGAATTCAAAGATTTTTTCAGAAACTGAGAATAGATGTACATTTATAAAGGCTAGTTTGTACTTTATTGATGTAAACTTAATTGGTAAATTGTAGCTCTCTAAGGACAGTGGTGTGAGCATAATAGAACACTGGCCGTTTAAGGGGCAGCCTGCTTGCTCCAGACCAATTTTTGGTGACAATTTTACGGTTTGCAGACAAAACTGCAGTGTACAAAAACCTACAGTAACGGCAAAGCATATTAAATGAATCGTTTTGGGCTTTATTTGTTTGTTTAAATGATCAAAACATTTTTACTACACTTAAACTTTGTGGTCCATTTGCATTATGAATGATTTTTCCCCTAATGTTGTGATCCGATGATACTTTTAAAAACAAGTTAGCAGGACACTGCCTTCTTGATATAAAAAAGCTTTGGGCCACAAAATGAGAAGTGAGCGTGGAAGAAGCAATCAGCGAATGTGTTACATTGAAAGAACAAGGAAAACAAAGTGGACCGATGATTCCTGATGTACCTAACTGTTCTTGTTTCTGAGTTCTAGGCTTGATAGTGTTGAATACGCACAGTGTGAAACACCGTAGTTTCATCTTTGGTTAGCTTTTATGGCAGTTACCAAGGATGAAAGCTTTAACTTTTGTTAAAGCTGAGTCTGAGGTTTTAAGAGAAAGAAACAGGTTTTAGAGATGCTGGCAAAAGCAAATGGCATTTGTGTTTGTGTATGTGAGTGGGGGGGGGGAGGTGTCTGGGAGGGTTGGGGTGCCTCTCTTTTTGAGGGCCAAGGGATTTTTCCTTCCCTGCTATACTCAGCTTCCAAAATGCATGTCTTCCCTAGGTGTCGATCCGCAAGCAGGAGATTGAAGACAGACTCAATTCGTGGATTGTATTCAATGAAAAAAATAAAGAATTGTGTGCTTGGCTGGTACAGATGGAAAACAAAGTCCTACAGACGGCAGATGTTAGCATTGAAGAAATGATTGAAAAGTTACAGAAGGTAAGTGGGGGGGCAGGGGGAGGGGCCCAAGTGGGTGCATAGAAAAGGGCAGGGCTCAAAGGGTGGGGCTCAAAGACCCACAGTGTCACAGGTGTTTCTAAGCACAGTGTATATGCTTCAAGGGACTATCTTTGATCTTTCTGAAGGAAGAAGTGAAAAAGATGGGACGTATGAGCCTGTCATAAGTGGATGTGGTGCTGAGGAGGGCAGCTTCCCCTCAGTTGGGAAGACTAGTTAGTGTGAAGTAGAACCCAAGTCAGAGAGGAGAGCAGCCACAGTGAGGCTTGTGACAGAAGTGGTCACTTGAGCATCGTTGTGCAGTCACCCAGAACACCTCTCCTCTCCGTAAACCCTGGGAAGCCTTTGACCTCAGGCTGACTCCGTTAAATCCAGTTAGACTCAGCTCCACATTTATGAGGGGAAACTGAGGGGTGTTTTGTTAAGAAAGAACCCAATGGGGCTGGGACGTATGTAACCCAAGGGGTAGAGTTCTTGCCTCGCATGCACGATCCTTGGCACTGCAAGGATAAAGAAAAAGAAAGTATCCGCAGCCAGGCATGGGACCACGTGCCTATTCCAGCCCTCGGGAGGCTGAGACAGGAGGACCATGAGCTGCAGGCCTGGGCTACGTGGTGAGAGAAAGTCACTGCGGCCTTAAACACTTCGTAGTCACCTAGCTGACCACCACACCTAGCGTCTCATAATTTGATTTGAAAAGAGGTCCTAGGAGGGGTGGTCTCATTTAGAAACGGTCACTATATGCTAGAATTAATGTGTCAGCCATCTAAATATTCCCGCCTCACTCTGTGTAGTGGGTACTACTATCTGGTGTAGCCATTCCCTGGAGAACTGTGTTGACAAGTACAAGTTTTCTTTTCTTTTCTTTTTTTTTAATTAAAACTTAATCCCAGCACTTGGGAGGCAGAGGCAGGAGGATCGCTGTGAGTTCGAGGCCAGTCTGGTCTACAAAGCGAGTCCAGGACAGCCAATGCTACATACAAAGAAACCCTGTCTCAAAAAACCAAAAAAAAAAAAAAAAAAACCACTAGTGTAGCCAGCATGGTAATACATGCCTGCAATACCATGACTTAGGAGGCTGAGGCAGGAGCATTGCCTAGAGTTCAGTATTGGCCTAGACCCCAGTGTGAGACCCCTACCCCCCATCTAATAAAGTGAAAACAGAACGGATAGTGTGTTAAGAGAGAACCCTTGGCTGGAGCGGGACTGAGCTGGTTGGTGGTGATGACGCGGGCCTTGTGCTTTGGTGCCCGCCAGGACTGCATGGAAGAAATAAGCTTATTCAATGAGAACAAGCTGCAGCTGAAGCAGATGGGCGACCAGCTGATCAAGGCCAGCAGCAAGGCCAAGGCGGCTGAGATGGAGGACAAGCTCAACAAAATCAATGACCGCTGGCAGCATCTTTTTGATGTCATTGGATCGAGGTAAGACATTTCGACTGCTGAGCTGCTATTGTCCTTGTTGAGAGCTGTGTCTAGCTATGTTCCCCAGCCTGCCCTTGGACCATTCCTCCCTCCTCAGCCTCCCAAGAAGCCAGGGCTGTAAGCCTTTGCCAGCATGCGCAGCTGGATTTGTTTTTTGTGGGTTGTTTTTTTTTTTTTAAGATTTATTTATTATTATGTATACAGTGCTCTGCCTGCATGTACACCTGCAGGCCAGAAGAAAGCATCAGATCACATTATAGACGGTTGTGAGCCACCATGTGGTTGCTGGGAGTCGAACTCAGGACCTCTGGAGGAGCAGTCAGTGCCCTTAACCTCTGAGCCACCTCTCCAGCCCATGGATTTGTTTTAAACGAGGGTTGGAAACTTAGTTTGAAAAGAGATCCTAAAGGAGACGTCTCGTTTAGAAAGTGTCACTCTGTGTGAATCTTAATGTGTCCCCCATGAAATTATGCCTGCCTAGTCCTGCCTCACCCTGTGTAGTAACAGCTGGGGGGTTCTTGGCTGCCCCCACAGCAGGGGCCCAGTGCACACTTGAAGAGTCCTTTATAACTATGCCAGGTCCTTGATGGGCACCTGGTCTACTGGAGAATACAACTTTGAGTAGTGGTCAGCATCTTCTGTTCTCTAGTGCCATTTTGTCCAAAATAGAGCTGGTAATATTATCTCCCACCAACAACCAATGGGGATGCCCAAAGTTTCTAGAAAGCTTCTGTTTTCAAGTCCTCTCCCTTCTCCCAAATCCACACATTTTCCTATTGCAACCCGGTCTTCGGAGGCATCTGCCTCTGGCCCAGCACATGTTTTACAGGACAGTGTGCTCAGATGTGAACATGCGTATGATAGGGAGTTTAGAAGACAGCAGTCTGGGGGGTGTGCTAAGATTTGGAGAGTGGTAAAGAGTAGGATACTGCTAATGACGCGGCATACCCTTTACCTCCCTGATCACGGGAAGCCATACAACAACCTGATTAGGTCAGCAGAGGCAATTGCCAAGTGGCATGAGCACAGCATCAGTTACATTAATGGGAGTGGATATCCAGCAGCAGCAGAACCGAGTGTATGGAGCATTAGATCCTGACTTCTGAGAGTGGAGGGCGGAGACCAGGGAAGAGCTGGCATCCGGATGGTCCTGAGTGAGGGTGTGGAACTCCTGACGGTCACTGCGGGCAGCGGCAGAGACCCTTGTTATGAGCAAACAGGTGTGACATGGAGCAGGAGAAAAGCCACCCAGGAAAGGACAAGAAGCCTCATTGGATCAGGGAGATCAGAGCCTTGGAACGTCAGCCACAGATTTGGCCTCCTAAGTAAAGCCTGAGTCCATCAAGGTCTCTCTCAGTGGTGACAAAGTTTCCTAAAGGAAGATCTAAGGGAACTGTCTCGAGGAAGAGGCTGGGCCGAATTCAACTTCTCTCAACGACCATTTGAAAAAGAAATTTACGGGAACTTAGGATGGAAGTGAGGCTTAAGATTTGAGCTTTTCCTGGCTTTCCCATTTATTCACCGTAGAAAGTTGAGTATGTAATTTAACTTTTCTGCGCCCATTTCCAAGTCTTCCAGATATGTCCAGCAGCGCACCTGAAGCTGCTGCACACAGTTCAGATACGTGTGTTGCTCATTTGACACAGGACCAGGAAAGCATGTAGAAGCCTCTCTGTGGACTAGTTATCCATGGTACCCATTGTGAACTGGAAGCAGATTCCCTTGGTTATGTTTAGGAAAGAGAAGGTGTTCCTCTATGAGGCCAGCGATTTGACTAAATTATTCCCATGGCCGGACAGGCGAGGTGGCTCACTTGGTAAAAAGCACTTGTCGTGCAAGCCTGATGACCTGAGTTTGAACCCTAGAAGCCAAGCAAAGGTGGAAGGTGCGCGCGCACGCGCGCGCGCCCCCCCCCCCCCCCCCCACACACACACACACACACATACACACACACAAATAAGTTTTAAATACCATATTTTTCAGACTATAAGATGCATCTGATCATAAGACGCCCCCAGTTTTTAGAGAAGTAAAACAAGAAAAACAGCAATTGGACCATAAGACGTACTCTAATTTCACCCTACTTTTGGGGTGGGAGCAAGTGAGTCTTATGGTCCAAAAAATATGGTAATTATTCTCAGGGCTGAGAAACACTGTCCCATGTGTCTATTGAAGGAATAAATATTCCAGTTGATGAGAGTAAGAGCCTTTCCAGTGGGTAAATTGTGGCTTTGCTGTTATCATCTTTATGTTCCAAGTCAGCTTGGATACGTGACACTGATCAAGGGTGTGATGACATCACACCTGCTCATGGATCATTCAGGAGTAAGACCCAGTTTATGTTTCCTGAAAAGGGAAGGAGTAGCATGCATTCTGCAGGTATGTCACTGGGGAGTTTAGCAGGCTGTTGGCTTCTCTGCTTTACTGGCTGCCCGTCTCTGGCCAGTTCCTTGGTAGAAAAAGAGATAACACAGTGGCTGACAATTCATCAGCCTTCTTGGACATGGCAGGTGGCAACAACAGCAAATATCTTGACTGCCAACTGAGTTCTTAGCAGTCTGCTTTGTATGTGCGATGTCACCTCATCTTTGTTAGTACACTTACCTATGGGGAAGGGATAAAATGATTGCCACATCACATGTGTGGAGGTCTGAGGACAACTTGCAGGAATCTCCTTCTACCACGTCGATCCCAGGGATAGAATTCAAGTTATTAGACTCAGCAAGAACCACCTTCACCTGCTGAGCTGTCTCTCCAGCCCTCACCTAATTTTCAGTGTAATTCTGAAAGGTTGGTACCATCATTATAGATAAAGAAACTGAGGGCTGAAGTTAAATAACCTGCTCAAATGCTCAATGCAGCCAGGATCTCAACTCAGGCAGTTGCCACCTCCCCCCTCCCCCTCCCCCCTCCCCCTTTAGACTCTTCTAGTTAAAAACACACAATGAATAGAACTCTGTGAGTTCTTCACCACAGGCCTAAGTTAAAGTTGAAGGCTTGGCATGGGGTTCAGAACTCTAAAGCCCACTAAACCAGATCTCATTCACTGGTCAAAAAGAAAAAAACAAAACAAATAAACAAAAAAATATTACTTTGGGTTTATTCTCAACAAACTTAAAAATAATTAGGGCAACATGACGACTGGTTTCTATGGTTTTGGTTTTGGTGTGTTTTTCCAGACAGGGTTTCTCTGTGTAGCCTTGACTGTCCTGACCTTGCTTTGTAGACAAGGCTGGCCTCAAACTCACATCAATCTGCCTGCCTCTGTCTTTCAAATGGAGGGATTATAGGTGTGTGCCACCACACCCAGCGACAACAGGTTTCTTAAAGCTACATTGCATCTGATCATTTCAAACAACTAGGCTTCTGGTGGTGGTGGAGGCTGGGGAGTGGGGAAGCAGAGCCATGCTCTTCATATAGGCTCTTTAGGCTCTTGAAACAACACTGCAAGGTCAGTCTGCACCTTCATTTACAGAGAGGGAAACTGCAACTCAGAGAAAGGAAATGACGTCACTGTGGAACTCCTGCTCAGGGCTGGAACAGGAGCCAGAGTCCGTCTGTCTCACTGCACGAAGCATCTCGAGAGCATGCTCAGCTCCTGCGAGACGTTGGCTTTCCAAGGACTGTATTGACATTTTTCTGAAACCTAGAACTTGATAGTCAGGTCCTGTCTACCAGAAGACAGTGACTCTGAATGCATGCAGTGGCTTCAGCAGGCATCCTAGATTGCCTCAGTGTCCCACGTCTGGAGATGCTCCATCCACAGGTCTGGGTGGGGCCAAGACCTTCATTTCTAACATGTGCCCAGGTGTGGTGCCAAGGTGTGGTGCTCCTGATGGCTGCAGTATTTGAGAAACACCTGAGCAGTGGGGTGAAGTAAATCGGTAACTTGTGAGTGAGTCTTGAGCCCTAGTCTCCACACTGAGAAGCCATGCACAAGCCCTGCCTCCTGCCTCTTGCCTCTTGCCTCCTTAGCAAGATGCTTGTGAGGACTGAGGCCCAGATGGAAGAGTGGCAGGACAGTCAAGGGTACTGCCTCTATGGCATCCAGTGTGGCCATCCAGTAACCACAGCAGGAAGAAGAGGGCTATGGCTCGAACCACTGTCTTCTCCATTTAGAAAGTGTTCAGCATCAGCAGCATCCTTAAAGCAAAGAAGCTGAAGGTCCATCTCCTGCAATAACCTAACAAGGGCTGGGGAGCCCCCCCCCAAATATATTACTTGGCTGAACCTAAATACAGGAGGGGCAACCAAGTTCTTAGAAGTTGTTTTTCAGAGCCATCCATCTGTAGGGTCCTCTAAGAGGAAGTGCAGTTACCTCAAAACTGGGTGGGTACAAGACACAGAGATGCACAAAAATGAGCCAACAGGGACCACAGCTCCAAGAGGGCCTTCCTAATTAATTTTCAGTGGGACTAAAGTCAGGGGGTGAGAATTTGGCATCTTCTGTTTTATGAAGCAGGAACTGTGACCACAGGTCACCCCGTGTCATTGGTTAGTCACTCTGGATATATTATACTAATGTATGTGTGTGTGTGTGTGTATGCATGCATGTATGTATGCATGTATATATGCATGCATGCTTGATTGTGTATCTTGGCAGAACCTTTCCAGAAGATCTAGGGTGACGGCAGGTACCCATAGTGCCTGGATAGCTCTCCACCTTATATTGAGGCAGAGTCTCTCACTGAGCTCCAAGATCGTAGGTTGGCTAGATGGCTAGCCAGTGAGATCTTGCAATGCACCTGCCTTCTTGCCTCCCACTCACCCCCATCCCCAACCTAGGGTTTACAAGTATAAATAACACCACACTCAGCTCTTACAGAGGTGCCGGGGCTCTGAAGGCAGGTCTTCAGGCTTGGGTGACACACACTTCAGCAGCTGAGCCTAGGGTGGGGCCATTTTTGAAGACTACTTTTAGTCCTGTGGGTGAATGATCTGGGGACTGTTTCCAGAGCCTGAGCGAGCTTCCTCGGAAGATTTGTGCCAGCCGTCTCCCCTGTGAGAGCATCATTCGGGATTGTTTTCATTTTGCTAGCTGTCAGTTCAGAGGACAGTGTTACTATTCTCTTGAGCAACTCCTCCATGGTATCATCACGAATGGGCTTAGCATCCTTATGCTATTGGACATCCTTACAAAGGAGAGACTTCAACTCAGACAGTAGCATGTGACCAAAGGCCTAGTCCCTTCTTATTGACATTGGCTGGCTCCTTTTTTTGCTTTCAGAAGTATTATGTCCTTTGAAAGAAATTAAACACACTTTTCCAGTTCCTCTACCATGGTGCAAAGCCCATCTAGTTTATACTAATAGCAAGGAAAATGTTGTCATTTAAACTTGGCACTTGTCACCCTGGCAACCACAGGTTACAGTTGTTTTCCATCCCTTGTAGAATGGGCTAACCCATTGCATGACTCTCTGTATTTTCTCAAGGTCATTGTGAAAGACCAAACAGTCCTCTAGTCAATAAAGTTGCCTTTTTGTAGCCACTTTAGGTGCCTGCCAGGATCTGGAGGTCACTGGGCCTGGAGAAGGGCTAATGTCCTTTCTTTTTTTGTTTTTGTTTTTGGGTTGGTTTTTTTGTTTTTGTTTTTGTTTTTTTTTTTTTTTTTTTTTTTTTGCTTTTTTGAGACAGGGTTTCTCTGTGTAGCCCTGGCTGTCCTGGACTCACTTTGTAGACCAGGCTGGCCTCGAACTCACAGAAATCTGCCTGCCTCTGCCTCCCGAGTGCTGGGATTACAGGCGTGCGCCACGCCACGTCACCCGGCTCCACCTTCCCAGTTTCCTTCCCGTCAACCAACCGTTCCTCCTCAGACACACAAACTGTTACACACTCTGCAGAAGTGCCTTCCTGGGTGTCAAGGGCTTCCCCAAGGGGAGAGCAACTGGCCTGGTGTGCACGGTCAGGGAATGAGCCCCAGAGTTGCACACTTAAGAGGTCACAGGCGCAGCCCAGCAAGGTGGCAATGAGCAAAACAGGTGCCACATTTTGGGTGAAATGTTGCCTGACCTGCATACCTTGTTCTGCTGCCAGAGAAGGCTTACTTCACCTCCAAGGTAGGGAGTAGAGTAATGGCTAAGTGGTGGGTTGTAGGAACTCAGGAGGCCACATCTCAAAATAGGAAAAGAAGGGATCCTGACACATTTTCATCAGAGAAAGAAGGATTTCCCTGTCCCTACACTTTGGAAAACCCAGGAGGGAGAAGCTTCAGTCTCTTCCTCTATCCTGAGGCCCATCTGTACTGCAAGATGGACTCCCTGCACCACTGTCAGTGGAACCAAGTAAATGAACTCTGGCCTTCCCAGGCAGGACTCCAGACCTAAAGCAAGAGGAAAACTCCTTAGGGAAATGGTTTTCTCAGAACCGGTGAAACACACACACAAACACACACACACACACACACACACACACACACACACACACACACACACACACACCTACCCCCACCCCCAGTGGCTCGGGCTTCAGGTTTCACTGCTGCTTGTAAACACAACACAGAGAAATTATAGACCAGAAATCTGTCCTCACCGCTCCCCCCACCCTACCCCACCCAATCTAAATGTTTCCAATCTAAATGTTTCCTCCCTGGCTCCATAGCACTTCATAAATAACATGGTGCCAAGATAACGCTGGGACTTTCTCCCCTCAGCCTTGCAACCCTGTAGCGTCAGAACAAAGGCTGTGTGTGTGTATGTGTGAGGAAAAAGCGCTGGAGAGAGAGGTTTTCTTTTATTTGCAAGGGGGAAAACAGATTAAAAATTGCAGAGCACAGAAAAGGTGTCTTCCCTCCTCGCTGGTATCGCCCTATGCCCATGAGCCAGCCGGTATGGTGGTGCCTTGGGGAAGCCTGGTTGGAAGATGCTGAGCCAGTGAGTGAAGAGGGCAGGCTGGGCAGGGGGAGGGGCCGCCTGGCCAGGAGGTGGAGGTGCAGCCGGGAACTTGGAGCGTCCGCAGAAACCTAAGGAATGGTTTTTTCTCATACACAGTAAGTGCTGTTTCAGCCGACAGCTGCACCCGTGACCCAGGTGCCCCCCCCCCCCACTATCTCTGTGTGTCTTGCTGTCTGGCTCGCTCGTTTTTGGTTACAATAGAGAACACCGAGGAGATGGTGGCTGCGGAGTGCTGCGTGCGGGCTCAGCCATCCATCGGGGGATGGGTTCTCTCCCGGCGGCGTCAGCATGCTTGTGGTGTCCGCAGCCTGCCTCTGACAAGCCGGGCAGAGATGTGATGATGCTGTGTGGAAAAATAGAAATCTCTCAGCGTCAAAAATGCTTCAAAGAGGCAGTCGGCTCCAACATGTATTGTACTGTGTGTACCCTCAAATCCGGGCATGGAAATGAATGATTTTTACTATGAAGACATTTAGCTCTTTAAAAAGATAAAATTGTGCTGGTTTGGTACAGCATGTTTAGCAACTGACACCTGACCATAGATCTGACTATTTACTTCAGTCCAGATTCAGATACTTTTGATCATTTCACTCCTCCTTACTAATTTCTGTTGCGCTGTCCACGTTGACAGACTCATCGCCGGCCTGAGCTTTTAATAATCTGTACCCTGTACTCTGCTTACCCTGAAAACGGGGCTGAAAGGTATATTACTCTATGTGCATGACTGTGAATGATTCCAGATGAATATGCATTTGCTATTCAAAGCCTCTCATATACATAGCAAGACTTACTTCCGCTTACCTGTTTGGACTTGGGCAAGTGCAGAGAGGGGAGCCACATAAACGGCCTAGGTGGTTGATGTCACGTAGCATCATGCCAACAGACTGGCCTCTGAATAGACTTCCTTGTTTCCTGATGTTAGCTGGAGCCCTGAGTGTTCTGAGAGTCGTAGTAACCAAGCCCTAATGTGTAGAGGTCAGCCATCAGGACTGGCAAAGGTGCTTCCTGCCCCAGCGAAGGTGACAGTTGAGTTACAGTGTCTGTAGGGAGCAGAACTATATACGCTTCAACAATTTGACTGTTGGTTCCTGGAAAATTCTCCAATGATTGCTGGAGAAACATTATGATGCCAATGTATTGGGGGTGTCAGGACTCCAGGCACAGGTTGAGCTGCAGAGCAGGTTAGATCCTGACTGAGTGAAGTACACTCTCTCTGTGTCTGTGTCTGTCTCTGTCTCTGTCTCTGTTTCAGAGTCTCTCTCTATCCCTCTCCCTAGCCCTCTCTCTTCCCGGCCCCCCCACCCCCTGTCTCTCTCTGCTTTCCCATCCTCTACCTGGACTTAAGTATTTGTGATAATAGGTTACATGCCATTCACAGTAGGGCAGCCAGTTGCTTTGTGGGCAAAGTACTCTGGTCTTTAAAATAGGGCACTGCCTTAGTTTTGATGGAAAAGACAACCTAGTGACTGCCCCTTCCTCCTCCAAGGGGCACTTCTGATACTGCATCGCACTATCTTAAGTTGTAGGGGCATAAGCTCTGTAGGACTTATAACCCATCTGTGAGTTGTTATTGGAGCCTCACAGTGTGCATAGGACCTAAAAACAAAGCAGATGGTTAAATGTATATTGAAAGAAGACCAGGAAGGGAAACACGGGTGGTATATATCTGCAACCCTGAGCCCCTGCCCATGTGCTGGCTGTGAGCCACCAGGCACAACAGCACTTGCATTGACTCCCATATCTTGACTCATGTTCCTTGACAGCAGCAAAACCATCTTCTACCCCAGATCTATGCACATGTGTGTGTGCAAGGCATGTGACAGGCCACAGGGGCCAGACTGCCGAAGGTTAGAATCCTGCCTCTGCTCTTCAATGGCCCAAGTGACTGGGGCTGGTTATTGAATCCATATGCCTTCATTTTCCTCAGCTGTCCAGTGGAGGGGACAATGGCAACAGTTCCACAGTCGCTGTCTACCAGCATCATTGGGATGACTGAGTTGCTAGCATGTGAAGCACAGCAGGCCTGACGTGTTAGCCTCGGAGGCAAATCTTAGCAGGTCGCATAGATGTTCCATTTTAGTACGATGGCTTATTTATGAGTTACAAAGCATATCCAGTGTCGATATTTTAAAGGAATGGGTTACATATGAAAAGGCTGGTACAGTTAAGTATCTTTTTATGCCAAATGCTTGAGAACAGAGATAATTTGGTTTTTTTTTTTTAATTTGAGATATTTGCATCTTTATAATGAGATCTCTTGAGAATTCATTGGTATTTCTCACATGTGTAGCCAAGGTAATTTTGTGTTCCTCTAGTGTGCTCGCCTTTTTGACTGTAGCCATCATATAGGGTCTGATGTGGAGTTTTTAACCTGTGATATCATGATAGCACTCAAAAGTTTTGGATTTTTTTTTTTTTAACATCACAGATTACAATTTTCAGATTAGGGCTGTTTAGTCTGTATTTTATTTCCACCCCCACCCCCGACCCCACCCCCACTGGTCTGCCTTGAGCACTCCATTTTAGATACCAGAGTCCTAGGAAAGCCAAGCAAATTGTTCCTCTCCTTCTCCAGGAGTTATAACATCCCTAAGCTCTGCCTGGCAAAAGTAAGTATGGCTGTGCCTAGGCTGTGGTGTTGTGTTAGCCGCCTTCGCATTGAAAGCCGTCTTCCCGTATGTCTTCTTGTTGAAATAAGAAAAAGCTGTGCTTCTCATAGTGATTCTCATAGTGGGCTGGGGTTAGGTGCTGGGTGGAAGCATAGTGGGCTGCCATCCTGGGAAGAGGGGTAGGGCAAGTGAGAGGCAGGAAGATGATAGCCAGCCTGAATGCTGCTCTCTACCCACAGGAAGTTGTCATGGCCGGGCCTCTTCTCCAGCCAGAGGTTGTTTGTTTGTTTGTTTGTTTGTTTGTTTGTTTGTTTGTTTTAAAGAGATCAGCCCCTCATAGCTGTGTGGATGGCTTCTTGATCCTTGCACAGTCAGGATGGTGAGGTGAGATGAGAGGGGCACAGTGCTAAACCATGGAAATGAAAGCACGATCTGAGTTATAGCCGTATCCAGGCCTGGTCCGGATTCTGTTACTTCCTTTTCAATAAATCATCTTGAGGCTTTGAAGGAGACTTTTTGTCTGCTGCAAGAATGCAATTTGGAGAATGTACCTCCTTGAAACTAATCGTGCCCATGACCTCTGGGCACTTGTCCTTGTCAGAGATTGTACCAAATGCCCTTCTTGC
Source organism: Acomys russatus (assembly GCF_903995435.1). Classification (NCBI taxonomy): domain Eukaryota; kingdom Metazoa; phylum Chordata; class Mammalia; order Rodentia; family Muridae; genus Acomys; species Acomys russatus. Next base: position 86,073,114 of record NC_067137.1, read on the forward strand.
ACATCTCCAGCCTCCTTCCCAGCCAACCCAGAGAAGGAAGGTGGCACTGTTAGCTGTCAGTCTTCCTGTAGAGACTGAACCGAAAGGCTTCAGTCAGCCACTTTCATGAGAGTCCTAAAGCAGGAAGAGTGAGCGCTCGCACTACTGATGGGGGGATTTGGCTTAATCCCAGAGATCTGAAGTGATGGTTGCCATTCAAAGTCCCTACTCACCAATCCTCACGTTGGAAGTGAAATGATGAAGCCAGAACTCAGACTCCGTGGCCTGCCTTCAAGCCTTCCCACCTTGTGGGGCTACTGAGAATAAAACACCCAGGAGGGACTATTGTGAGGTCCAGTGCCAGCTAGATATGGCACTATAGCATTAGGTGTCCGCGTCAGAGGATGCTTGGAATCTTAGTCGAGTATCTTACCCGGCTTGTAGATGATGGGGGGATGGGACTTTAATCCTGGTCTGCTTGACTCTAGCATCTGGCCTTCTCCTTATTGCTGATGTTTGAGAGTCCTCAGAAGCTTAGCAATAGAAGGCCTGAGGTAAAAGGATTTGTCTAAAGTCATACACGTCACTGCTTAGTAGATCTAGAACTGCAAGGCAGACCTCGGGGTTGTCTTGGTTGACTGTGAGATACAAACACATTGACTCCCTGGTCCACTTACACCGTAGCCTGGAGGTAGATTGGAATGCAGCTCAGTTGGTAGAGTGTTTACTCAGCATGCACTAAGGCCTGGGTTCCATTCCCAGCACTCTAATCCTGTGTGATCCTGTACGGATACGATCCCAATACTACAAAGGGGAAGGCAGAGGATCAGGAGTTCAAGATCATCCTTGGTGATGCAGAAAGACAGAGGCCAGCCTGAGCTGCAAAAGACCCTATCTGAAAAACTACAGCCTGCGGGGGAAGTGACTGCGCATGTTTATTCATTTAACAAATATTTGTTGACAGTCCTAAACACAGCCATGTGGGAGGTACTGCCCAGCTCTCTCTCTCTCTCTCTCTCTCTCTCTCTCTCTCTCTCTCTCTCTCTCTCTCTCTCTCTCCTGAAGAGTGGGGAGGGTCTTCCAGAGCGGTGTTAGCGTGTCCTGGAGCATGGGAGTGGGGTCGGGGGCAGTTAATGGAAAAAGTGTTCCCAAAGAAGGGAGAGGGACTGCTTTCCACGAGAGGCCAAGAGGCCACTCAAATTGCTTGAGGCGTTAAACAGATTATGAGATTAAACTGGTTTGTCAGGGTCGAGAGCAGACTGTTGAAAGGCTGTGAGCATGAATCAGACGTGTCTTCAGAAGTGGAACCAAAGGTGCTGGGTAGGAGGGCAGGGAGGTCAGAAGGAAGTTGTTTGGTTAAGAGTTGATGGAGGTGTAGCAGGCAGTGTGTTTCCTGTGAGTTGAGGTCAGCATCGCAGTTTCTCTTTCTATTGCTGTCAGGCGAGGATGCAGTTCTGACGGCATCTTCCAACATGAGGATTGGTGAGTAGGGACTTTGAGCTGCAACCATTACTTCAGATCTCTGGGGATTAACCCAAATCTCCCCATCAGTAGTGCGAGCACTCACTCTTCCTGCTTTCAGACTCGTGAAAGTGGTCGACTGAAGCCTTGCATTTCAGTCTCTGTAGGAAGACTGACGGCTAGCCAGGCAAGGTGGCACACACCTATAAGCCCAGCATTCAGGAGGCAGAGGCAGGGGGATTTGTGAGTTTTGGGCCAGTGCGGGGCTCCTTAGTGAGACCCTGTCTCAGGTCAACAAAGATGAGTATTGCTTCAGTGGCTCTTTCCCTTGTAAGTGTTAGCATGAAATGCCAGGGAGCTCAGGCTACGGGTGTTCTCTCAAACCTGTCGCATGCCGAGTCAGGCTGGAAGGGCACTGTGGTTGTCAGAGAGACGGCAAGCAGAACTGTGCTTGAGTGGCATTCCTCTTCTGACTCAGCCCACAAGGCAGACTCAAGGGAGCACCAACCCTCACACTAAAGCAGTGAGGTTGCCGTGTGTTGTCTGTCCTCGTTCAGAGTTCATAAGGGGCGTCATGAGTCACGTAAGTACCAAGTGAACTGGATATAAGACATCACTAGCTGTCCTGGGAGGACCACGGACTGCTACTGTCTCAGGCATACCAATGACAGAAACTGAAAGAAGTATCCAGAATAGGTATTTGAGAGAGGTGGCGGGGGGGGGGGGGGGGGAGAGCAGGGGGATGGCATCTTCCCTCCAGTCTGGAGCCCCAGAAAGCTGGTCAGGGTGTTAGGAGGAGTCTGTGTGGGTTTCACAGGATTGAGTCCCTGTGTTAAGCCATCCAGACCAACAGCGTTGCACGGCCTCCTACTCTGAGCATGCTTACCTGGGCATCTGTGAGTTCAGAAACCAAAGCAATGCATGTGCTCTCCTGCTCACCAGCATCCACACTGGCCCATGCTTCTCACTGCTAAGACCCGGTCCTCTCTCCCATTTTGCGTTTTAGGGTGAAGAAGCTGAAGGAGACGTTTGCTTTCATTCAGCAGTTAGACAAAAACATGAGCAACCTCCGCACCTGGTTGGCGCGGATCGAGTCTGAGCTCTCCAAGCCTGTTGTTTATGACGTCTGTGATAACCAGGAGATCCAGAAGAGGCTTGCTGAACAACAGGTGAGTGACAGGGACGGAGTGCTGGGGGGAAAGGTGCCACCATGGGAGACCAAGATAGGCCTGCCCTCACCTGCGGCGTCTTCTAGCTTGCTCATCTGTTTTTGGCAGAGGAGGCGGATCACCAGCCTTATGTGTCTCTGCCATATGTGTGAGGCATCCATCTCTGAGTACCACCTTCTCTTTTAAATGCCTCTTTGTGAAATAGTTCAAATAACGCTGAGGATGCAAACCTTAGTTTTGATGGTCAGTGGGGTTTTCATTTTCATCTTTGTTGTGTTTAACGTAGCTCTGAAAGGCAATGGATTGAGGGGTATACTTTCTTTTCTGGATTGAGATGGGTAGTGTCGTGTTGTATAACCCTTACTTCAAACTCTCAGCTTTCTGCCTTATCATACTGACATCAGCTTGATAGGCATGAGAGGACAGAACCTCAGGTGAGGAACTGCCTCCGCAGATAGTCTCTAGAGATCACAGTAGCCTCAGACTCAGAGCCCCACCTGCCTCTGCCTCCCAAGTGCTGGCATTGAGGGCATACGCCATCATACCTGAGGCAAGTGGGCCTGGGCTCTATAAGAAAGGTAGCCAGGCAAGCCATGGGAGCAAGCCAGTAAGCAGCACTCCTCCGTAGCCTCTGCTTCAGTTCCTGCCCCCAGGTTCCTGCTTCTTTGAGTTTCTGTTTTGGCTTCTCTCAATCACAGACTATACCCTGTGTGCCAAATAATAAACCTTTTCCTCTCAAACTTGCTTTTGGTCAGTGTCTTATCACAGCAACAGAGAAAGAAACAAGGATACCTACCAACTTCTGTAACTACAGCTGCACACCATCATACATGGATACAGACACACACACGTCTTCTTATTTAGCTTATGTAGATCAGTAATTCTCAACCTTTGGGTTGAGACCCCATTGGGGGCCAAATGACCTTTCACAGGGGTCACGTATCAGACATCCTATATATCAGATACTTGCATTATGATTCATAACAGTAGCAAAATTACAGTTATGAAGTAGCAATGGAAAGAATGTTATGGTTGAGGGTCACCACAACATGAGGGACTGCATTAAAGGGTCGCAGCACGAGGAAGGTTGAGAACCACGGCTCTAGATTCTGTCTTTGCTTTGGTGAATAAAAGATAGTCCTGAGCATCAGATAATTTCAGTGGACACTACAGAGACCTGAATGCGCATCTCAGAGGATTCACAGCCATGCGAAGAGTCAGCTTTATTTGTCAGTTTGACTAATGTAAATTTCTTTGGACAGCCTCTCAATAGACAAGGCCTGGTAAATAACTGTCCATTGAATGATGGGTATATTCAGGTGAATATGGATGCTAGCGATATTTTTGCTCTTAAAGAATGGTTGGCTGATTTTAGCTGGGCCTGAAAATTGCCTTCATATTTCATAAATCCAAAGTGGGACCCAACAGTAAATGTCAGAGAATGCATTCCTCAAGCCATAAAATCTGAAGCTCGCATTTTCCTGGCCTCCTTTGTTCCCCTGTTGAGGTGGTATGTATTTGCAATCTGGCTGACTTGAAGGCTCCCTCTTTGTGGAGTTCAAGATCACCACAAATGGAATTTTTGTCCTTTATGATTACCAAGAAAATGGAGTTGCTATAGGGAACTGACATTACTGTGAAGTAGTTACCATATTAATTTTCTACTGTTCTAACGAACTTCTACAAACTCAGCAGCTTAAAAATCACAAACTCTTTATCTTATAGTTCCAACAGGCTGTTAAAGGGGCCGCCTTCTTTTCTGGAGGCTCTAGAGCAGTGGTTTTAGGCCTTTCTAATGCTATGAACCTTAAAATTTTTTTCGTTGCTACTTCATAATTGTAATTGAAGAATACCTGATATGCAACTGACAAAAGAGTCATGACCCACAGTTGAGAATCACTGCTCTAGGGGGAAACCCATTTCTCTTTCCATGGACTATTCTCCATGGGTGTGTCCTTTCACTAACTTGGCACTTTTAAGTGGGTATTACATTGGCCTCACACAGAAAATCAGGAGCATATTGATGTTCTAAGGCCACGTGATTTTACCATGTGTCTTAATCACTGTTCTATTGCTGTGAAGAGACACCATGACCAAGGCAACTCTTATTTAAAAAACAAACAAACAAACAAACATTTAATTGGGGAGGATTGCTTACAGTTTAAGAGGCTTAGGCCATTGTCATCATGGCAGAGAGCATGGCAGCAGGGGCTTTTGAAACTTCAAAGCCCACTCCTCCAACACTTCCTCAACTACACCACACCTTCTAATCCTTGTAATCCTTTCAAATAGTACCAGTCTCTCTCATTCAAACCACCATGCCATGTAACCTAACGTAGCTCGAGGTTCTGGGATCAGGATCTGGACATTCCTGAGGGCAGAAAAGGTCTTATTCTGCCTATTGCAGATGGACTGGGCAACTGTTAATGGTTCTGCTGGAAAGAGTGTAGCCATGTGTCTGTTGCACTAAGTCCAGACTTTCTTTTTTTTTTTTTTTAATTTTTTATTAATTTATTCTTATTACATCTCAATGGTTATCCCATCCCTTGTATCCTCCCATTCTTCCCTCCCTCCCATTTTCCCCTTATTCCCCTCCCCTATGACTGTTCCTGAGAGGGATTTCCTCCCCCTGTATATGCTTACAGGGTATCAAGTCTTTCTGAAACACTGGAGACAGATAAGGACGTATGGATAGGCCTTGAACCTTTGTTTGAACCTTTCTTGAACCTTTGTTTATGTTATCATCCCAGATAAGTACCATAAATTGTTTGACTGCTTCCAAAAATAAGACCTAAAAAGTTCAGATCAGAAACACTGCCTTAAGAGTCCTTAGCTCCTAAAGTTGTTATGGTCCTTGCATTTCCTCAGTCCTCTTAGTGTGACAACCCTGGGGAGGTGGCAGAGGAAGGGTTAGGGCCAGCAGTTCTCACCTTGTGGGTCTCAAACAACCCTTTAATGGGAGCCTCATATTAGATAACATTACAGTTCATAACCGTAGCAAAATTACAGTTAGGAAGTAGCAACAAAAATATTTTATGGTTGGGGGTCACAACAACATGAGGGTCGCAGCACTGGAAGATTGAGAAACACTGGGTTAGGCTGGGTCCTTTCATGTTCCTCTCTCAATAATTGGTGCTAAGATTGTCATATTACTCCTTCAAAATGAAAACCCAATGAGAACTTTGGAGCTCTTCAGTCATGGACCATTTTCATCAAGTCTGCAGCATTTCTCTCCTATTTGTTTGTTTTTTGGTTGGTTGGTTGGTTTCTTGGTTCCCTGTGGGGTTTCCCATGATGACTTAGGGGGATGGTTTAATTACTTTCATTCTTTGACTACCAGTAGGCTCTTTCCCCTCTGTGGATCTGTTTGGCATCACTCCAAACTACCAAAGCATCACCATCATTGATTGGCTCAACTTGATGCCGGGCTGAGCATCCCTCAAACCTCTCCTTAGGGATATCCTGCACCCGTCACCAGGGTCCTGCCTGGGATTTCCCCTCCATCCCATTTCCTGGCTCTTTTTCTCGCCATTCTTTCTGCCTGCAGTCTCTTCTCATTTTCACTTTTCTCTTTTCTCTTCTTGATGCATGCTTCCTCCGTCTTAGCTCTTTCTGAAATTCAGGGCCATGGATTGCCTGCTTGGGGCAGAAAAACCAACATGGACAAAAACTCCTTTTCAGAATTGATGGGGAAAGGCTTTCTTGTTAGCTAATGCTGTTTCTCGGAGTCCAGACAGTTTTTGAAATGTAACTCTTCCTTGGACATGTGTCCTGGTGGACATTAGTGACAGGAATTGTTGTTGTTGCAAAATGTCACGGGTCCAGCACTTATACTGATTACATTTTAAGACACAGTACACAAGGTAACTAGTTCATACTGGATCACCACTTGACTATTCTACATTGTTTCAAAGAGGATATAGACTCTCTAGATGGAGGTTATTGTTAAAAATCTTGGGCCCAGCACTCAACAGGCAGAGACAGGTAGATCTCTGTGAGTTCGAGGCCAGCCTGGTCTACAAAGTGAGTCCTAGATAGCCAGGGATGCAGAGAGAAACCCTGTCTCAAAAAAATAAAGAAATCCAGAGTTCATTTCTTCTTACCACTTGCCCTGCATATTCCATTTTCTTTAGCCATTTTATTCAGCACAAGTTGAATTAATAGTGTAAGGTAGGGGCTGGCGAGATGGCTCAGTGGCTGAGAGCACTGGCTGTTCTAGAAGACCCATGTCCGATTCCCAGAACCCACACTGCGGCTTGTGGCTTGTGACCATCTGTAATAACAGTTTGGAGTATAAAACTCCTTCTTCTGGCTACCACAGGCGTCAGGCACACATAAGGTATACATACATGGGACATGTAGCCTAAACACCCATATACATCAAATTGTTTAAGAATTACATATTAAAATTAATGATTCTCAGCATCGGTTTCAAAGTGCTGCTGGGTGGAGCCTCTCAGAGGACAACTCTGCTAGGCTCTTGCCATGAGTGTCTTTCTAGGTCTGGGTTACCTCACTCAGGATGATCTTTTCTAATTCCATCCATTTGCCTGCAAAATGCACTTCTTTATTCCATCGTGTAAATGTACCACAGTTTCTTCATCCATTCTTTGGCTGAATGACTTCTAGGTTGTTTCCAGATTCTGGCTATTTGAATAAAGCTGCTACGAACATAGTTGAGCAAGTGTCCTTGTGGTATGGGGGAACATCTTTTGGGTATATGCTCAGGAGTGGTATAGCTAGGTCTTGAGGTAGAACTATTCCCAATTTTCTGAGAAAACAACAGATTGAATTCCAAACAGATGCTGAGACTCATAGCCAAACATTGGGCAATGTGTAAGGAGTCTTATGGGAAAATGGTAATGGAGGGTGGGGGGTGGGGAGAAGTACCTGAAGGAGACAGGAGCTCTACAAGCAGACCAATAGAGCCAAGTAACCAGAGTCCAGAGGGCCTTGCTGAGATTGAAGCACCAACCAAGCACCAGGCATGGACTGGACCGAGGCCCCCTACACAGATGTAGCCAATGAGCAGCTCAGGCTTCATGTGGGTCCTCTCGTAAGGGGTGCAGGGAACTGTCTCTGACATGGACTTTGTTTCCAGATTTTTGGTCACTTCCCCCTGATGGAACTGCCTTATCAGGCCACAAGGGAAGAGGACACGCTCAGACCTGATGCAACTTGATGAGCAAGGGTGGGTGGGAAAGGGGCCTCCCCTTTTCTGTGGAATTAGGGAGAGGCAGGAAGGGTGGGACTGGGAGGAGAGGAAAGATAGGGCTACGACCAGGATGTAAAGTGAAAAAGTAAATAAAGGAAAATAAATAAATAAAATTAATGATAATGTAAGACCATTGGAATGATTCTTAAATCATGTTTACCTCTGGGCTAGAATTTCTCTGCACCTTTCCAAACTCTCTTAGCTAACTAGAACCAGCTGGCATCCTGGACATTTCCAGTTGAAAGTGTCCCTGTGCTCATTTGGTACCATTCTTTGCAGTGCTGATTTATTGCTTTTTGTAGCTAAAAAGAACATGCATCAACACCAGTACACTTCTGAAAAGCCAGAGACCATTCTGTAAGCCAGTAAGAATTTTCAAAGCCGGAATTCTACTTAAATGCAGTTGCTGTGAAGCCAGCCCTGCTATTGACCCTGCAGATGCTCCTGCCCCTGTGGTACCTTAGGCCTTCTCCCTGACTACAGAACTTAAGAATCCCCCTGGAGCGTCTCACCTCCCAAGGCCAAGCAGGAGTGCACTTCTGCATATAAATATGTAGTTTCTCTACTCTGGATCTGAGCCAGGGACTGCCTGGTTGAGAAGTGAGAATAGGTGCTAGCATTTGTCCTCGCTGCTACCTGACCACGGAATGCCAGGGGCTTGCATTTATCAGAAGAGATGTGAGAAAATACAAGGCCCACCCAGCAGTCCATACAGTAGTACTATTCGGGTGACCCAGAATGACCACTAGCTGCCTTTGTATGCCTGGTAGTCACTGTTAACAAAGCGCTAGTTTGTGGCCTGACTTACAGCCATAGTGTCATTAACAGTGGCTCATGTAAATTGTAAATATTCAGAAACAGACATGCTAATGAAACGATTAAAACAGAGGGAAACTTTTAGCTACCAGGACCAGTGGGGCAGTCTCGCATCACTTGTCATGGGGGTCTGGGCGATAGGGAAGATGTCTCAGCCCACACCTACCCACAATACACCACTGTCTCGATGATGATGATGAAAAGATTGTGTTTATTTGTAAAGAAAAGTCCCACCCTGCCATTGGCCAGGGCAGGAGGGGGGAGGGTGACCGTAGAGGTGGGAGGAACAGAAGGTCAAGGCAACCCTGGCCTATATTGAAAGGGGGGAGAGGAGAGCACAAAAAGATGATCTGTTTTTCTATCTCTTTGTGTGTATCCTTTTTTTTTTTTTAATCTAATCAAAAAAGTATCATGACTACTGGTATCATGGGGCAAAATTCCAGATTCCTTCCTCCCCAAGCCACAGCCTCAGCTGTAACCCATAAGTTAGAAGCCTCAACATTCTCCCCTGGGACTCACGAAGTCCTCATTGATATGCGCTCAGGAAGAGGCCGTCCACTCCTGGGCCTGCTGCTCTCAGTCTTTATAGATCTGAGAGTCATGTGAGCCATCAAAGGTCAAAAGTTTGTCGCTTGGATTTGAGTCCCTGATAAGCAGACTGTTTTCCAAGGAAGACCTTCCCCAAATTAGAGTCTTTCCTAGGGGCCTCTGGATCTGGATGGTTTGGATTATGCCCTGTGGATGCCCAAAGCCGCTGGACGGTAGCAACAGTAGCATCTCAGCCAGCAGTGCCATCTGTCAGCATGTGGAGGGCACCCCACCCTTCCCAGGACACTTAATTCAGTAAAGTAGTGCAGTTGCACAGTTGCCAGCCTGTAGGTTGGCCAGCTGTCCATAGAACAGGGCCACGTGAAGATGACAGGCTCAGTCTATTTGAACCCCAAGACACTTGTGCCCTTCTGGTTTGGGAGTAGGGAGGGAAGGGGGGATGGGTCCTTTGATGCCAACTCCCCCCTCCCCCTCCTACTACTACCATCTCAAGTGCTTTTGTGCTGTCTTGTTATTGTAGGATCTGCAGCGAGATATCGAACAACACAGCGCGGGGGTAGAGTCTGTGTTCAATATCTGTGATGTCCTACTGCATGACCCTGACGCCTGTGCCAATGAAACGGAGTGTGACTCAATCCAGCAGACCACCAGGAGCCTGGACAGGCGCTGGAGGAACATTTGTGCCATGTCAATGGAGCGGCGCATGAAGTAAGCAGCCAGCTGGCCTTAAGCATGGCCAGCCTCTCTCTCTCTCTCTCTCTCTCTCTCTCTCTCTCTCTCTCTCTCTCTCTCTCTCTCTCTCTCTCTCTCTCTCTCTCTCTCTCTCTCTCACACACACACACACACACACACGTCATAGTAACTATACCCTGCTGTGCAGGTCATTTAGAACTACACCAAGAAGGAGCTCAGTCGGTAGAGCATCTGTCTAGCATGGATGAGGCTCTGAATTCAATCCCCAGCACAGCATGGACAGGGAATGGTGCTGCCTGTCATCCCAACCCTTAGGAGGTGGAGCCAGAAGGATGGAAGAGTTCAGGGCCAGCCTGGGCTACAACAGACCCTGTTTTTAAAGAAAGAAAAACCAAGAATTGGTAGAGAAAGCCTAGTAGGGTGAGCATGGAAATCTGAAAACAAAAACAAAAACCCAGAGTTTTCTGCCTTTCTCCAGCCACAGAGCAGGGCAGGCAGGCCCAACTCTTGCCCAAGCTCTGGAAGCAGGAGTTGTGAGGTGTCTGGGTCCTCCAAAAGAATTCAGACCAAGAGCAACATCCTTAAGTATTTTCTGGAAAGGATGGTGGGGTGTGTCCCTAAACAGTTCAAGTGAATGACTGGGAAATGGGTCCAATCAAGGGACACTCAGAACCCCCAAACGGGTAGACTATGCTAAGAGTAGACACCCACTGGCAGTTATGCTAACCTTCTGTCCTCCACTCCGCCTGTCAGAATCGAGGAGACCTGGCGGCTGTGGCAGAAGTTTTTAGATGACTATTCCCGCTTCGAGGACTGGCTCAAGTCTGCCGAGAGGACAGCAGCCTGCCCAAACTCCTCTGAGGTGTTGTATACAAATGCCAAAGAAGAGCTGAAGAGGTTTGAGGTGAGCCTTCCCCCATCCCACTCTCACACTAAAGCCAAGCCTGATGTAGATTGGGAGCTACTCAGTGACTTTGAGTGGCCAGACTCTCCCAACACGTTCAGCCCTCAGTCTGCCCCCAGCTGCTAGGACAGCTTTGCTAGAAACATCCGTGTATACCAGAGCCTGTCTTTGCCAACCTCACAGACCTGGATGTAATGCTCTGGCTGTTCTTACTGCCTCGGGCAACCTCCAGGTGAAGCAAGCCAGTTGGGGTTGGCAAAGCGGGGATCCCAGCCCTTTGCCTATCTGGTGCTGACCACCACCCTGCACCCTAGGCCTTTCAGCGACAAATTCATGAGAGGCTGACCCAGCTGGAGCTCATCAACAAACAGTACCGGCGGCTGGCTCGGGAGAACCGTACTGACACAGCCAGCAAACTAAAGCAGATGGTACATGAGGGCAACCAGCGTTGGGACAATCTGCAGAAGCGGGTCACAGCCATCCTACGGAGACTCAGGGTAACCTGCCCGTGGCCCCCGGGGTGCTGTTGGGTAGATATTCAGGGAGAAGAGAGATGTGCTGTGCTGTGGCAGGCTGGCAACACGAAGGCAGGTAGATTTCACTGACAGCCTAAGTTACCTTAACATTTCTTCCCACACAATGGAGTCCGTGGCTGGCAGTGTTCATTTTTTAAAAAGGGATTTGCATAGGGCCTCTCAAGCAGAGCCTGCCTCTGTGGTCTGTGTTACCAAAGCACTTCTCCCTTTACGACGATGGTGCATGGAGTCTGGGGAACTGCTTTCCTGGGTCCGTGAAAAGCACACATGTCCCTCTGCAAGAGCCTTGTCCTGCACATCTGTTTTTATGAGCCCTGCATGAGAAATATGGATAAAACACAGAGCGTATGCATATTCTGTTGTGTGGGGTGTTGGGTCAGTAACTGTCTGAGGCTTAGGGCACACTGGTGGACCTCAAACCAGTCTAGGAAGATGAAAACCTAGGCTTTGGCTTTGGCTTTTTTTAGCCCTCTTAGAAGGACATTGGCAGGCTGTCCAGTGATCTAGACAATGCCTTTGCGTTAGTCTGCTTCCTGCTGGCTTGGCTGTCACCAGTCTAAACCTTCACATGGCCGGAAATGCCACATTTGTCTGGACACAGCTTCCTGTCTCTTATGACGTGGTAACCTGGGAAGCCTCTTTCACTTGACAGGATGAATCTGTCTTACAAGTTCAGAATTACAGGAGAGTAAACGGAGCTGTCAGGTCTAAGCCGCGTGTGTCTCCTTTCCCTTTTTTTCTATTCTTTTCTTTTCTTTTTTATTTTATTTTCATGTTAAAAGACCAAGCCTCACCATGTAGTCCAGACTGGCCTAGAACTCATAATCCTTCTGCCTCAGCCTCCTAGCTGCTAGGATTTCAAGCGTGTGTCACCATTCTCAGCTGAATGAGCACCTTCCTATCTGGAAGCTGCTCAGTCTTTTATGGAAAAGCCGCTGTACACTAATAATAAGGAAAGCCCTGGGCACCCTGCCCCATCCCTCGTGAATAGGGAGATTTGCTGATTTAGACTAGAAACCCCTGAATTTCAAATACCTGAAAGGACCTAAATAATACGTTGCATGTTACCAAGCCCTCTCGAATTTTCTGAGGTGGAAGCTAAGACCTAGAGTGTTTGCAGGTTTAGGGTAGGGGAATGTCCCCACACAGCCTAGACAAGACCCCAGCTCCAGATGCAGTGTGCCTAGGCTTCTGGGATACCCCAGAGGGGCACCCTTTCCTTTGAGCCAAACATGAAACATGACTTTTCTTTCTTTCAACAGTACTTCACCAACCAGAGGGAAGAATTTGAGGGCACTAGGGAGAGCATTCTGGTGTGGCTCACAGAGATGGACTTGCAGCTGACCAACGTGGAGCACTTCTCAGAGAGTGACGCCGAGGACAAGATGCGCCAACTGAACGTGAGTATGGCTTCCTCAGCATCTCGGAAAAAAGGCTGTTCTGTGGAAGACAGCTGGCTGAGTGCCAGTTTTAGCTGGTACTGAGGGAATGTTCCAGAATTCTCCAGGCAACGGCCTATATTTTAGCTGTGCACCCATACTGCTTAAATCAGGGGCACTGGCCCTTTTAGTCAAGGTCTCATCCTGAGGGCCAAACTCACTTTAGGTTCCAGACTGGACTTTATAAGTTGCCATTTCCGCCGGGCGTGGTAGCACATGCCTTTAATCCCAGCACTCGGGAGGCAGAGGCAGGCGGATCGGTGTGAGTTCAAGGCCAGCCTGGTCTACAAAGTGAGTCCAGGATGGCCAAGGCTACACAGAGAAACCCTGTCTCGAAAAACCAAAAAAAAAAAAAAGAGTTTATAAGTTGCCATTTCCTGCCATACCCAAGTCCAGACAGGCCAGGCTAATTGTCACTGATGGGACCAAGAACAGACACCTTCTGCTCTCCCACTGCTATAGTGGTCTGCTTATAGTCAGTTTGAATGTTTTGTTGTTTTGAGACAGTGTCTTCCTATGTAGCCCAGGTTGGCCTCAAATGGGTGGCAGTCATCTTGCCTCAGCTTCCATGGTGATGAGATTATAGGCATATGCCACCATGCTTAGCCACATACTATAGTTTTCCCTCACGGTCATTCTGTCCTTGGTTAGAAAACATCAACAAATGGAAAGTTATTGCCTCTTAAAGCAACAGGTGGTAGTGGCGGTGGTAGTGGTGGTGATGATGATGATGTTGATGATTGTGCCCACCAAGACAGATGCCAGCTAGTAGCTATTTTGGAGAAATATTCTGTTCCCACCAAGTGTCAAGAAGATGAATTCTCTCCCCACTGCCCATAATGATGAATATCCATCTTGGTCCAATTTATAATTCCTTTAATTGGAAAAAAAAAAGTATAGAATCTTTTTAAATTGGTTGTCACTGTCACTTCCTTAAAAGCAGCTGCTACAGTACCTGGTACAAAACAGAAGGGGAAAAGAGACAAAACCATAATGACATCCAATGCTTCCCCCACCCCCAGCCCCCCACCCCCATCCCATGACCCTGTCATATGGGACAGACCCCAGGCACACAAGGGATGAAGTCTTTCTTCAGAGTTCCATCTCCTCTTCCAACCAGGGCTTCCAGCAGGAAATCACACTGAACACCAACAAGATTGACCAGCTCATTGTGTTCGGGGAGCAGCTCATTCAGAAAAGCGAGCCCCTGGATGCTGAGCTCATCGAGGACGAACTGGAGGAGCTGCACCGCTACTGCCAGGAGGTGTTCGGCCGAGTGTCCCGCTTCCACCGTCGCCTGACGTCCCATGCCCCGGTAAGGGTGACCCGCCCGACCAGGGCTCCCAGCTGCTCAACAGTACTGGACGTGTGACGAGGCGGGAAGGTTACCTTGTGCAGGACCCGTGATTTACTTCTTATGGTTAGAAAGAAGGGCTTCGGCTAACTGTGGTCCAGGGTGTGGGTTATGTGAATAGTTGTGTGAGTTTGTGCACCTGAGTGCAGGTGACCCTGTATGTGTGACAAAACTTTTCCCGGGACACATGTGTCTACTCACCCCACATGGGGAGCCCACAATGCCGATGGCACCGAAGTCCAGCTTGCTGAACCAATGAGTTGTACTGGGGTTACTTACATGACTATGAGTAAGGGGGCTACTTACAGGAGCAGAAATGACTCAAATGACAAATGCATCACCAAAGCCCAACCTGCTGAGAATCTAGAGCACACGGCACAGCCTGCAAGCAGCATAGCTGGTTTCTGCTTCTTCCAGACAGCTGCTCTGGTCTCAAGAATCTTCTATGCAGCTCAGCTTCCTTCTGTCTGAGGAGGGCTCTTGGTTTTTATTGCTTACCCTGGCAGGGAGGGGGGGCCTAATGAATCTGGTCAGTTTCAGGGACTTCCTGGAGTTATTTCGAGTTGTATACCTTCCTGCTTAAAGAGCTTCCTAGCAGGATGGATATTTCAGTCTCAGTAGGACCCCTATAGAGAACACCACTGAGGGCAGACTAAGGTATCAGATCCCTTAGTGCTGGACTCACAGGCAGTTGGGAGCCAGCAGGGCTGCTGGGAGCTGATCCCAGGTTCTCTATAAGAATAGTACCTACTGTTTACCACTGAGCCATCTCTCCAGCCCCCGTGGGTTTGCATTTCTCTCTCTCTCTCTCTCTCTCTCTCTCTCTCTCTCTCTCTCTCTCTCTCTCTCTCTCTCTCTTCTTTTTCTTCTCTTTCTTTAGTGTATAACAGCTTTTTAACTATTTGTGAAGAAGTGAATACTTGAATTTTGAACTGTGTGGCTAATGAAAAGGAAATGCTTTACCAAGCTGTGTCAGACTGGCCTCTGGGCCCTCTGCAGGAAAAGTGCAACACATTAGGAACGCTTCTGAAGTGTACACTCTGATGTTACAGGTGTAGGGCAGTGTGACATCACACCTCTGAAGGTGAAGTGTCTCATACCTGTCTTAGGATATGTAGCAGCGGCCGTGCTTTCCAGAGCTGTTTTTAATGATCGTATTCAAGAATGTTCTCTTTCAAGATGATGATGGAGAAACTGCTTTTAAAAATGGTCCCAAGTGCCACAGAAACAGGACCCAACGTGGTGGCATGGGAGCTGGAAGTACGGGCTCTATTTTCACATTTATGAACTTAGAGTTACAGTTGCTTAGCTGTGGGAGGGATGGTGGCTGCGTGTTGAGCTCCTCCCCTCTGCCCTCCTAACCCTCAGTCCAGGGCTTTTCTAGTCAGTGTCAGTGGCCCCTAGAACTCACTGAGACCTGTCTAGTTTGGATCGTATCCACCAGCTACTTGAGACTGCCATCTGTCTTTTCCTCTTTCCAATGCCTTAGCCTCTCTGGTGCTCTGCTCTTGCCTTTAAGGTGTCAATCGGTCCAGCTTTCCAAAGCGACCTTGATGTTTCCCTGAATTCAAGGCGGTTTGGGGAGTCCATATAGAGTTAAGGCCCTCACTCAGTATTTCCATCGTACTGGGCCAGAACAGTTACTTCTTGGCCACCATCGTTGGCCGGATGGTTTCTTTTGTGTGTGGTCCAACTGGCAAACTTCGAATGTAGTTGTTTTTCCATCGGTGTAGCCTCAGAAAGTCTCCGAGAAGTCCTCGTTTTTAAATATATTTGCTTACAGACATTTTTCCTTCTAGAACACTATAAGCTAAACAGAGACACTACAGTATGAAATTGGAAAATTAAAAAGGACAGATGAGAGCTGGGGAGGTGCTTGCTGTATTGAGCGTGAGGGCCTGAGTTTGGACCCCTAGCACCCACATCAAAAGCTTTGCACAGCATTAGGCGCCCATCATCCTGAGCTGGAAGAGACAAAAACAGAAGGATCCTGGGCTTCCTGGCCAGCTAGTCTAGCTGAGTCAGTCATCCCCAGGTTCACTTGGAGAAATGAGGTGCCACTGAGGAAGACATCTGCATTAGTTAACTTGTCTTTTTGCAGCCACAAAATACCCAACAGAAACAACTTGAGGAAGAAAGATTTATTTTAGCTCACGAAGTCCATCGTGGTGGCGGAAGCAGGAGGCAGCTGCTCACTTTGCATCCAGTCGGGAAGCAGAGAGTGACAAGTGCTAGTGCTCACTTACTTTTTCCTTTTTAGTCGATCTGGGGCCTGTGGAACGGTATCAACCCACTTTAGGGTAGTAGGTCTGTCTCTCTACCTCAGTTACCCTAGTCCACAAAAATCCCTCACTGGCATGCCCGGAAATATGTTTCCATGGTTCTAAATCTCATCAAGGTGACAGTCAAAATTAGTCATCACTATACCTGCTAGTAACCTGCAGCCTCCACACACATGCATGCACCTGCACACAGGTGTATACATACATACAGATGGATGCCCACATACACACATGTACCTTCACACAGATGTATACACACATACACATGGATGCCCACACACATACATGCACCTGCACACAGACGTATACACACATACACATGGATGCCCACACACATGTATGCACCTACACACAGATGTACACACACATACACGTGGAAGTACACACACATACATGTACCTGCACACAGCTACACACATACATACGTGCACACACAAAGAACAAACTAGACCATGTGATTCTTGAAGGTGTGTTTCTGTCAGCCATGATAACACCTGGGCCGTTGCTTCCTTCTCTTTTAGATAAACTTAGCCTAGAATCTCAGCTTTATTCTTTTTTTTTTTTTTTTTTTTTTTTCTGCTAAGAAAAAAAGTTATAGTTTGTTTAGAATACAGATTCCAGGCCCCACTGTGGATTGTTCAAAGTTGAATAACCAGACATATAAGGCCTGAGAACTTTTTAAAAATGGTGTGTGTGTGTGTGTGTGTGTGTGTGTGTGTGTGTGTGTGTGTGTTCGCACATTTGAGTATGAGGGGTTGTGCCAGTGTACCATGGAGCATGAGTGAAGTTCGGAGGGCAACCTCAGTGGTCGATCCTTACCTCTCACCTTGTTTGCTGCTCGGTACACTGTATGCTGTATATGCCAGGCCAGCTGGCCGCTGAGTGTACAGGAATTCTGCCTCCAGCAGGAACGCAGGATCTGAGCCACTCAGAATACTATGCCGTGTTTCCACTCGGTGTCTGAGGATTCAATCTCAGGTCCTCAGGCACGTGTGGCAGTGCCCTCCCCGTCAGCCTTCTGCCCAGTCCACCCTCAGTCCCTAAAGTGTTTTAGCATTGTTGACAGGCACCGGCTGTTTTCAGAATGGCTGGACAGATAGACTTCCAGCTTCACAGCTGCACTAGCCTTTCAACTAGTTCACCCTGAAACCTGGGTACTTCCATTTAGGGCTTAGAAGACGAAAAGGAGGCCTCTGAGAATGAAACTGACATAGAAGACCCAAGAGAGATCCCGGCTGACTCTTGGCGTAAGAGGAGAGAAAGTGAGGAGCCCTCATGTCCCCAGTCACTGTGTCACCTTGTGCCCCCGGCTCTGGGACACGAGCGGTCCGGCTGTGAGACCCCCGTCAGTGTGGACTCTATCCCCCTGGAGTGGGATCACACAGGTGATGTGGGGGGATCATCTTCTCACGAAGACGACGAGGAGGGCCCGTTCTACAGTGCACTGTCAGGTAAGAGCGGCTTTCCCAGAGCCTGTGAACTTGACCTGTTTGGCTGTATTTCTAGCACCATAGTAACACAGCAAGTTCTCAGTGATGTGGCTGGTGCAGGCCTGTGGCTTTCTGGCTCCTGTCCTGCCCACCTGTCACCTCACCTGTGACTTAGCTCCCTCCTATTAGAGGCAGGATGAAATTCACATTCTGACTTTAGGGTCATTCACTGGTGATCCTAGCCAATGGGAGACTCGGTTGATTTTTTTCTATGGAATTTATCAATGGTTATTAGTAGATTGAGTGTGGCCCTTCTTGCCACATGTGCCCCTAGCCCACCACTACAATGAACAGGAGTTGACTGGGGGGAAATCCTTCTGGTTTTTAAAATTCTTTTACTAAAGAAATTAGGGAGTAGTTAACCTCCTGCTCCTCCCAGCTGGCAGTGTCTCTGCTTTGTTGACAGACTATCTAGGCATCGCTTCACAGACACCTCTGGTGAGGACAATGACATTATTCTTTTTCAGATGTAGAAATTCCTGAAAATCCTGAGGCTTATCTTAAAATGACCACAAAATCTTTGAAAGCATCTTCTGGTAGGCCCCTTGCCCATGCATGTGTCTCAACATGGCCGCATCCCATGGCACACACACTGCATCCTAAACCTTGCTCCTGTGTCATGTCTGTGCCTCTGTGGACACCATGCGCCTTGGTCCTCGTGTCATGGTGTATTTACACTGCTGTACTCACCCATACCTGCGTGCTCCTTACATACCAGAGTGCTCTCAACACCCTCCCCTACCCACCTACTTCTAGGCCCACAGGAAGATTCTTGTCATGGTGTCTTTTGTAATTTTTTTTTCCCCTCCATCTAACTTGAGTCCTTCAGCATGGGCCAAGCTTTCTTCGTGGTGGCTTGGTTTCAGGCTATTTCCTTGCTTCTGGTGATTTCCTGAGATACATAGCTGGGGGTTGGAAAGGACCATCACCCTTTCCACAGCAGAAGAAACCTTGCCTTGATTTGCAGCTCTAGTCGTACCCCCACCCTGTCCTTATCTTCACTTGCAGAGGGGGGCTCTCCACAGTTCTTTGGTCCCTAAATCCATCTTAACAATCGCTTTTGCCCTCCTTGCTCAAAGGCCTTCTGGCCTCTTGGCCCCTAGACCTGGCCTAAACTGCCTAGCATCCCCACCACTCCAGACACCAACTCTATCCAGAATGCCACTCATCCCGCAGCAAATCATATGTTCGTTGTGCTCCGCTGTGGTCCCATCTTGTGAAGGTGCAATGTCGTCGCTCAGTTGCATGACTCATTCCATCCCCTCCCAAGACACACTGACATTTGCAAACATTGCATGCTTTGCAAGGAAAGCTGCAGAACTCATTTTGATATTGTAACCCGACGCCATGTCACCTGTGACCATATTTATGTCACTAAATAGAAATCCTTTGGTTGGAGAGTAGGCCCTAACTTGGCGTGACACTTTGTTCCAGGTAAATCCATCTCTGAGGGCCACCCGTGGCATGTTCCCGACAGCCCTTCCCATCCCAAGCATCACTACAAACAAATGGAAGGTGACAGGACAGTGGCACCAGTCCCTGCAGATGCCAGCACTCCTTACAAACCAGCCTATGTAAGTCTAGACCCCTTGGGAATGCAGCCCAGGCGCATGCGTGTATTTCCAGTCTCGCCTGGAACGCTTCTGCTCAGAGTGATGGGATCTCTTCTGGGGACTACAGAAAGGGGATGTCACCCGGTGATAGAGCTTCCCTGACATGGCCTGAGTTCAATTCCCAAGACCCCACCCAAAGAACAAGGCCCTCTGCAGAGGTATCCCTGCTTCATCAGAATCCAGTAAATAAACTAGGTTTAAAGAAAGGTTTTTAAGCCCCGAAATGTATGTGTGCTGATAGTAACATGATGAGAAACCTGTTTCTGTTAGAGGCAGTTACGCATATAAATGACAGAGCCTTCCTGGACCACTTCTTGGCTCTCACACTGCATGTCAGAAAGCACAAAGGGGCTTCATCATTTGGTATTGTGGTGATGAGACTTGGATTTAGTTCCCAAGTCATGGTAGTGGAGCACACAGCACTTTGCAAGCCTTCCTCACCTCATCATGAACCTGCCTCACTCATTGGGATTAATGTGCATACAGGGAGGAGGCCCTCAGAGCGGTGGTCCTTATTAATACAGTATTGGGGTGCTTACTGTAACAACTGCGTGAGTTCTTGCTGTGCTCCCGTGAGGCAGCGCCTGGACATGGCACAAGTTTAAATGTTGGTTATTGTTCATTGTTAGTCCAGAGCTTTCATGATGAGGGAGTTGAGGTTAAAATGTTGCTTGCATTTTAGTGGCACAGGCATCTTTCCAACGGCAGCGGAAGTGGAGGACCAGTGGGTTTAGCCAAAGTGCCCTCTGTGTCTGGGGATGACTGCTACTACCTAATTGGAGACAGTTCTGCCTTTAACTGGTTAAATCTGATATAGGCTTGGCTGCGCCCACTTAGACCATCTTCTGGTTATCAGACAGTTGTCGCTTTTACTGTCTCCATCTGTGCTGCAGCCTGAGACTTGGGAAGGAGAGCCCGCCCAGCCTGGGAACCCTCTCCCTACCCTGTCCTCCAGCTTCTCCCAGGTGTGCATCCCTCACCTGGCCAACTTCCAACAGCTCAGCTTTTCTGCTGGCCATGACACCACACACGTTAACAGAGACCAGACGTCCCGTTCCCCACCTCCCACCACCGCGGTCCACACAAAGAGGCCATATGGACACAAGCCAGAGAAGGCACAGCTTTTCTAAGAGGGATCCGTTTATTTTTTTAGAAAGGCATGACATAATAGGACAATCTGCTGAAGAGTCACTGTGTGTATCGAAGGGTAAATGCTTGATAATGAGTGACCCAGAGAGGCAGAGGATCCTGTATTCCCCATTCACAGTAAGGAAGATGCCAGACACACCAACAGAGCGATGCGGAGAGCCGAGAAGGCTCTGTCAGCACTGTGAGAATGTAAAAGTTCTCCCCCCAGGAGCTGTCTCTCCCAGGAGATCAGTGGTCACCTATGACTTTTCCCATAGTTGGTGTGGAAAGCTTTAGGAAGGATTCAGATTAAACAGGCCATTTCACTCCCATCCTTGGCATGCCATCTGTTTCCTTGGCTGTTGCTGAGGCTTGCTGGCTGCCCTCAGTTCTGCTTGCTTACAAATCTTGCCCGTGTGCAATGATACATCTGTCACTACCAGTTAGTTACCTTTGGGTGTGAAAGAGTCCTACATCTTTACTTCTAAACTGTTCATATGAACCCAGATGTTCTTTAGATCTCTCTAGGATGTTACAGAAACAACCTTTTTAAAAAAATGGCTCATTCCAGGTAAAGCTGCTGTTACGTCAAGACACTGATGATGGCAAAGGAGACTCAAGGGGCTCCTCAAGGGGCTCCAAGGACAGTGCCCTGCAGGAAGATGAGCAGCTGGCCACTTTAACGGGACAGCAGCAAGGTACGAAAACTGGGCAGCCTCATAGGAGGTGTGGAGCTTGGTGTCTGGGCCTCACCAGGTGTTTTCTTCAACTATCACTTGATAGGACATCAGTTAGAGATCAAGCCATAGCATAATTTACCAAGACTGCTGAACTGACCCCACAGTAGCCTGTTGTTTTGAAATGAGCCAGTCTGTGTTTATGAATGCACCCTTAGTTAGGCATCTTACCTCATTAGGGTTTTTTGCTGTTGTTGTTTTTCTTGTGCTGGGGCATGGTAGACAAGCGTCTTACAAAGCCGTGTCCCTTGGCTTTGTTCTTTACACCCTGAGTGACAAAGGACCCTCATAAGATGAAATGCATGTTTTGGGTTTTGAGACAGGGTTTCTCTGTGTAGCCTTGGCTGTCTGGGAACTTGCTCTGTAGACCAGGCTGGCCTCGAACTCAGTCTGTGCCTCCTGAGTGCTGGGATTCAAGGCGTGCACCACCACCGCCAGGTTATGAAATGCATGTTCTAATGACTTCCCATGTTATGGAAAAAGAAGATGGGAAGGTGGTGACTAACACCTCATAAGACTGTCCGGTAGTTACCAAAGCAATTGCTGAACTAAAGGCAAAGTAGAGCTCGTCACTACTTTGACTCTACTTATGACTCAAAGCAGCAATGCTACCTGAAATCCTGAGCTAGAGGCCAGAGTACCTATTGGCCACAGGTTGGGTTTCCTCACCTGCTGTCCAGCCTTTGTGGGAGAGGAGGGGTATGGGGCCTTGGATCAGAACATGGAATGGAAATTCCAGAAGAGCGACTCCTCCCCTCCCCCCACTTCCCAACCCTGGTCCTCCTGCAAGGAGCATCCTTTACCCACTTTGCCCTTCCTGGCCGCTCACCGCTCACCACTGAGGAAATCTGCCTGTGTTATTGCTAGCTTTAACTGGCAGCATTTGGATTCCTAGGTGCCTTCGACAGGTGGGAGCTGATTCAAGCACAGGAGCTTCACGGCAAACTCAGACTAAAACAACACGCGCAGCAGCTCAGCTCCGACATCAGCAACATCACCGCTTGGCTGGAAAAAACCCAAGCAGAGCTCGAAGCTCTGAAGCTGGCAGAGCCTCCCTCTGATATTCAGGAAATGGCACTCAGGGTGAAGAGACTGCAAGTGAGTGAGAGCCCATGGGGGGAGGGGAGAAGAAGTCAGAGCAGGCAGGCAGGGTTAGCACTGTGGCACGCTGGAGCCAGTAGGGTGTGTAGAGAGGTCAGTGGCTTTTGCTTCTGTAAGGACTGAGGTGCAGGCTTCTCTTTTTACCTGAGAGAGTGTCTACAGATAATGCCCACACCCAGAAGATACGGCTCAGACCTTCAGGGCTGGGAAGATCTGGATTATAGATCGTTGAGGAGGTGCTGGTAGCCAGCGGTCAGGTAGCATAAAACGAACCTTCTGACCTACGTGCAGTAGTTCCACATAGGGCTTCCAGTGGAGCCTTACTGGGAAGGGGTCACACTGGGGTGATACTGTTAAGATTTGTTACCCATGTGGTCAGCCCCAGGCCTCAGGAGCACCAGCCCAAGGTGCAGGGGACGGAGCGGCTTGAGCCTTGCATTTTGGGGGTTCCCTGAGCAGATAAGTCTGAGGTCCTGAAACCCAAGACAGGAGTCTTGGGGTGGGGGTGGGTTCCAGTTTCTCTTCACGCCTGTGTTTTCCCATTGCGTATATAGGGGTTACCATTCCTCCTAGGGGAGTGACATTTCTGGGGTACCTAGGGGGCAACTGCAAAATAGCACCATAGTCTTTATCTGAGAAACTCTTAGTCTTACCTAGAACTGTCTCTAAGCCAATGATAGAGAAGAGACTGTGGAGGTCAGTGAGGTCTCTTAATGCCTCAGGTCAAACCTGTCAGTGACAAGGTAGGCCTCTTGTTCCCCAACCCTGCCAGCCAGCCAGCCAGCCAGCCAGCCAGTCAGCCAGCCAGCCAAGCTCACTAACCTTGTAAGGCAGCTCCCTCAGCTGACACTTCCCAGCCACTCACGGGGGCGAGTCCTTTCGCGTCTTGGTGGCCACTGCTTGGAGAAGCGTGGAGAAGGTCTGTCCCTTACAGGTCTTCAAGATGAGCCTCTCTTCTCTGTTGCCGGAAGCCCTAACCCAGTCTGTTCTCTTGATGACAGGAGCTATTAAAAGCCTTTGATACCTACAAGGCCTTAATGGTCTCCGTCAATGTGAGCCACAAGGAATCTCTGCCAAGCCAGAGCCCCGAATCCACAGAACTCCAAAACAGGCTCCATCAGCTGAGCCTGTCCTGGGACACGGTCCAGGGCGTGATGGACAGCTGGAGAGGAGACTTACGACAGTCACTCATGCGGTGCCAGGTATGTTGACTCAGCCTAGGGCCGTGTCCCAGCGGCAGCCTGGCCCACGTGCTAGGGGCTGCAGATATTTTTACTGTCGTCAGGCTGGCTTGGGTTAGTAAGAAAGTTCCTCTCCTGCAGTGTCATTAAGATGACCCTGTGTTTGCCCAGGCCCATACCCACCCTGGAAGTAAGGGTCACAGCAAGCATGCCACCAGGTTAAGGAAACTGCCTCCCTCTGTCCTTTAGTCCAAGAGAGTCAGAGACTTGGCCCTAAAATGGGAGCAGTTTAATACTTGGGACAAATCCCCAGACCTCCTGGTGTTCAGCGTTCCCCTCTGAGACCCGAGCCTGACTCTTACACACGTTTTTTTTTTAGGGATTGAACAATGTAGTGTGTATAATGCCGGCCCACTTCCCCACACACAGAAGTGGTGAGCGTGCGTTGTTTACCACCACTGCTTAGCTCCGAGTCTGTCTTTAGGAACATGAGCCCTTCACAGCTTGTCGTGTGGGGTGGGATCCCACAACCATTGTGTTTGGGATGTGGGTTAAGTAACATACGTGGCCTTCACATTTAAACCAGTACCTAGAACTCCTCCCTTGAAGAGGTATCAGTTTATGCCGGATGCCTCCCGGGGCTCAGCCACGTGCACTCTTTTTCTTCCTGCTCTTTCCTTTCTTTAGTTGAGTCCCTGCCCTGTCACTGAAATCTGCTCCTTTGATTGCTGGCTAAGATGAGAAGGGCCGGTGACTAATGGATAGAAAAGAACAAACTCCTTCTAGGCACTCCCCCCCTCAGCTCCCCCCTCTCCCTGCCCCACCACCAAGGACAATGCTCTAATGAGTGTTGTTTCTGAAGGAATTTCACCAGCTGAGTCAAGACTTGCTCCTGTGGCTCGCGAGTGCAGAGAGCCGTAGGCAGAAGGCACAGGGCAGCAGCCTGGAGGCAGACCGCCAGGTTCTCCTGGAGTGTCAGAGAGAGCTGATGGTAAGTTTCCTCCCCGGGGCCACCAGCCACTGTCTACTTCCATGGGTTACAGTCCTTGGCAACTTCACCCAGTGTTCTGGGCACCACCATGCTGTTGATGGCTGTGACTCACGGGTTTATCTACAGCCAGAGCAAGATGCTCTTAAGACTCTCTGGGATTAGGAACGTCAGTGTTTTAAAAACACCTTTTGAAACTCAAAGCCACTGAAGCATGCTTTCTCCATTGTTAATATATATACTCATCCCTGGATAGCCACAGGAGCGTGGTCTTGGACTCCTACACATACCCGGATTTGGGGGTATTTGAGTCTACTAGTAAAATGTACATATTTTTGCCTATGCTATTTGCATACAACCTATACATACTCCCCCTATACCTTGAATCCTCTCTTGATTGCTTTACAGTCCTTAGTATAATGTAAATGAGTTGTGAAAATGCTCCATACATTTCTATTAGACCACACTCAAGTAATAGCAGCAGGAGAGAGTTTGTGAGTTCAGAACGGTGGTGGTGATTCTTTTGTTGTGTTTTTTGATCCATGGCTGATTGACTGTGGGCACAGGAAGGACCCTCAGGCACAGGGCTGGCTGTACTGTTCATTTGGGGGGAGACATATTGCCCAAGATGAGATGCAGGAGTTATCTATATTCATAGTAGAAATGTTCTATTTTCTGAAGGTAAGTTGTGTCTTTATAGTTTTTATTTTTCCACTAATATGTCAAGGTGGGACCTATACATTCTCACATGTACTCAAAGGGACTTGGTTGTTTTTTTGGTTTTTTGGTTTTGTTTTGTTTTGTTTTAACCTGCAAGCTCGTATGTAGTTTGATTTTCAATATGTTATATTTAAAATTGCTAGGCATTGCTTTGGAACAAATTTATCCTGAAATCCCTGTAAAGCTCCATTCCCTACAGTAACAGTGGCCAAGAGAATTCTGTGTGGGCGGAAATGTCCTGTCTATGCTTCAGGTGGCTCTGCTCTGCAGCAGAGCAAGAAAACAGCCCTGAACTGTGATCAGCCTGGTGCACCCTCCATCTGTCTAAGCGGTGTGCTCGATCTATAGTTCTTGGTGTATGGACTTTAGTTCCACTGACCTAGTATAGAAGGGCGAGTCTTTTCATACCACACCCCACTGCTTTTTCCCTTCTAGGTTCTCAACATCAATCAATCTTTAGAGTTGAAAGGAATTAAAAATGGATGGCGTACAACCTATGCAGCTGTTCTCTGAATAGTGCTAAGCCAAGGATTGAAACTGGTATCAGTGAACTATAGAAAGTTCTGGAGTTAAGCTGTACCTAACATTTATCCCAGGACACAGAAAGCTACACTACACTACACTCCCTGCCAACAACTGGTTTTCACGGTTTTGCTTTTCAGCAACTGGAAAAGGAGTTGCTAGACCGCCAGCCTCAAGTCAGCTCCTTGCAGGAGATTTCTTCCAGCCTTCTCGTTAAGGGGCACGGAGAAGACTACATTGAGGCGGAAGAGAAGGTCCACGTAATTGAGAAGAAACTCCAACAGTTGAGAGAGCAAGTGGCTCAGGACCTAATGTCCTTGCAGGGAAGCCTGGTGAGTCAGTCCACCTGTTGCTTTCTTGGGTCAACAAAGTACCTCAGGAGAGGCAGGAGAGAAGGCAGGTTGCGGCCTCACTGTGGTAGAGGAGGCAGGTAGTCTGAAGGATCCAGCCCCTTTCTGGCTGTACAACTTTATGAAATAAGTTGCATAGGCCAACACATGTGTTCTGTCATTTGAAAAAAGGCAGACAACAACAAGCGAGCCTATCTATCAGTAGGGTTATTCAAGATGGTCCTGCCCATCCTTTCTACCTTTGTGCTGACTACAAGCCTTCACTTTCCCTCATCACTGTCCTGGGCCCTTTCCTAATGACCCTCTACTCCGTTGACTTTCAGTTATCTTGAAAATATGGTGTAACTCAAAGGGAACAGCAGACGGTGGCCTCGCTGAGCCAGAACAGGCCACCTGAGCCCATCCGCGATGGCCTGGGATCATGGGTTTCCATTGCTCTGGCTGTGTGGCCATTTGTCTGAAAAAGTCCATTTACATGGGGGAAGTGGGCCATTAGGATTCAAGCTAGGATAGGAACAAACGACTTGTTGAAAACTTCATAAAGGCAAAATGCAAGAGACTACCAAGGACTTTGGTAGTCTAAACTGAGCAACTTGGGGGTGTCTTTCAGAATCCAGACCCTTCTCTGACCAGCTCTGATGAAGTGGACTCAGGGGAACAGCTTCCAGCAGCCTCTGCACCTGCTCCCTGTGCAAAGGTCAGTGCCCTTCCTTTAAAAAGACCAGTGTGGCTCTCAGAGCCACTAAGATGGCAGAAACTTGAGACTCGGAGGGCCCACTGGACCTTTCATGGCAGCACACATCCATTTTTGTTACAATTATTTGTGGGTGTATATACAGAAGTCAGAGAACAACTTGCAGGAAGGAGTCACTTGGGTCCTCAGGCTCGGAAGAAAGTGCCTTCACTTGCTGAGTTATCTCTCTGGCCTTTTAAAATGATTATTCAAGATTTTTTTTTTTTAAAGCCTTGACTCAAAGGCTGTCTGCTAGTGACTTACTTTTTCTTTGAGGTCATAGGAGGTCATAGATGAAGACCTCTGTTGAACGGGTTTCCCTGTGTCTCCAGTAAAATCAGCTCAGATCATTAGATGAAATATGAAAATCTTGATGGCTTAACAAACCTAATCATCCCCTGTGTCATCACGTTGAACCCTACTTGATATGACTTAAGTCCCAAAAGTGTGGCAGGGAAAGTGATCGAAATCTGGGGGTGGGGGATGGGGGGTGGTGGGGGAGGGGTTAGCTAACCTAACGAAGAAGGACACGTTGCTTCATTGCTTCATGGGCTTCTTTGTCCCAGCAGTTTGGAGCAGAGAGATCTACAGAAGATGACGAGGAGGAGGAGGAGGAGGAGGAGGAGGAGCCAGACAGCAGGTAATGTCATTACAGTCCCCACAGTGACTCCCCAGCCTTGTCAGGGCCACTATCCAGGCTCCTCTCCCAAAAGTGCACCCCAGCTGTCTGAGTTTCTTTTCCTGTGACAAAATACGCTGACAAAGCAGTGCGAATAAAGGAGAGTTTATTTGAAGGGTACGTAGTCCGTCACGGCAGGAAAAACATGGTAACAGGAGCTTGAGGCAGCTGGTCACCTTGTACCCACAGACAAGCAGTGACTAAAGATGGATGCTTATTCTCAGCTCACTTTCTCTTTTCTGTTCAGTTTAGAGACCTCCCCCGCCCCACCCCAGCTCCTGGAATGGTGCAGCCCCCTGTTAGAGCAGTTAACCCAACTTAGGTAATAAAAGCCTTTGGGCATAAAGATGAGGGATTATCTCCTAGAAGATTCTGTATCTTGTCAATTTGACAGCATTAATTACCACCACCCTAGCTGTCAGCTCATCTGAACCTCAGATCCCAGGGTCCTGTATTTCTTTCCATAAATATGTGGCCAGATGATGAAGAGTGTGGCCTATGAACCCTCCTGATGAGTGTCTCCCCCACCACCACCTCTCTATTGGCAGGATGCCCCATCTTGACAGCCCCAGCAGCTCACAGCCAAGGCGCTCCTTCCTCTCAAGGGTGATCAGGGCAGCGCTGCCCTTGCAGCTGCTTCTCCTGCTGCTGCTGCTCCTGGCCTGCCTGCTGCCCGCCTCCGAAGAAGACTACAGCTGCACCCAGGCCAACAACTTCGCCCGATCCTTCTACCCCATGCTGCGCTACACCAATGGGCCACCTCCCACCTAGAGGGTTCTGCCAGCTGCAGTGCCATGCCAACAGCCTGTTGGCCGCAGGTGTTCAGCTGGTATCAGACCCAACTGTGAGGGACTCTTGACAAGGTCCAGGGACCTGCTGCAGACACACCTCTTGTCCAGATGGACTCTTGGAGGCCCAGGACAAGATGTCCTTCTGCTGAGACAGAGAACCGAGTACTGCAGGACCCGGACATTCAGACAAAGCTAGTAGATGGGTTCAGAGAACTCTGGGAAGGGGGGCTTCCCGAAGAGCCGCGCACTTTGTAAAACACCGTTAGTGTAGCACAGCTGATGTGACCCATGCACAATGTCGGCTCGGCACATAAATGAACTATATCCAAGAAGCTAGTAGGTACCTACCTTAGTCATGGTTCGGAAACTCCTGTGCACTGAGCTGACTGGTTGATCCAAACACATTTTAAATGTCTAGAATCCGTTTTTCCTCCAATCTGCTAGTAGTCTGTACTCACGGGTTATAAACCAAAATCTCCCATTCAGTACCGAGGCCAGCTCTTTTATATTGCTTTAAATTTTTTTAAAGAAATTTTATTGCATGGATGTGGTTATTTGTGCATATTTTTTAACAATGCTGAATCTGTATGAATAATGTAAACTTTGATTTAAAAAAAAAACAGATTTTAGCTTGAGCTTTTGACTAATGTACAGTAAATGCCAAACTACAGACTCGATAGGGATGTTTTTATAAGTTAATTTTTTAAGACTTTTCATGTTTAAAGAGACACTTCAGGTCTGGTTGAGCTGTTTGGCCACCAGGGATTGGTAAAAAAAAAAAAAAAAACTTGGAACTATTTGTGATATGTACAACTCAGATGTTTCTCATTAAAAAAAAAAAAAAGCCAGATTGTTGTATTGGGCTCTGTTCAAAAGCAGTGCAGTAGCACACTTGCTCTTCCAACTACAACAAATGTCATCTTAGACCTGACCCCAGCCCCATTGCTACTGTGGACCCTGCAGTCACCTCCTGTGGCTCTGACTATGCTCTCCCCCACCCCACCCCAGTGCTCTCTTTCAGACCACACCCTCCTCTCCCCTCCTCCTCCTCCTTTGAGCCTCACCTGATCCCAGTGACTCAGTAACCACCACATGTTTGTGTAGGCCTGGTGGGCTACCCGCACTGTCCTTCCCCTTATCCTCCACATAGGTTGCCCAAGTCCTCCGGCTGCTTGCCAGGGATAGCTGCCTCCTCTTAGCCTACCTTCCTTCCCTCCAGGATCCATCAGATCCTAACACAGTCCCCACCAAGGACCATTCAGCCATCACATGCGCCCCCCACAGTCCCAGAGCCCTGCCGGCTACCCTGAGAGCCAGGACCAGTCCATCCTGCCAGGAGAAGCTTGTTCTCATCACCAGGAGAGAAGCTGTATCTCCATTTATCAGACAAACAGAGATGGAGATTCCCAGCACTGTTATGAATTAGCGTCCTCAACACTCTTAACACTTCTGCTGAAAGACAGAGGCTGGAACAAAACAGAATTCTCAACCAGCTGGAGAAATGGTTCAGTGGTTAAAGCACTGGCTGTTCTTCCAAAGTTACTGAGTTCAATTCCCAGCAACCACTGTCTATAATGGGATCTGATGCCCTCTTCTGGTGTGCAGATTGAACACTCATACATGTTTAAAAAAAAATAAAGCCTCACCAACTAACTCCAGATGTACAAATCCCACAGTAATGGCCCCTGTGAAAATGGCAAAGAAGTAGTTAAAGAATTCAAAGAATGATTATAACTATGGTCAAACAACTCAAAGAAGACAGAAGACAGAATTTAGGAGCTGGTCCAAGACATGAAAATATTTTTGAGTTTTTTGTTTTGCTTGTTTTTTCAAAACAGGGTTTCTTTGTGTAGCCCTAACTGTCCTGGATTTGTTTTGTAGACCAGGCTGCCCTCAAGCTTACAGCAATCTGCCTCTGCCACCCTGAGTGCTAAGATTACAGGCATGCACCACCACACCTTGCTTAGTTTGAGATTTTTAAAAGACAATTCAAATAAAAATAATGTTAGGCGTGAAAAACTTAATAAGCCAATTAAAAGCTTCAGTAGAAAGCCTGAGCAACAGAATGGATTGTATCAAAACCAGCAGGGATGGAAGACAAAATAAAGGAATTAGGTCACTCAGTAAAGGTCAAGAGAAATTTAATACTAACAAATGGAACATGGAAGAGCTTTGGAACCCCATAAAAAGACATAACCTAGTTTTGTGCACAGAAGGAGAAAGCCACAGTGAAAGCATAGAAAATATCTTCAGTGATATCATAGAAGAAAATCTCCCAAACCTAGAAGAAAAGATTCCTGAGGACACCAAATAGATAAGACCAGAAAACAAATTCTCCACAACAAATTATAGTTAAAATATTAAAAACACAAAATATAGAAAGGGTTTTAGAGCTACAAGGGAGAAAGGGCAAGTCACTTACAAAGTCAGGTCAGTTAGAATTACAGCTGATTATTCAACAGAAACCTTTAAAGCCTGAAAGTCCTGGAAGGCTGTATCTCAAATCCTGAAAGAACATAGTGTTATACCCAGCAAAACTATATTAAAATTGAAGGAGAGCCACTCATGATGTCACATGCCTTTAATCCCAGCATCACTAGGGAGAGAAAGGCAACTGGATCTCCAAGTTCCAGGCCAGACACATACAAAATAATAACTTGAAACATTACAAGCTATTGCCAATGCTCTTGATTACACTGTAGAACTTCATAGGAAAACCTATTGCTGAAGACACGACACGCTTGAGTCACAAAACAGAGAAATCAAGCTGGTACTCACCTGGAGGCTTCATCCCTACTGGCTAGCTTTCACAGTTCTTGCAGGTGCTATGCATGCAACTAGAGAACAGGAGTTTTTTTGTTTTGGTTTGGTTTGGTTTGGTTTTTTGAGACAGTCTCACTGTGTAGCCCTGGCTGACCTAGAATTCAACTGTGTAGACCAGGCAGCCTTGAACTCAGAGATCCACCTGCCTCTGTCTCTGGAGTGCTAGGATTAAAGGTGTGTACCAACACACCTGGCCTGAAGTCACCACTGCAAGCTATAACAATAGCCAGCCTAGCAAGGCATGCCCTCTGGTGTGAGTGTCATGGGATTAACCACCCATCTTCTGTTTGGATTTACAGCCTCCTCAACAAGTTGAAACCCAAGCCTGACACTGTTATCAGGGCCAAGGACCTGTGTCTAGACATACTATAGGCCATAAGGGGAGGACCTACTAATGTATTAAACTAACTCCTATTGAGTTACTGTTATACTATAGATTAATGCATATGTCAACCTTCATAAGGGAGGCCTCTTTTTGCAGTAGATGTGATTCACATGGAAAACCTACAACTGATCAATATGCAGAGAAGAGGAGACTGGAAGGCTCAGCCCTGTATCTGTGTCATGTCCTGTTCTTCCAAAGGCTCAGGGATCATTGTAGAAGAGAATGTGGAGAGACTGTAAGAGTCATAGGCAGTGGATGACAAGAAGAAACAGTGCTTACTAGACACAGGACAGATGCACATATAAGTTCACAGCAATTGAGACAGCACACACAGGACCAGTGCTGCCTCAGGCTGGACAGGAGAAGGAAGGTGGTACTAAGTCCCTACCTAAGGAAACATTGGAAGTTGATAGTGTCTGGAAGGAGAGTCTATTTTATTTAAGGCCCTCAGAGGAGTAACCATCTAAGTGTTAAATGTGAAGGCCACCATCTGAGAATATCTGGGCAGCACAAACTGTACTTGATTGGTTTGGTTGGTTGGTTGAGTTGGTTGGGTTGGTTGGGGTTTTGTTTTTGTTTTGTTTTGTTTTTGCCTTTAAAGGCACAGTTGGGTGGGTAAGAAAGAGGGAATAGATAGAGCTTGGAGACGTGGAAGGAGGGGTAAATACAGTCACAATTCTCCAAGGGAAAAAAAAAAGAATGAAAAACATTTAAAGTTTTTTTTCTTAAATGTATACTTGTATGTATTATATGTGGTGTATGCACAAGGGGGGAAGTGTCTGCGGACGCCAGAAGAGGCAGTCAGATCCCCTGGAACTACAGTTACAGGCAGTTGTGTTGTAAGCCACCTGATGCGAGTACGCAAAACTGAACTCAAGTCCTCTGCAAGAGCTGTGTTCTCAACCTATGAGCCCCGCCCCCCAAAAAAATTATTTTGAAAGATTTTTGGAAAGTATTTGCTATACTTCACTTACATTTATCTTCATGAAAGGCTGAGACAGATATAGAGACCCACAACTTGTCTAGAGTGAAAGCCTTCCTGTGTGTGTGTGTGTGTGTGTGTGTGTGTGTGTAGGCTTGTCTCTGGCTTCTTGGGATGGAATACCTCACCGAAGAGAGTTAACGTTTTCTTTCTATCCGCTGGCCTGGATGGCAGGGAGGCAATGCAGCGGGAGTTTGGGGTGAACGCTGCTCACTGCACCCAGTCAGGAAGCAGAGGGAAACAAATGTTTGTGTTCTGCTAGCTTTCCCTTTTCCTTCAGGCAGGGAGCCCACAGCCCATGGAGTCCTGCTGCCCACAGATAAGGTGGGTCTTCCCTCCCAGGATGCGCCCCAAGTGACACAGAGCTCATCCAATTGACAGTAACCATCACCATATGTAAATAGTCCGACCCCTGACCGGCCATTGCGGTGTTGCGGGGGGGGGGGGGGGGCGAGGGGGAGAAGCATCTAAAGATGAAAAGAGTCACTTAGCTCGGATCTTTTTCCATTCTGCTTTCTGGAATGAACTACAGGTGGCTTACCTCTATCCCAAATGCTTAGGACTAGAAGTACTTTGAATCGAAGGTAATTTTGCATTTGGGAATATTTACATATAACATAAGCTATCTGGAGATATGACTATATTTCACAAATACCTAAGCATATATGCTAATGGTAAATTTATACAATATTTTAGTGCTTTTATGCAAGAAATAAAGTTTAATGGTAAAAAAAAAAAACAACTTTCTGGTTATGATGTCATTTGAGCCCTCAAAGTTTTAGGAATTGAGAGGTCAATTTAAGCTATACTGACACTGTCTTTAAGTGAGAGAATGTTCTGTCTGAGCTAGCACACCTTTAGTCTCAGCACTTGTGAGGCAGATGGATCTCTGTGAGTTTGAGGCCAGCCTGGTCTATGTGATGAATTTTACAACAGCCAGGGTTACATAGACCCTATCTCCAAAAAAAGGGAGGCTACTGTTCAATCTGTGACAGATAGTGGGCTGCCTATTGATAGAGACAACACCCCAGCGTGTGTACTTCCCACTTGGGGGCAGTCTTGGCATCTCTCCATTCTTGAGGGGAAGTTACTGATCCAGCTCCTCGCCTGCACTAGCACATGGAGTCGGGAATGACTGAGCCAAATGCCTAACTGGAAGGTCAGGCCAGTGACACCTATCAGTATGTGTCTCAACTGGTGACCTGTCACTCCTCAGATATTCAAACCACCTGTTCATTTACCCAGTAGTTTGTCCAGGGACCTTTTTTTTTTTTTTTTTTAAGTCTATCATTTCAAGTTCCCAAGTAATTAAATGGATAAAGAGAAAAGGTTGACTTTCTTTCCTACCATAGTTGTGTGTGGTTTACACTAGTCTTGGGGTCAGGGGACAAATCTAAATACTACAACTTTTTTCTTAAGCCACTGAATTGCTTCAAGGTCCCCTGTTCTGTGTTACCTGAGGCAAGCAGCTGAAGTTCCAGCTCCTTCCTCATCTTGCACTCCAAAGCAAGTGTGTCACAGGCCTTCGCTGCCGTCAGGAAGGGATGCTGGGGTGGATGTGTCCAAGGGCTGGTTGCATTTTCAAGGCTAATGATACAGACTTTTTTTTTCAACCTAAGGACCTCCAAGTTTGACCCTCTCCCCTCCCCCACATACATGCACACACCATCCATCTCCAGATACCCGCAGCCCAGAAAGCCACTTCTGCCTTCTTTCATGCAGAGTTTTAGTGTCCCCAAACAATTGTATGACGTGATTCATGTTTCATTCTCAATCTTAAGTGAACTGTCCACATCTTTCCTGCCCCACTTGTAGGGAGAAATATGCAAATGACCATAGGCACAAGAATAACTTTGGTATGAATGATGACCTCACCCCACATCTAAAGGGTATACTACTAGCTGAGTCATATGACAAAATTACAGAAAACCTACCCAAATAAACTGATTCTCTGCCCACCGGAACTTTTACATCTATACACAGTGCCTGTGGTCATACACCACAAGTGATTAGGTGACTATAAGTTAAATTGTTCCTGTTTAGGAAACCTAGGGACCAAAGGGGTAGGTAGTAAGTCTTCTGAAATCGTGAGCAAGCATCAGCCCTGATGTCCCATCTCCTAGGAAGAATGACCACAGTTTTCAACAATAAAAACCCCCAAAAGAGAATTCACAGAAGAAAAGCAGACACCGCTTAACCAAGCAACTGTAAATTCTTACACTCAGGTCCCCAACAAATACTTTTTTAAAAACCAAATTATGAAAAACACTTTATTTATGTCTCACATTAAACTTCTTAGCAATAGCTCCACAGATATGAAAGGGGTATAATAAGGACAAAGGACCCCCACATGGATGGACAGTGAGTCCTCAGAGCATCACATAGTCATTTCAGTATCCCCATCCCCAGCTTTTTGAGATAAGAATCTCATTTGGTAGCCCAGGTTGGCCTCAAATTCATGTCAAGCCCCCAAGTGTTGGAGCACCTGGGACTAAGCCATCACACTTAACGCTCATTTTTTAAGAGGCTCACAGTTTAAAGCCTGTCATCAACACGTTAGTCTGATGGTACAGGGCACTCTGAAAAAAATGACAAATTACAGCCAGCCAACAGGCTCAGGGGGATACATGACCACTGCTTGATAAAGTTATAGGACCACAGGGGCCACAGGGGGAAGAAATGTACAACACTGACAGTGCAGTTACTAGGAACTATTTTAGGCTATCAAACCTTTTTCCATCACAAAGAGAAAGCCCACCATCAAATAACTGGCTGGCCTTCATGTAAAGGTGATCCTTGGGATTTTCAAAATCCTGTACACAGAGATAGTGCTCAACTTTCAGCTGCTACAGGATCCAAAGTCCACGACATTTGAGAGCGAGGAGGCATTGGTGCCCAAGAGGTGTGGTATTTCACACCGGTACCATTTCAAGGCATGTGTGAAGCTCTCATGCACTGGAGGAAAAGTACCTCCAGGAAGTGATAGCAGACCCCCCTCCCCGCCGGCTTAAGAACCCAAGATGGCAGGACAGGAATAAAAGTAGCCCTGACTACTTCTACCCATCACTGCTGCTGCTCCACCAAGGTCCAAACAGACTCACTCTAAGCTGAGAAGGCAGAAATGAAATGGGACAGAGAAGTCTCCTCAGCTTCAACTGTCATCACAATGCTGACCAAGAGGTAGAGTCTTGGGCCAGAGAAGACAGCCAATGAATAGGAAGCTCCAATCCCATTCCAGCCTTGACTTCTCAAGACGTTGCAGGGCTTTGAGCAAGTCAGGTAGCCCCTCTGAGCTTTAGTTTTCACATGGATAAAATATAGGCTTAAACTCTGGTGTCAGAAGTTTCTAAGTAGTTTGTGACGGTCTGCAGGGGTGTCCTGGGTGTTAAGACATGTGGAGTTTCATAGTCAGATCCTACTTACGCGTCAGTAGCCCTGCTTGATAAACAGATTCTGTAGTTTGGGAGGAGGGAGGCTTGGGGGTGTAGGGCAACAGCAGAGAGCAAAAAAATATTAATTTGTTTGATTTTTTTTTTTTTTTTTTTTTTTTTTTTTTTTTTTTTGCAGTGCTTGGGACAATACCTGCAGCCAAGGCAAGAACTCTTAGCATTAATGCTCCATTGGGGCCCTTTAATATTTTTTTTTCTAACTAAGTGATCTGTGTAACTCCTGTTGGCATTAGACTAGAACTGCCAGATATTGGCTCCATCATTTGTTCTGTGTGACCTTGAGTAAGTATGCTTGGCCTTCTGGCTCCCATGTCTCCACAATTAGAAGAGAGTCACAGTAACGGATTGTGAAGATTACATGTGAAAGCTATGTCTGGCACATAGGGAGTGGAGTATTCCACAAATACCATTTTTTTTTTTTTACATACCAAATGGTATGTTTTTGTTACTTGTGTAACTTTTACACTATCTTAATTTTTTTTTTTAGCAGCTTAAAAGACATGTATGGAATCTTACTAAACATGGCTACTTTGTTTCTAAATAGAGCTAAAAAGCAGGGCATACCTTGACTTTGGAGACGTCATCAACATTTGCAAGCAGACACAAATAGGAACCAAACTCTTCATTTGCTGGGTGCTAAAAATGTTTCCACCTAGCTTACTTGTGTCTGTGCTGAGAAATAGTTCCTTGCAAAGTTCTGGAGTTGCTGGCTTCCCAGCTGAGCCCATAGGCAATCATGCCAGGGAAGGCTGCCTTCAAGCAGCAGCTGATGTTGCACTGTTAGGTTTTTTTAAATGGCTAAAAGTCCCTGTGTTATTTGTCTTGTGTCCTCAGCTGAATTTCTCAAGGAAAAACAAAACAAAACAAAAAAAGCCTCTTTGGGATTATTTTCGGAGTTAACCCCTCTCCTAGTGACAAGTGGAATAAACAGAGGCAGTGAAAAGAGGGACGTCTAAGAAGCCACTGTGCAGCTCTCCTGGGACTGTCTACACTCGTCCTCTTTAGGGCTAGTTCACACCCAGGATTCTGTGAGAATTCTCTGTATTTAAGGAAAATTCATGGTGACCGTTTCTATTAAAACTTGTGGTCTGGGGGTTAGGCAAAGCCCACTTGTCCACAGATAAGTTTCTCAGGTGATCACTTGCATACAAAAACAAAAGAATCCTGCCACGCCAGTCTAAGGGGAGTGCTGAGGATCCCTGCTCTGGAGCATGTCAGCTGTGGTTTCACTGGGGGGAGGGGGGAGGGGGCGAGGCAGGGAGATTGTGTGAACAGTTCAAGGAAGCCACCATGCACTAAAGAGAAATGACCCATCTTTAAAAAGGGAGTTGAGCATTTCCCCAGTACACTGAAAACCTCATCATCATTACACAGCATGTATGAAACAGACCGGACAGAGGTAGCATTTCAGCCGAAAGGGAAAACAGGCCCCCAGGGCACTCAAGGACAACAAATGGTCTTTAGAGTGAGAGTCTATCTCAACCACCTGCTGGTCCCAGAGCCCAGTCAAAAATAGCCCTGTACTCAGAAGTCTCAGGCAAGGCTAACCTATGTCCCTGCCAGACCCAGGTGAGATGCAAGCCAAGAAGAAATGGCCTAGAGTGTTGCATCCTCCACCTATGGAACCAAACACGGTGAAATGAGCACCCCCTAGCAGCAGGGAGGAGAACTGGTGTTAAACACTGATTGGCCCGTGTGGTGGCTCAGGTCTGGAATCCTGTCAGGCTCCTGCAGGAGGATCAAGAATTCAAGGCTAAGCAATGGCTACTGGAGCATGCTCCTATCTAACTACACACAGGACTTGGCACAGAGGGGTGCTGGGCTACGCAAGTTCAAACCGCTACCTGTATTAGGTACCCAACATCAACCAAGAACTTCACTGTGTATTAATTAGACCATAGTTTGGAGTACATTCTAATTGTTTTGTTGTCTGGTACGCTTTTTTAAAAAAAATTTTTTTTTTTACTGACATATTTTTCAAGGCTGCCTTTTCATCCCACTTCCTGCCCTCCAACCTCTGACCTTTGTCTATACTGGAGTGCTTTCCACAGTGGTGCTCTCGGGCTATAGCACTGAACTGCTAATAATTTCAAATGGCCTCCACACCCCCAGCACCTGTGCCTGTTGTTTGGGTGTGTCTGAGACAGCTGCTGACATCAGCCTTATCAACAGCATACCAATAGCAAAATTAAGATATATTCAAATTCTCTTTCATTAAGTGTAATCTTCCTAATGAATGACTCAGTAAACACAGGGTGTACTGACCGAAGAAACCCTTTTTTTAAAGGAAAGTATACTTAATACCGTATTAATGGGTTTTACTTTTAAAATATCCAATTGCCCTGATCATTTAATTCCCTACTTACACATTTTATAAATTTGCCAAGTTCCTAAAAAAAAAAAAAAAAAAAACGTGTCTGAAAGAAAGCCCAGTTTCTAAAACGTGAATTACAATCACCATTTTGGAAGGGCTTTCTCCTCAGCTCCCATTATATTCCATTTGAAACAGCTAATGAGCTTACTAAGTTTTTACTTCATGCAACCCACCTCACAAATGTTCTGACAGGAA
This sequence comes from Acomys russatus, assembly GCF_903995435.1. NCBI lineage: Eukaryota > Metazoa > Chordata > Mammalia > Rodentia > Muridae > Acomys > Acomys russatus. The sequence continues at coordinate 86,111,752 of NC_067137.1, forward strand.
AATGTTTTAAGAGACCTATAGGTTATAGAAGAATTTTTTTGCTATAAATAATTACCCCTAAATAACTCTTTTGAAGAAGTAAAAAAAAAAAAAAAAAAAAAAAAAGATGTGTTCAAGTGCTTTGCCCATCCACTCTGCATTCTGTAAGCCTGAAGCACTCTGTGTGTATGTGGTGTGGTGTGGTATATGTGTGTAGTGTGTGTGTGTGTGTGTGGTGTGGTGTGGTGTGGTGTGTAGTGTGTGTGGTGTGGTGTGTGTGTGTGTGTGTGTGGTGTATGTGTGTGTGGTGTATGTGTGTGTGGTGTGTGTGTGTGGTGTGTAGTGTGTGTGTTGTGTGTGGTGTGGTGTGGTGTGTGTGTGGTGTGGTGTGTGTGTGTGTGTGTGTGGTGTATGTGTGTGTGGTGTATGTGTGTGTGGTGTGTGTGTGTGGTGTGTGGTATGGTGTGTGTGTGGTGTGTGTGTGTGTGTGTGATCTTTACAGTGGACAGTCCATCATGTGCACAAACAGCCTGTAGCATCTCTGCCTCCCATGGGTAGGTAGCTGATGCTGTCCCCTCTACTGTGCAAGATGAAAACTGCATTCACTAGGCCTAAAAGAAGCAGTGTGCTATGTCTCGCACTCATAGGACAAACTCCACTTTTGCAAAAATGGGGCCTTTCATAAATGCATGCATGTATGCATACACATGAGGGCAGCGTGGGGGGATGCAGAGGAAGAAAACACCAACATAGCTTCAAGAAAGCCCAGTATTAGAAAGAGATTTAAATAATAATCCGTGCCGGACGTGGTGGCGCACGCCTTTAATCCCAGCACTCGGGAGGCAGAGGCAGGCGATCTCTGTGAGTTCGAGGCCAGCCTGGTCTACAAAGCTAGTCCAGGGCATCCAAGGCTACACAGAGAAAACCCTGTCTCCAAAAAACAAAACAAAACAAAAACAATAATAATCCGTGACAGTGGGCACACTCAGACCCATTAAGCAGGCTCTATGGGTATAAACCAGAAGGATCTGGGAGGAGAAACAAGGCTCACGTCTAAGCTGGACCATTATCCCTCTGGTCTTTGAGAGAATAACCAAGAACATGTCATTAGTCCTCACAGACCTGTGAGGTAGGGGTGTCAAACAAGTTGATTGTCAGTGTGGTTTTCAGTCCTACAATCAAGTGGTCCAGAAGACACCATCAAAGGTTGACTTTACAGCCTCCCAGTTAATGCTGCAGTCCATCTCTTATAGGTGTGTCCCATCGCATTTCCCCCCTTATAATGCCAATCCTTCCAAGACAGACTTTGACCATTCATGCCAGAACCTTTAAGATGTTTTCCAAGTGGGCAAGGGAGAAGACAGGCTACCTCGAGAGCCTTCTAAGGCCCTACACGTTAGAACTCTGCAGTCAAAGGTATGCCCTGGTACGAGGAACACCACAACCTCCTGCCCTCACTCCTGGGAAGTGAAACGTGGGGGAAGGGGGTACATGACCAAGGCAGCCATAAGACGGAGCCCCAGCTGCTAGGGGGCATAGTCCCATCTTTGACCATCTCTGTAGGCTGTCCGCCTCAGGCCCGGCCATCACTGAGACTGTGGGATCTGGGAGCCCTCTTTGCTCTTACTGTCCTCTGCTGAGCTGCACTCAGACCCCGAGACTGAGGACTTGTACCCGCGAAGCGTGTGAGCGTTCAGCATCTCCAGCAGCAGGTCATACACCGGGACCACATTTCTGCACTTCATGCTGAGCAGATGTTCCATGCCCTTGTTACTATAGGGGGGAAAAGGCACTAAGCATCCTTCCCTCCAGATAGCCAGGAGAACGCTGAAACAGTCTCTGTTAGCTCCTGCACAAAGCCAGCCACCCCAACACACACATTCCCTGTTCCTCTCCCATCCCGTTGTTCTGTAGCTTGTGCATCCGGCTCCCTCAGTTGTCTACACTCAAGGGCAAAAGTGATATCCTCTTGACCCCTGTCTCACCACCCAACACTGCACCACGAGCTCACTCATAAAAAGCACGAAAACATTAAAAACCTGCTTCTAAGTAATGTAACTGTAAATAGGCTTCTCCCCCGGCGAGACCTGAAGCACCTAGCTACTTGACCATGCCAGCTGGGTTTTGCCATTCTTGGCTTGACCTTAAAAGGGTCGAGTGTACTGGTTTGGGGGTTATACATAAACTTCAAGCAATTAGGCAAACTCACATAAGACTAAATAGTATGTGTTCTGTAAAGGGTCATGGGCCAAGTGCTCATTAGAGAAGAAACAGGAAGAAAGCTTTCTTCTTTTAAAATGCTTGCACTAAACACTGTCCTTCCCCACAGCTCTTACAGCTTCCTAGTCAGGCGGGCACTACCCTTCCATCTTCCTCTCCTCCTGGGCAGCACCACCCACTGAGCGTCACGGTACCAACACTAGCCATCACAACACACGCTGTTCATCATGCACTGCCTGGCCTGGACTGTGCTCCAGCCACAGCCTTCCTTCCTGAACCTCCTGGGAAGATCTCTTAGTTCTTGTCCTCGGTACCCTGATGCCATGGAAACAAAAGGGCAGCCAATGTGGGGCATATGCCCAGTCTTCAGCTGAAGGACAACCAGGAGAGCCAGGCTTACCATCCTTACAAAAATAAAATAAAATAAAAAATAAGTCCAGGCCATGGCCCTGGCTGGTCAAGGAGGGTGGCAACTCATTTTAGAGCTGCCCGTTTTAGTGCTTCATAAACAAATTCTAAACACTAGCAACTATACCTAGGTGGGTCCCACCAGCTGCCACAAAAATCCTATCAGGTGCCATGTGACACTCAATTTCAACACCTACTATGTGCCAAGCTTTGGTGCAGGTGTGTGCACTGATCACCTCAGAAGTTCATCTTTTTTGTTAAAGTTGAAAAGTTTACCATATCCACTGCAAACTTGCATGCATTTCCCCCAAAGCTCTGAGCACATGCCTTGCCCACACCCGACTGGAGCAGCTTCCCGAGGGTCTGTACCTGATGTGCCTGACATGGGAAAGAAGCATCAGTAGGTTAGCCAGACGAACTGACTGCTGCTGGGAGGAAATGCCACTCTTTGCAATCACCCAGACCAAGGCATCTGTCACTGCGTTCAATAGGTGTGTCAGCTTCCGGCTGCTCTCCGCCTCCTGGCTTGCTGTAGCCAAGGGGTACATACCTGGACAAAGAAAGAGAGCCCCTAAGTCACTCCTCAGAGAAAAGGAAGCGGAGGTCATGTGCTCAAACTGTTAAGCCTGCCTGGTTCCCCAGGGAGAAGGCAAGTTGACCAGAGCTAGTCTAACTTGCATGTGCACACGTGGTCAAGCCAATACAAATGGGGACTACCTCTCCCTAAGTTCTTCCCTTGAGAGCAAAACCTTATCACTGAGCAGCAAGGGATTCCTGGCTGGATACGGCATAGATAAATGATCCCTCAAGGCGCCCGCCAGGTCAGATCTGTGCTCTTGCCAAAACAGTAGGCACTTTAAGTAATTCTATGTTTCCAACCTGCAGCAAATGGCTACGTGAAGGTGGTCAGGTGAGATTAATTCTACTTATTCCCACAGAAGACTTCTCCTCACAGGATTTTTTATTTATTTATTTATTTTTGAGACAGAGTTTCTCTGTGTAGTCTTGGCTGTCCTTGGACTGCCTTTGTAGACCGGGCTGGCCTTGAACTCAGAGATCCTCCTGCCTCTACCTCCCGAGTGCTGGGATTACAGGCATGCACCACCTCACCTGGCCTCCTCACAGCATTTAAGAAACAAACTGGTGACCAATGCTATGAAACTCTGTGCTCCCTCACTGTTCCATGTGCCTCAGACAGCCAGAGTAGGGCCCTGAGGCCATGCCTGCCCAGGCCAAAGTGTCTCACATCTGTGGCTCCCTGCTCGGGCAGAAAGACCACCAGTCATGAGTTGGGTCTTACCTATTGTAGCTCTCTGGCACTAAACCAGTTCCCCAGCTCCTCTCACAGCAGTTCCTGGTTTAGCAAGATTTACAGGAACATTGCTCCTTACGTCCTGCTACCCTGCCCTGCTCTGCCCCAGGTTTCTGAGATACTCACAAGGGCTGCAAAATAACCAAAGAGCAGCCCAGGTGAAGCTGGTTCCTGCCCACATAAGCCCAAACCCTCCCTCTCCTGAAACAATCCTCCTTCCAGGCTTTTAACTCCGAAGTAAGAAGGGAAAACAGGCATGAGATCAATAAGGGTGCTGCAGAAGTGGTGAGGGAGTGAGAATGATGTAGTGAGAATGGAGAATGGCTAGTGCCCCGTTAGTCACGGAATTCATTCGTCAGGACTTGCCTTCTGCTTCCACTGACATTTTCAGTCTAACCAAAGCAGCTGAGTTTAACTCGTTTCAAGTCAGCTATAGCAAGGGATGCGTAGTAGCACGATGGTTCAGGTGTAGCGCTTTTCTGCAATCCCTGGGGGCCCTCAGTAGTGTCTCATAACACACCTTCAGACTATCCACCTTCCACCTGAGGGACAGGGGCTACAGGGTGAGAGTTCAGGGAGAGCCCAGAGCCTGTGAACTGAACCCACATCCCCATGTACTTGGCGAACGCCTGGATTTTGTAACTTTTTGTCCTGTAACTATAAAAACTTCATGAAACTACTTCCACATGTAGTTCTAGAACCCCGAACCTGTGCTCTGGGGCTTATCGCACATTCATATTGGGCTCAGTATAAACTAATTCACTTCCCTTGGAGGAGACAATGGTAATTTGCAACGACAAGGTGCCATATCAAGAAAGCAAGTGCTAAGCCAGGTGCTGGTGGTACATACCTTCATTCCCAGCAGTCCGGAGGCAGAGGCAGGCAGGTCGTTGAGTTTGATGTTAGCCTGGTTTACAGAGCAAGTTCCAGGGCTACAGCTAGGGCTACACAGAGAGACCCTGTCATGAAAAACATAAAAGAGAAAAAAAGAAAAGAAAAAGAAACCAAGGGCTGGCCAGGCACGGTGGCACACATCTTTAATCTTAGCACTAGTTTGGTTCTCACTTGGCTGTGATAAAACACTGGCCAAAACCAACTTTGAGGAGTAAAGGGTTAACTTCACCTTACAGGATACATTCTGTGAAGAAGGGAAGTACCTGCAGGAACCTGGAGGCAGGGACCTGGAGGCAGAAGCCATGTGGTAGTGCTCGCTGCCTTGCTCCCCATTGCTTGCTCAGCATGCTTTCTTACACCACTCAAGACCTCCTGCCCAGGGCTGGCACCGCCCACAGTGGGCTAGGTCTTCCCACATCAATCATTAATTTAAAAATAAAAAAATGCTCCTAAGCAGCCAGAATCCGGATCTCTTAGTGGCTTCCTTTAATGACATGCCAGCCGATCCCTACTGTGTGGTGCAGACATCGAAGGACCCAAGTTGCTTCTTACTCCTTTTTTTTTTTTTTTTTTTTTTTTTTGGTTGTGGGGTGGCACATAACACGTGTGGAAGTCAAAGGACAATTTTCAGGAGTTCCCCCTTTTCACCAACATGGGTCTCAGGTTGTCAAGCTTAGTGGTAGCAGGAACTTTTTCTTGCTCCCCCATCTCATTGACCCCACTGTTGTGGAAGTTTGGTTTATATGTAAACATGTTTTTGTTTTAATCCCAGGTGTGGGATATGGAGACAGCACAAGTTTATCCGTAGCTGAGAACTGCCTCGTGCGTGCGAGGGCAAAAGGGTCTTTGCCAGCTGGGAACTGCCTTGTGAGGGGGCGTGGTCTTTGCCAGAGAGAGCCTGGGGAGCTTTGAGAAAGAAGGCAGCTGCTGGTGCTCCCTCCTGTTGCTCTTGGTTGCTGTTGGTGCTGTTGAAATGAGGATTTGGACTTTTGCCCCAGGGAACCCGATGACCCTGAACAGCAGGAAAGCAGCTAAAACTACGCCCCCTCTCCCCACTAACCTTCTTTCACCCCTACCTGGTGTTGGGGTGTTGGAAGATAGTTAGGTGGAGAAGGGAGAGATATAAGAAACCAAAATAAAAATAGATTTAAAAATAAGCCTACACCTCACCCCCATTTAAATGGTGGCATGTAGCCCAGAAAACTGTGAACATAGCTAAGGATGGCCTTGAACTTCTGATCTTCCTGCCTCCATCTTCCTAGTGCTGTGATAAGGGCTTGAGCCAGCACACCCTGTTTAGGTAGTACTGGGGACCGAACCCAGGCCTTTGTGTGTGGTAGGCAAGCATCTACCAGTGGAACTACATCCCTGGTCCTCCCCTTGCTCTCTCAGTTCCCAGTTCCCACACCTCACCTTGAATCCCACTTTTAACTCTCTGCACCAGTGACACACTGTGCATTCTCGTGTGTGTGTGTGTGTGTGTGTGTGTGTGTGTGTGTGTGTGTGTGTGTGTAGGAAGTCTTCCTGGTCATGAACTTCCTTCTGGAAGATTCTCCCGAGCACCAGCCTACATCTGGCCTGAGTTCTTTTCTCTGTGTGCAGGATTTCTGTCGTATTCCCTCACATGCCCGCAGCCACCCTCCCACCCTCATCAAGGCCAACGCAGCACTTGGAGGGCACAGACCCTGCCCATTTGTCACCATATCCCCATCACCTTCTACACTGCCTGACCCAGAGGACACGTTTATGTATATAAAGAACTAGACTGGATTAACACAGGTTCATATTTTTGTATGTTCTTAACCAGTCACATGACTATAACTGAAATATTAATATATATTTTAAGTACATACAGAGGAAAGCATACCTTTTATTTTTTAAGTGTAGAGCATTCTAAACTGGGCATGGTGGTGTACGCCTTTGGTATCAGTACTTGGGAGGCAGAGACAGGTAGAATTCTTGAGTCTGAAGCCAGCCTGGTGTACATAGCAAGTTTCATGATACTCAGGGATACATAGAGAGACCCCATACATTATGCTAACAAGATAAGCTCATCATAAAATACCTCACTTTTTGGTGTTCTGCCTGCATGTATATCTGTGTGAGGGTGTGTCAGATCCCTGGGAACTGGAGTTACAGATAGTTGTGAACTGCCATGTGGGAACTGGGAATTGAACCTGGGTCCTTTGGAAGAACAGCCAGTGTTCTTAACCACTGAACCATCTCTCCAGCCCCCAAAACCTCTCTTTTCAACACAGAGTATGGCCTATGAAGTTGATTTCAAATTCTCTACATAGCAAGAAATGACCTTGACTCTCTGCTCCGCTTGCTACCATCACAAGTATATCCCACAGTAACTGCGCGGCCTTCCACCTGAGGGACAGGGACTACAGTCCCCATGTACTTGGCGAACACCTGGATTTGTAACTTTTTGTCCTATAACTATAGAAAATTCATGAAACTACTTCTGCATTGGAACATGTTGTTCTAGAAACCTGAACCTGTTTCATTTTGTAGAGATACTTAAGATTTAGTATATTTCTGCCTTGAGTTCTGAAAAGGCTGATTCTGAGATTATACGTTTATTAGAAGTGATGACAATCTTGGAAATGCCTTTACAGATTGGAGCTAATGTGTCTAGCATATGTATCCAGCAAAATGCAACAATTTTTTAGACATTATGGCATAGAATATATTACAGATATCTCTTACAATCCTATAAGGCAAACAAATATGGAGAGATCTAACAGGACTTTAAGGAAACGTTCATAGAACAGAAGGGAGATATGGGATCTCCCAGAGATAGATTAAATAATGCACTATTGAATTTAAATTTTAAAATGTCAATGAGACAAGTAGCACAACTGCAAAAAAAAAAGAAATGGATTTTTAAAAGGTCTGCTGAGTTATATCAGTATATAGATGTCTTAACTTCAGAATGGAAAGCAGGAAATATGTTGTGTTGGGGAAGAGGTTTTGTCTTTCTTTCAACAGGAGAAGAAAAGCTATGGATTTCTTTAAAGTTAATAGAGATTAGAGTTGACCAGGGGAGATTTCCAGAAAATCTTGACTGCAGACATGAAGGAAGAAACCAGAAAAACAACAAAACATGTAACATGAAATGCTGATCCCTCTACATGAGAACAGTGCTGAGACTGGCTGAAACATGTGTCTGCATAGCCAATAGATCTTGTTGGCTACAGAGTCCTCAGGACTTATAAAGCCATCCTTTCATATGGCATGGGTGAAAAGTAATACTACAGTTTGGTTATATAATCCAAACCGACTTATAAAGAAACCACTCTTTCCCTCCCCCTCTTCTCTTCTCTTCTCTTCTCTTCTCTCTCTCTCTCTCTCTCTCTCTCCTCACTTCCATCTCTCCCCACAATTTCTCTCTCCGTCCTTTTCTGCCTTCATGGCTCTGTTCCCATCAGTCATCTGCTGGTCTATATGTCCAATCATCTGCCTCTACCTCTCCTCCTGGAGGCCCTAACTCCCCTTCCCTTCCCCTTCCCCAAATAAACTTCCTTATACAAGAAGGGGGAAAAAAGATGATGGTGGCACATGCCTTTAATCTTAGGAGTTAGCGGGAGACAGAGGCAAGTAGATCTCTGTGAGTTCAAGGCCAACCTGGTCTACAGAGTGAGTTCCAGAATAGCAAAGGCTACACAGAGAGACCCTGTCTAAAAAAAAAAAAAAAAAAAACCAAGTAGAGAATAATCTTTAGTTAAGTTGTACACTGCACATTCTATACATGTGTTAAAAGGACCAGACACCAAAGACAAGTAGGCAGATAATCCAACTTCACAAACTGCATCAATAGCTGTTTCCTCAAAAATCTGCATCCAGGACAACTTCTAAATGGCTATCTAAGATCATGCAGCCTCAGACTGTTCCAGCCAGGACTTCAGTTAAACCCTGCACTTTCCCATCACACAGAAACTAGGCAGCAAATTACATAGCTAGGTCTCTCAGAACTTGGGCACTTTCCCAATTTTCTTAAGGCCCCTAAAAGAAATGTTACCCCAAGACAGCAGTAAGCAATTTTAAGAGAACAATACCTGATTCTCCAAAAATGGGGTGGGTGGTTTGGGGGTCATTCAGTGGGTAATGGTGTTTGTTGTCATTTAAGGGGAGTTGACCACAAGTTGTTAATAGTCTTAGTCAGGGAGGAAATAAAGTAAAAAGTAAGTTAGATTCAAGGATCTTTTTCTCTTTTTCTTTTTCTTTCCTCTATCCCTCTTTCTCTCCATCTAGTGTTAAAGGGAAAAGAGGGGAGAAGGGATGAAAAGAAGAAAGGAGAATACAGGAACGGCAGGATAAAAGGGTATATTATTGAATCTACTTTTAAACTAAAGAGTACCAGCAAGCCAAAAATATTACATTGGTATGGATCTCCATGCATTGATACAAAATTAAGATTATTTTTGTTACAACATACTGTATATGTTTCAGCTCTTGTTTATGGTATTGTACCTATGCAACTCACTTAAAAATGTAATGTGAAGTTCTAGTCCTTGAAAGCTGCTTTTACAAATTGTTTAAGATGATGCAAGTTTAAGAAATGTAAGTTAATAGTCAGTCGATCAAACTTGTGGTCTTGTTAATTCTTAGTTTAATAAATTACAGAAGTAAGCTTTATTTACTCTCCTGAAGATGTTTTCAACATTAATCATATGGCAAATAGCTAGAAACAAGCACCATTTGCCTCTTCAGGTATACCATAGATAAATAGATGGTCTTTAAAAACCTCAGAGACCTACAGAATATATAGCATTTAAATATGTTTTATTAGGAAAGGATTTTGACAGTAAGACATGTCAGCTCTTGGCAGCATCCCTAGCCTACTTCAAAGAAGATGATGGTTATCAAAGAACCTCTATCTGGAGTTTGCTTCGAATGTGGCAAGTAGCCACTGGAAAAGAACACTGCCCTTGTCTCAACTGCAGACAACATGCTGTTCAAACTGGACAAACTGGATGCAGGGAAGTCAGCTGCCAAGCATTGCCAAGACAAGGTAAGCAGTCCTTCATAATTCCTGCTTCACAAAAATGTCTGTCATATACTGGGCCACAAGGCTAAAGATGATGCCCCAATGTTATAAAGAAACCTTGAGTGACTATCCAAGTAGCCAGTAGTCTCTGTCATTTCTATAGTTTCGGAAGCTGCTTGCTCTGCCCTGTCTGTCTACTCAGGTAATATTTATCCTTCTCAGGTCTCCAATGGGGTTGGAGACTAGATAGTTATAGTCTCACAATTAAGCTTACGGATTTTAAGAAAATGTTTTAAGGTCTAAAAGGATATTTATAGGTTGATAAATGCAAGTTATGATAGAAAATGATTTAAGTACAAAACTCTGAACTCACCAAGATAGAATAGAGTATAGATCACTTTCTCTAAGTTTATCAAATACAAATGGACTGGACATTGAATATAATTCTTACCTGATAGTTTTCTAATTGTTCTTATTATATATAGTGTATTAATATAAGAGAAAGTCTTTTTATTGGACTAAAGGGGGGAGATGTTGGGGAACGGTTTTGTGCACTGTATATGCAAATGTATTCTAATTTCTGTACCCAGATATCTGGTTGCAGTCTAGACATTGGCATTATTATTGAAGTATCTCATGGCTCAGTGTTATGTAAAAAGTGTTCTCCATTTCCTCTGATTTTACAATAAAGAGCTGAACAGCCAATAGTTGGGCAGGAGAGTTAAGGTGGGATTTCTGATCCCAGGGAGGAGGGGGTCCCAGATCGAGAGCAGGAGAGAGAGGAGAAGGTTACCATGAGGACATGGATGGAGCAGGATTAGCTAGGGCAACACTAGTTGGCAGGTAATGGTAGGTCAGGCCAGCATAGTCAGGTTAGAATAGATGCATATCTGTCCAGCTATAAAACTTGAAGGCCTGCACAGCCCTCCACACCTCCTATAATGACAGATTTATCTGATGCCACAGGAAGAAGAGCCTCGTCTTGCCCATCTACACAGAGGGCATGGCATGCAGCTCTGAGGACAGTATAATCTGACATCCAGAAGATGCCTATTGGCTGTACAGAACCATGCCAAACAGAAAGACCATAAAGTGTCTTGATTGATTTCTGAGGAGCACTTAGTGACCTGAAAGGGCGCTACATTCTTCCTGGAAGAATGACAAGCCTGACATTTGGTGGCCTCCGCTGATGGACTAGGAACATACTTTTCAAGCAAATATCTCCTTGTTTAACACAGAAAGACATGGGCACACACTGGTGGAGACATCATCTACAGGCAAGTTTAAAATGTCTGGCTAGGGTGGTGATGACACACACCTTTAATCCCAGCACTCAGAAGGCAGAGGCAGGCAAATCTCTGAGTTCAAGGCTGGCCTGGTTTACAGAATGAGCTCCAGGACAGTCAGGGCTACACTGGCCTTAGAAACCCTGTCTTGAAAAACCAAAAAAAGGAAGAAGAAGAAGAAGAAGAAGAAGAAGAAGAAGAAGAAGAAGAAGAAGAAGAAGAAAAGAGAAAAGAAAGGAAGGAAGGAAGGAAGAAACTGAGACTAAACAGTTCCAGCATAGATTTCACCTTAATCATGAGGAAAGTAGCACTGTCACTACTTTGTAAAAGGTAATAGTATGTGCCGGGAGTGGTGGCACACGCCTTTAATCCCAGCACAGAAGCAGGCAGATCACTGTGAGTCCAAAATGAGTCAAGGCTACACAGAGAAACCCTGTCTCAAAAAAAAAAAAAAAAAAAGAGTCCCTGGTCCTTTGGACTCCTTCAGCCCTCCTTCCTCATCCTCTTCCAGGCCTAACCCACTTTGCACTCCAGACGCCACCACTGTCTGATAGGGCCCCGTGCTTTCCCCGGAGCTACTCTGTAGTGTCCTCTTCCAGCACACAGGGAGATGACAAAATCTAGGTGGAAGCACTTGGGAGCTCTTACAGCCACAGAGAGAGCCATGTAAAAATCAGTCGAATGTGTTATCATAAAGCAGGACTCATATTTTGCATTTTCTATAGTAACTTTTCATTATTATACTAAGTTGGGGCCAGGAGGACATCTGAGAGTGTCAGCACATTCAACCTAGCAGGGGCAAAGCTCTGGATTTGATCAGCAGTTTCAAAAAAACCATTTTAAAAAGCCCCACATTTGCACACCTTCTGTCACTAGTCTCTAAACACAACATAAGAGCCGCGAACACAGCAAGCACCTTGGGTAAAGTGGAGAAGTCAAAGCAGAGGCCCGTTCTCTGTTTTTTAAAATAAGACAGAATTTCAGTCCTCTTGACCACACCACCAGTTTGACAGCCTTTCTCCCCAGCAAAGCGCGGCCCAGCTGCGTAGCTACTCACTGGAGTTGAGGAGGATCATGGCCTTCACACACAGGTACTCTTTGTGCTGGAGTTTTAGCTCACGGAACCTCGATGTCGTCGCCAGGAGCATGTCAAAGATTTCCAGAATCCCTTCTACGCACTTGCCCTCATCCCTGCAAGAGTGCATTTGGGAATTGAAGGGACACACAGCATCAGGCATCATCTCAAGTTTCATCTTGTGCATTGTCGCCTCACTATACTGGCGTGCCAGTAAGACTACACTTAGCAGCAGGAAGTCACTAGCTCTGTGCCCATGTAAAGAAAACCAGTGCAGGCCCAATGGGAGAACACTTGCCTAGCATTCGCAAGGCTGTGGGTTAAAGCCTTGGCATTGGAGGAAACTAACACGGGGAATTTCCTGAAAATTCTTAAACAGATTTTCAGGCAAATGTGTGCACTGGGGCTATAAGTTTCTTTCTACTCCTTACATAAGAGATTCTTGAAGGAATTGCCACTCCGGTGGCTTATATACAAACCACTGCAGCCAGCCGGCCTCGCTGGGAATGACTCAGCTTATTACAAAGGGAGTGTGCACACTCCCATCAGCAAATGATGAGAGGGAGACTGTCAGAACCAAATATTTTAAGAAAAACAAACTTTTACATCCTCATACATAGGACTGAATTTAGAAACTGGTTTAGGAACCAAGAGACATTTAAAATGACATTTAAAGAAGGCAAACATGACACACAAAGAAATTATAATTGAAGGTGGGTTAGTTAGGGAAAGAAGACAGACATGGGGGCAGGCGACAACTTTTCCCTTTGACTTGCTGAAGCGGAGTTTTTGCGTGTTTTGGTTTTTTCTTTTTTTTAAGTTTTTGGTTGTTTTTGTTTTGTCTTTTTTTTTTTCATTGTTTTATTGAGACAAGGTCTTGCCTTCATCCCCTCGCCTCCCTACCTCCACTTCTGAAATCTGAAATTACGGATGTGTGCCACACCACCCAGCCTGAAGCTGGTTTTTAAACAAAGGTTTCAGACAAACCTCCTATAGGAATGAACTATTCCATCTACCCTTAAAATAAATGGTTATACCCAAACTGGGAAGCACTGGTTTCTATTCACACTAGCAAGGCACGAATTAACCTCACTGCGCTCAAGAACTGCTCTCTTCAGTTGCAGAGTTCCCGGAAGCTCCTGAAAGCCTGCAGCGCACAGCAAAGGGCACCGTGGCGGCCATGGGTGTGCGCAGGGTCTACTTTTCATCTCTTGTTGAAGGTGCCTGCCTCCTCTCACCTAAGCCAGGTCAGTTCTAGTGAGCGTGAGACATCACGAGAGGACCTCTGTAGAAGTCATCTGAACTGACACCACCAGCCTTGCCTGTTAGGTGCTCAGGTGGGACAGCAGCTCGTCAGGACCCTGCATCCCGCAGCACTCAGGGCTCGCGCAGACTCACCCACACACAGCCAGCCGCAAGCACGCAACTGCTCCCTTTGGCTGATCAGCATAGGAACTTCGGGAAATAGTGGCATCTTACTGCAAGTGTGAAGTTAAGTGACAGGACACCAGTGCCCCCTAGAAGTCATTCACGGGTTCAAAAACAAATAAACGACAACAAAAACAAAAACAAAAACACACCTCCGAAAATCGGAGCCCTGGGCGAAGAGTGCTAAAAGGTACACAAACCCTTCTAGGCCACACACCCCATCTTCACACCTCCCTAAATCTCCTTAGCTCTGAGCCCTGTGAGGGTGGCAGAAGCCCTGAACACAGCAAGTGGAGAGGAACTGTCTGTGTTCCGCATTTCCCTCAGGCCAAATCCTCACACCAGCAGCCTAGTGCAGGACCCTTGCTTGGAACTACAAGTGCTGAGCTTCAAGGTGTTTTAGACCCAGAGAAGCCCACCTGAAGCATCACCAACAAGCCCATGCTGAGCACTGGCCCTTGAGCCGATGTTTTCAGTTTGTTCTGCTTATTTTGCTTTTTTTTTTTTTTTTTTTTTTTTTTAAAGACAGAGTCCAACCATGTAGCACAGGCTAGCTTCAAATTGGTGACCCTCCTGTCTCCACCTTCCCTGGATTAGTATAGGTGTGGGTCACCATGCCCCAATGTGCATTGATGGTTTAATAGTTTGACTCCTTATTCTTCTGTAAAATTCAAACTCAGGTAGAACTATGCACAATTGTATAACATACACACACACGCACACATTCCCTCCCCCCCCACACAAAATCAACTCAGCTGAAATCAATCTTATTTTCCAGAAGTTGCCACCCATGCCAAAGAAAAGCCCTTAAATATCAGGTTTAACACTCTCCCCCCATTTCCTTATTGAAAACAGTTCATTATAATAAAATTAATATTCCAAAACTGAGTTGTTTAGGTTTGGGGGCATCTGAAGCCACAACAAACACTGCACCTGCGAGTGCTCCCTCCACACGTGTGCCTCACAGAAAAAGTTCCAGTCTAAATAATCCTAAAGAACCAGGCCCAGCTGTTGCCTTTTCAGCGGGGTGGGGGTGGGGTGGGTGTAAGCAGCCAGTTCATTCCACGCAGGCTTCAAGTTTTTTCAATGACATCACAGGCTATAGAAACCAAATACATTTTTAGAAAATAAATGAGCCACGTAGGCGGGACATAATGTACACCTCCTAAGCGGCTCGTAATAACCTTCCGCTTTGAGATGAGTCCTGCAGAACAAAGTGAAGAGGGGCGTTCGCAAACGGATGCGATCCACGCCATTCATTGGGGACTGAAACTGAGTTATGAATAAGAGGGTTAGGACAGGATTGAGAAATAAGGGTTAAAGGCAGAGGCACTGTAATTGGAGGGTTAGAAAGCATCAGTCAAATCAACCTATTTATAGAAGTATGCTTTGAGCCAGTGCCAAATAAAGATTAAGTTAGCGAGTGCATGTGGAATAACTTACTTGATTACCTTATCATTAAAAAAAAAATCCTGTTTGATACACCAATGAAATATTGAGTGGTCTCTGTAGGTGTGACAACTGGACCAAATTTCTATAAGGGGCCCAATTATGGCTTAGCATATAGGAAAGGCTTCATAAATGTTTAACTAAAACGAAATCACTTCACTAAACGGGTAAATTGAAATTTACGAGTAAAACCCTATGGTCTTCAAGGGCACTGAGCATATCAACACTGCATGCAAATGCAGTCCATAAGGACCTTCAAAACCACAGGGTCCCAGGAGCCCCAACAGTGCCCACAGTGGGGTCCCAGGCCACAGTCCAGTCTCCTGTTGATGCTGACACAAAGAGGTCTCAGTATGCATTTGTGTGTGTGTGTGTGTGTGTGTGTGTGTGTGTGTGTGTGTGTGTGTGAACACATGCACACTTAGAGGTCAGACTATTTTTGCAGAATCAGTTCTCTCCTTTCACCATGTGGGTCTCAGGGATCAAGCTCAGGTCATCAGTCTTGATGAAAAGCTCTACCCACTGAGCCATCTTGCCAGTCACATATGCATTTTGGGGGCAAATAGAAGCTCAGGTTTTAAAGCAGATCTTCGTATGATCTGCTGAATGCCAAAAGAGCTTACAAATAAGCCCAAATCACTAGGTTTTCCTTTCATTCTCAGTACATTCAAGGTTTTTTGTTTTGTTTCGTTTTTCTGTAGAAACCTCAATAAGAACAAACGGCCCAGGTAGGGGGCTTGACTCAGTGTCTGCTTAGCAAGCATGAGGCTCTCAGTTTCATACCCAGCACCACAGTAAGCAAAAAACAAAACAAGTGCTCAGTATACTCATGTGAGATACCACGTGAGGGAATTCACACAGGACAATCCAATAAGAGAGGTGCTTTTCAAGTGCTGTGAAAGTATTTATCCACTTTGCAAGAAAAGTTTCTAACATTTATAACAGAACCTCTTTCCCTGATTTTTTAAAATAGCAATTCTTTATTCAAAAAGGATTGTGCCTATTACATTAAAATGTGGTGTGTGTGTGTGTGTATGTGTGTGTGTGTGTGTGTAGAGATAGAAAGAGGAAAGGGAGAGAGAGAGAGACGGTGTCTCAGGTAGATGAGGCTGGCCTCAAGCTCACTACATAGCTAAGGCTGACCTTTAACTCCTGACCTCCTGCCTTTGCTTTCCAGAGGTTGAAATTACAGGCATGTGTCACCACACCTAACTTAAAGATATAATTACTTATGAGAGATGTATTGTCCCTTAGACTTGAAATTCTAGACTTCACAAAGTTAATGTGTTAAAGACAATACTATGTTTTGAATTTAATTTTGTTTTGTTTTGTCATGCTGTCAAATTTGAAAGCCCCATGCACACTAGACAAGCATCCAACCACTGAACTACCCTTCTAGTCCTAACCGTAATATTTAAGAGTAGACTAGATAGAGGGCTTTTATTTTATTTTAATCTTTTGGTTTTTCAAGACAGGGTTTCTTTGTGAAGCCCTGGCTGTTCTGGACTCACTTTGTAGACCAGGCTGGCCTCAAGCTCATAGCGATCCACCTGCCTCTGCCTCCCGAGTGCTGGGACTAAAGGCGTGCGTCACCACGCCCCGGCTTAGATAGATGGCTTTAAAGAACACTGGCTTCTCTTCCTGAGGACCCAGGTTCAATTCCCAGCACCTTCATAGTAGCTCACAACCATCTGTAACTCTAGTCCCAGGAGATCTGATGCCCCTTCTGGCATGCACATGGTGCACAGAAGCTCATGCGGGTAAAACACTTGTATATATACTTTTTTTTTTTTATTTAAAAAAAGGAATTATCAAGGAAAGGTAAGCATGGGCTGGTGAGGTGACTTTACCTGTAAAGGTGCCTGTCACCAAGCCTGACAAGCCTGTTCGCCAGGACTCACATGCTCGAAGGAGAGAAGCTGCTCTCTCACGTTGTTCTCTAGTTTCCACACACAGGCTGTGGCATGCACATGGGTCGCCACGCAAATAAGTAAATAAGTAAATAAATAAATAAATGTAGTTCTAAAAATAAAATAAACACCAGTAGGGACTCCAAAATAAATAAATAAATAAAAACAACAACAACCTATCCTTTCTACGTAAATGCACTCACAACTCCCAAAACCTCCTTTTCAATATCAATGACATATACTAAAGTTACGTGACAAAGCCAACTGAAATGTTTATGAAGACTAAGATGAATCTCCTAAAACAATTTTTTAAGAAAAGCTTCTTGGATCAGGGTTTCTTTGCCTCAGCGTGCTGCACAGACTGCGGACACACGTGGCCACACCCAGTTCTCCGTTTCTTTTATTAGCTGGTCTAAAGGGCATGATACTTATGAGGCTTGGGGTTCTGGGGTTCCTTACAGCAACACATACACATATTCCTCTAGGGGTTAAAGAGCCCAGAGAGAGGAAGAGGAGTAAATTGATTCCCGAACATGTTCTCCACCAAGACTCGGTTACTGACATGCTACATTTGGCATCACCTAGACACCGAAACAAAAAGTGAAATAATTTAAATCCCAGCAGCCACCAGTGGGTGAGACAACTAACGCAGTGGGGTTACGTGTCTATGTCACTGTATGTGTGCCTGTGAAGCAGAAGGAATGAATGGGGGACGGCCCGGCTGGGTATTTGGCCTTTTAGTTTGACCGACAACCCTGCGGTGACAGTAGGAGCGTGTTTCTGAAGTGGGTAAAAACAGAGCAGGTCCCAGGGCTGTGTTCTAAGACAAAATAAATCATGAAATCAAGTAGCCTTTTGCCTCCCTTTTTCCCTTCCCATTCTCTTCCCCGCTCCCCCCCCCCCCGCCCCCGGGGAGGGGAGGATGTGCTAACTGTGTGGACGTTAGAACCAGAATCCCACGTCTAACTCCATCACTTACTGCAGCTGTAGGTCAATCGCTTCACTTCCCATTTTCTTAACACTACGAAGAACTGGGATGACAACCGCTGTTTCCTCCCAAAGGGCTTTGGGAAAGACTAAGCAAGGCGACACACATCAAGTGCTTCAGAGAGTCCCTGGCACCCACCAGCTACTAAGTTAGCCATTTGGATGGTCACTGAGGGGGTCTGGTACCTGCCCCACTGCTCTGGCTTCCAGAGCCTCCCTTTCTTTGTGTCCACCACCTGTGTCCACCACCTGTGTCCACCACCTGGGTTTTACTCCTGCTCAAGCCACATCTCAGGCTTCAGCTCTTCCCACAGGATTTTGCTCGCCACCAGAACACCGCCATTACTCAGAACAGTGCTCTTTGTCAATGCCATCCATGACAACAGGCAGAATGGATGCTGATACCTTGGGACAGCGCTCTTCATCTGCGCAACGTGCCAGTGAGGGTCTTCTGATGACCTAAAGTGGTAACAGGGTTATGATGCAAGAGTTGGGGCAGGCACTTCAGGTTCACAGCACCAGGCATCCTCCTGCTCTGTGCACAGTCTAATGCGCTGACCATTTAACATTACTACTTTTTCCAATGGAGATTTCTCAAACCACTCAAAGCTACGCCAAAAGTTTTCCATTCTTCCTATGACAAAGCTCAACTGTTGTTGGATATCCCAGTTTATCTTCCATGAACAGTGCGACTAAATCCTAGTTTAGTACCTGCTCCGTGCCATCTTTAAAAAAAGAAGAAGAAGAAAAAAAAAAGCCAAGTGCAACCCACTTTGTGGCATCAGCACGGTCACATCCCAGTGTCTGTGAACTCTCACTTGGCCTTAATAAAAAGCCCTCCCACCACCTGTTCCAAAACTGCTATTACAGATAAATGGTACTCTTCACATTAAAGCTATAGCACATGAAAATAAATTTGGAAGGGTCAAGAGAATTTTATCACCTGTCCAGAGATGTAACTGGTCACTCAGCTGCAGCAACTTAGGAATATAGTGTGAGAACAGAATTTTTAATGAAAAAAAATCTATGTTATGTTGACTGTGTTCTCAGTAGCCCAGGCTTGTGGAACTTGATGCAGTACTGGTTAATACTCATCATGGAAAATGAATCCTGGGACCCACACCCTCTTCTTGTGTTCTTGACCCCATGAAGGAGTGGATGGTGTTATTAGCCTCTAACTGCCCTTTCAGGCATGAGAATTTAATTATAGCACCTAAGATTTCGTTCCCACTCACTTTGCTTAGTCAAACAGATCAGAGATGAAATACAAAGTTTTTTTTTTTTTTCTCACCTGTCCAGAACGAGGTCTGGAGCAAAGATGAGCTTGCCAGGGTGGTCGATCGAGCGCCACATCAGTCCCACCATTAGCACCTCCATCCAACAGCTTTCTAAGAGCCGGACTTGGTCCAGCAGGCTGAGCTCCACAAAGCCTGGGAAAACAGGAGTCCATTAAACACACCTCCCTCCCCATCAACAACCCATTTCTGTCAAGACAGAATGGCAAGTTATTAAACACTAAGGAAACCTAAATACCACAGGGATGGAATTAATCCGTGTTTCAAAGAGGTGATTAAATGTTGGTTAAAGGGACCTCAGCTGTGAAATTTATGATTTCCAGCCCCCAACTCCTTCAGAAAACAAGCAAATTCTGTTTATTATTTCTCAAGAACCATTGGCTCCCCTGAGCCAGATGCTAGGAAGGACCCAAAAGGCAGAACTGAGTCTTGCTAGTTATGGCTGCACTGTCCTAGTCATTCCTGGGCCCTGATGAGGAAGCCAAAGCTCAGCTGTCAATCAGGAGCTGCTTGTCTGTCCTGGTCCATGGCCTGGAGGGTGGATGGGTGGGGTAGGTAGAGCCTAGTTGACTGGGGCTGGAAGGCAAGCAAAGAGTAGTGCCAACCCCTGCAGAAAGCCAAGGCTTCCACTAAAACAGCCTTTTCGATTGTGTAACCTTTCCTGTGCTGTATTAGAACTGTTCTGGGTAAGGATGCTGTCTCTAGGCAAGTCTATCCCAAAGAGTAAAGACAACAGCCAAAGCAGCTGATACTCTGATGGCATAAATGAGCCACAGAACTGGAAAGAAACACAGAATCACTAGGGTAGTGAATGCCTTTAGCACAAAACAGAGGACATAGGAACTTCTCCCATAATGCACAATAAAAGGGGGCTGCAAAACATAAACACAGTAGTCAAAGGCTCAGCCTTGGAGTGAAATGGATTCTGGTTTTGAATATCAGCTTAGTCCCTTCTTAAGTAGTAACTGTGTGCGTGTGTGCACGCGTGTGTGTGTGTGTGTGTGTGTGTGTGTGTGTGTGTGTGTGTGTGTGTGTGTGCACGCGCGCACGCACATGCTAGGGAGCAAAGCCAGGGTCTTGAGCATGCTAGGCTCTACCACTAAATGACATCCCTATCCCCCAACTCCCCAAACCCCCAACCCCCCCCCCAGTAAGTTAATCTCTTGTCAAGCATACTTGCCTCCTTCTGAGAATTTCCTACATTTAAGATCTCTTATAAATATCTCACCAGTGTCATTACTGTGTAAGGCCACACATGTTCAAGCCTTTGGATCACAGTCCTGAACATGTGCACTACGGAGAAGTGAATGGGGCATGCATGTAAAGATGGGCAGAGCCAAAGCTGGGGAGAAGGGCTCAGTCAGGAAAGTGCTTGCCAGATAATTCTGAGGACCTGAGTTTGATCCTCAGGACCTACTTAGTGGGCACCCATAATGCCAACACCAAGGAGGAAGAGACAGAAAGCTCTCTTGGTCAATCTAGCCAATCAGTGAACTCCGAGATCACGGAGAAAGCTTGTACCAAAATATAAGGTGGCAAGCAATTGAGAAAGGTACCAGTGTCAAGCCCTGGCCTCTAGACACACACCGAGGTACATGCAGACACACATGCACATATACACACCACACACCGATGGGCAAGTCCCTTCCAGTGCCACATGCTTATGCTCAGGTTCCTGATATGTGTACACTTTCCAGTCTCATTCACAGTCATATGTAAGACACACGCAAATCTTTCAAAACACCAGGCTTGAAAAAAGACCAATGGGGGAGGGGGCGTGGCAAATAGGTTTCTGTAGTTAGTGATCTTATCTCCATTCTTTCTGGGAGATCCTGCAAATGGTGTTTGGAAAACACTTGAAATAAAAAGTAGAGGAAAGTGCATTGGTGTTTTTCTTCTCCGGGAAACGACAGACAAAACGAAATAATTTTGGCAAAGGTAGAGACACTAGACAAAACAAAGCTGGGAACCAGAAGATCTTCAGAAAGCTCAGATGAAATGCCCCCCAACCCCCATCAACAATGGCCACAAGGGACCCTCGCACCCGGGGCCATGGCTCACACACCTATTCATCCATCTGCTCAACGATGCCAAATCCTTACAATTTACCTCATGCAAATTGCCTACTGCTGCCCCTGCCTCCGGGCCATGGGAACCTTAGCCTGGCTTAGAATTCAAAGAGAGGGTGACTTTATTTCTTGGATGGTTGTAAAAGAAGTGAATGGTCCACCCTTGTGAGACCTTTATCTCAAAACAGAAGTAAATGTAGAGCCATGCTGCACGAGGTCTCAGCCACTAAAAGTGCTTTCATGCAAGCCTGTGAGCTTGACCCCTGAAACCAATGGTGGAAAGAAAGAACTGACTTCTGAAAGTTGTCCTCTGACCTCTACACACGCACCATTGGTGCACAGAAACGTGCATGTGCACATGGACACACACACACACACCACTAATGATAATGGTAATAATAATAATAATAATAATAAATGATAAACAAATATAACAATATTTTAAAAGCAAGTGCAATTAATAAACTTAACCTATTCAACATCATAGTTCAGCCTGGCCTACCTTAAACATGCTCAGAATACTCTGGCCAGCCTACTGTTTGGTACGACCATTTAGTACAAGGCCTGTTTTATAATAAAGCATCAAATAGCTCTAGTGATCTCTTGAATCTTATACTGAAGGAAAAATACAGAATGAGTAAAGTATAGTTTCAATCATCACACCTACAGTGAAGAGCTGTGAGCTAAACCATAAATTGGGGATGTGGTGGGGCCTGGGGAAATAGCCACTTTATAGGATGAAAAGTACATATTCTACATGACCCCATTTTAATACCATGAAGATTTACTTTTCCATCGATTCATAGTACTTCAACTGCTGATTAACCCTATTTGTATATACTGACTCTTTCTCTATTGGAGTGATATCTTGTATACCCATCTGATAAACCTTTTGCCTTCACACTGTAAGACTGGCCTAATCCTGCCCTGATCTGACCATGCCCTTCCTCGCAAGCTGAGACATCCATAGCCAAGGGACTGGTCCCTATGAAATCAGCATCTCTACCTTTTAACCAGGCCCCAAGACCCTAGACTTGCCCAAGTTACCATAAGTCCAGTTCCAAAGTGTGAGTATGTTTCTTCTTAGGTTCTGTCCCAGACTCTATCTGGGCATGAGAGGTAAGCAACAGGCATTGTCTGCAGGAGATATGGATATAGCCAGTGTGACAGTGTGGGAAGTGGATCTGGGAGTCAAAAATGAAGAGCCAGATCTAGAAAGAGGCTATATACGATGCTTCCTGGAGTAGTCTATCTCATATAAAGCTTGAGAGTCTGGGAACTCTAAACAGAACCTAACCTTCCAAGACATGTTGTTATATGTGTCAAGGTAGGAAGGAAAAAAAACACACCATCATAAGTTACAAATTTTGCTCATCAGTTAAGAAGAGCATATTACTGGGACCCAAGTTTTATTCGAAGCACCTAGGCTGAGTTCAATCCTTGGCATCCACATTGGACAGTTCATTCTTGCCTGTGACTCCGGCTTCCGGGGGACCTGACACCGCTGGCTTCCTTGGTCACCTGCAGTTGTGTTCACGTACCTCCACATAGATGTACGCATATATGTAAAATTAAAATTCAATTTAAAAAAATCTTCTAAATAAAAGATTACAAAACAAAGTGTCAAGCAAATAGAATGAAGTCAGGATGTAGAGAGCCCTACCAGGGATTTTCTTGGCCCAGCCAATCATGTGCACCAGTTCCTTGTCAGCCAGCTTCGTGAGGGACATCATCATGGAGGCCTCGGTGAAGGGCATGCTGGGACGGCTCACTAGCACGTTGGGCGGCTCTGCTTCCAGGAGGGTGAGCACCAGCTGCTCTGGGCTCAGCGTGCTCAGAAGCAGCTCCTTCACCCGGGGCACATGGCCGCTGTTTCTCTTGGCTTTGCTCAGGCACTGGACCTGCTCACCGGAACTTCTCTGTCTTCGCACTATGCGGTACCCACACCTCTCTCTCCTGGATCCTAAAGAGGAGAGCAGATGACAGTCCAGTGGTTTCTCCGCCCAAGATTCCAGCTCACTGAATGACCAGTCTAAAACAACGAGGGCATGAGGGTGTGGGTAAGAGGTTAAGTGCTCGACTAACATGGTGACTCTCACATGCAAGGCCTGAGTTTGACTCCCAGCCCCAGCACTAAGAAGCAGCTGCGTTGAGGGCGGTGGCGGTATTGTTGATATCATTCCATTTTATATTTTGCAGTCTGTGGGCCACAAAGATAACTACTGTCTGGGTGTATCAACAACACAATGTGTTTGGAAACTTCTGCTCTGTTTCAAGGTTATCACTGGCTACAGAATCTGTTTCCCTTCTAAAGTATGCTGCTAGACCCAGGTTCAAAGATAAGAGTTAGAAATTGTACTCAAGTAGAAAATGAGGAAAAGTCAGGACTTTATCACTGATATTTCCAGTTAGCAAATAATACATGCTAGTGACATCTTAAAAGCATTTATATACATGTATTTTTTTCTTTCTATATACTTACACAAACAAATATATTTCAAATAAATTAACTGAAAAAGCCTGAAAAATACAAAAGAAGATTAATTTTGTCATAAATTCTTTCTGTGTTTTTTCTTTTATGCTTTTTAATATCTTATACCAAAATTAGAATCATAGTACATACACTATTTCATAAACTGCTCTTTATCATAGTGAAAATATGTCACTTGGGCTGGGGAGATGGCTCTGTGAGTAACATCACCAGCCACACAAGTTTCAATGACCTGAATTCAACACTCAGAATTCAAGCAGAAGAAGCCTTATACGCCACACGTAGTGACACACGCCTTTGATCCCAGCATTCAGGAGGCAGAGGTAGGTGGATCTCTGTGAGTTCGAGGCCAGACTGATCTACATAGTGAATTCCAGGACAGCCAGGGCTACAGAGTGAGACCCTGTCTCAGAAAAATAAGAAAGGAGGAGGAGGAATAGGAAGAGGAGGAAGTAGAGGAGGAGAAGGAGAAGGAGGAGGAGGAGGAGGAGAAGAAGCTGAAGCTGTAAATACAGCCTCTATAATCCCAGCTCTCCTACAGGAATATAGGGGACAGAGACATGAGAGTTACCCAGAAGCCCACAGGCCAGCTAGCCTAGAGAATGCGGTGCTGAAGAAAAAAAAAAAAAAAAAAAAAAAGACATTGCCTCAACAAGGTAACAAGAGAAAACTGATTCCCAAAAGTTGTCTGATCTCCATGGATGTGCTATAATACACACACACACACACACAACAACACAGTTCACAGTCTACAAAACATTCTGTTCTACTAATATAATATTTGTTTTTAAAATCCAGCATTGTTAGCTGGCCATGGTGGTGCACGCCTTTAATCCCAGCGCCTGGGAGGGAGAGGCAGGCGGATCGCTGTGAGTTCGAGGCCAGCCTGGCCTACAAAGTGAGTCCAGCACAGCCAAGGCTACACAGAGAAACCCTGTCTCAAAAAAAAAAAAAAATCCAGCATTGTTCTGGGCATGGTGGAATAGGCCTGGAACCCAAGCCTAGAGGTTTGCCACAAATTCCAGGCCAATCTGAGATACATACTAAGTTCCAGGCTAAACAATAGAGTTCAGGAGACTACGCCTCAAAAAACAAAATCAAAAAAGTCCCATGTTGATGTAAGTCTGTGATATTATAATTTTTTTTATTAATTGTTAGAATGAAAATTGCCTTGTAGGTGCATTCAATTACTTCCTTATAATAAATTCAAAGAAGTCAATTTATTGAAACAAGGCATACACACATGGAAATCTTTATTGATAGATTACATGCAGAATCTGGAGTGTTTTGTGTGTTTAAAACTTGCTCATGTGGCTTCTGCCATAAGAAGCTTTAATAAGGGCCTGGAGTGGTGGCTCAGTGGTTAAGAACACTGGCTACTCTTCCAGAGGACCCAGGTTCAATTCCCAGCACCTATATGGGAACTCACAAGTGCCCACTTTAACAAATAAAGATTTAATAAAAAATAATAATGATAGATAAAGCTTTAATAAATAAAGATTGTAAGAGCATATTCTCCTCTATCTTCAGAAACACTTGTATGGTATAATCTGTTTGGAATTTTATATGTTTGTATTGCATACATGTTTGTATTATGTGAAGCTGATATTTCATGTCATATTCCCCAAATAGATAAACAAGTTCCCTATAAAAATTATAGCACAAGCTTTTTTCTACCAACTGTAAATGCCTATTAGTAATAACTATTTATTTATACAGGTAACTTATTCCTGATTCTCTACCCAGTTTTACTGATCTGTATTCCTATGCCCATGCTAGTACTAAAATAGCTGTGTTATTGTAGGCTTATGAATCAGAACATAATGAAATTATGTTTTTAAAATGAGGAGGAGGAGGAGGAAGAAAGCCAGGAGTGGAAGTGCAGTCTTCTAATTCCTGTACTCAGGAGGCGGAGCTGAAGAACCAAGCATCAAGGGCTCTTTTGCCTACATAGTGAGTTCAAGGTCAGCCTGGACTAGAAGAGACTGTAAAACAGTAAGTGGAAAATTTTTATTTTTATTCTTTGAGACAAGTATCTCACTCTGTAGCCCAGGTTAGCCTCAAACTCCTAGAAATATACCTTTTTCAGCTTCCCAAGCACTGGGTCTACTGGGATCAACCACCATGCCTGGCAAAGATATAGTGATACTTTTCATAATTTGAATATATATTATATATAGGCCATTTTTATTAGTTTGAACATATGTGCATATATGCAACATATATTTGAATACATATTGAATATGTATATATGTTGGCCATTTTTATTAATTTCAGATATCTCCTGGTTTTTTTCCTTTATTTACTCCTTGAGAGCTTCATATATACATATAATATGTTTTGACCAAATCCACCGCCATTCCATCCCTTTGTTTGCTTTTTGAAATAACTTCTTGAAATGTAGCTCAAGCTAACCTTGAACTTAATATGTAGCCCAGGCTGGCCTTGAACTTAGAACAATCCTCCTGCCTCATCAACCAAATGCTGAGGAAACATGTGTGTAGCACCACACCTGGTTCTCCTTGAATTCTGAATCATCTTCCCAGCTGTCTGATGCACCATCCAAATCTGAAAATAAATAAGGACACCAGGGGCTGGAGAGATGGCTCAGCCATTAAGAAAGAGCACTTATCGCTTTCCCAGAGGACAGGCTCAATTCCTAGAATCCACATGGCAGCTCACAACCATCTATAACTACAGTTCCAGGCGATCAAACACCCAGTCCTGGCCTCCAGGAGCACAAGGCACGCCCATGCTGCACACGCATGCAGACTAAATACTCATACACACCACAAAACAACTCTAAAATCAGTTCAGGACATTTCCCACTAAACAATGATTGAGAAGCCATGCCACTAATGTGTTTTTGGAATGGAAAAAAAAAAAAATGACCACAGCAATGTTGACATTCAAGAAGTAATTGTAAGAAAACAGAAAATATAACCCTTAAAAAAAAAAAATTCACAGCTCAGCATAGTGGTGCACACCAGCAGGTGGACCTTGATGAGTTTGAGGCCAGCCAGCTCTACAAAGTGAGTTTCCAAGATAGCCAAGGCTACACAAAAATACCCTGTCTACAAACAAACAAACAAACAAAATTCACTGGACGAGGGCTTGCCTAGCATGCCCAAGGCCTTGGGTTTCAATCTTCAGCTCAAAAAAAGAAAAAAAAAGGCCAGGCGTGATGGCACACGCCTTTAATTCCAGCACTTGGGAGGCAGAGGCAGGTGGATCTCTGTGAGTTCAAGGCCAGCCTGGTCTACAAAATGAATTCAGGCGGCCAAGGTTACACAGAGAAACCCTGTCTCAAAAAACCCAAAAACAAAAATTAAAAAAAAAAAAAAAAACACTGAATGAACAAAATAATAGTAGTAGTAGTAATAATAACAGTTTCTGAGAATGAATGATAATAATATAGCTTCTGGGGATGAACAAGAAGATAAAACAAGAGCCTAGACAGCATTGCGGAAGATCAAAGGTGATTCGTGTTAAAGCCTCTAAAGAATTCTTTTACTTAGGGAGAAAGAAGCTGAAATTCTCAAATCAATCAAAAATGCCTGTAAACAGAAATGCCACTAAAGGAACAGAAAGAGCAAGCATGCGACCTCCGAGCCAGTAGCAAGACAGGAAAACATAAAATGTGATCAGCCAAAAGGAAAGAAGTGTCATTCAAGATGGAATGTGGGGTGTGCGGTGTGGGGGCTTTCTTTGGTTTCATTTGTTTGACCTTGTTTCTTTGATACGGGGAAGGCTCTAATGATTTGGGGATGATTTATAACCAGAAGAGTTATAAGCTTAACATGCATTTTATTTTAAAAATTTTTGGTTACATTTTATTTATTTGCATGTGTGTGTGTGTGTGTGTGTGTGTGTGTGTGTGTGTGTGTAGGAATGCACACACTCTATATGTCTATAGATGTACATGTGCCACTGTGCACATGTGGAAGTCCAAGGAGAACTTACCAGAGGCAATTCTCTCCTTCCGCCTTGTGAGTCCTGGGGATTGAACTCGGGCCCAAGGCTTAGTGGTAAGCGCTTTTACCAGCTGAGCCATCTGACCAGCCCATAAATATTTCACTTTGTTAATTAAGTGCTATAGACACTTAAAAATCAATTATAACCCCACGGGTAAAAGGAATATATATATATATATATATATATTATATATATATATATATATATATATATATATATATATATATATATATATATATATATATAAGAAAGTACTTTTTTCTGACTAGATTTTGTCTTTTGTACAATGTATGGGTATAAGGATTTTAAAAACAGATGTACATCCAGGGCTGGGGATGCAGCTCGGTGGTAGAGTACCTACCTACCATGCATGACGTCCTGGGTTTGATTCCCCAGCACTACAGAAACTAGGTTTGGTGGGACATATCTATAATCTCAGCACTTGGGGGGGGGCGGTAGAAGTGAGGGGCTATATTCCCGGTTTTCTTGAGTACATAGCAAATTTAAGGCTACTTTGGGCTAAATGAGACCCTGTCTCAAAAAAAAATAAGTAAATAAAAAATTAGTGCCAGAAGACAGCTCAGTGAGCAAGGTGCTTACTGTATAAAGATAAAGACTTGGATTTGATCCTGGCACTAGCAGGGAAAAGCTGGGTACAGCAGGATATGCCTGTAACGGCAGCACTGGAAAGACAGAGACACGAGGAGCCCTGGGACTTCCTCAGCCAGTCAGTCTAGACAAATAAGTGTGTTCCAGTTTTAGTGAGAAATTGTCCCCAAAAGGAAGCTGGATCCAGGTGTGATGGCACACACCTTTAATCCCAACACTCGGGAGGCAAAGGCAAGTGGATTGCTGTGAGTTCAAGGCCAGCCTGGTCTACAACAGAGAAACCCTGCCTAAAAAAAAAAAAAGCTAAGCCAGAGAGCAATTGAAGGAGCCAGAGGGCTGACCTCTGGCCTCCATACCCATTTACACACATGTACACATATCTACATAACACATGTGTATACACACAAACACATAAATACATGCAAAATTTAAAAATTAAGTTTGCTTTAGGTAGAAAAGCTAGGAAATAGTGATTGATCCAATCAGGAGTCTGAAGCTGATTTGGGCTGACTGTTTTATACTGCATACAGTCACAGACACAGCCATCTATCTACGCAGGAGTAAGGAGACAGCACATGATGTGCTAAGCTATCGTCCTGGCACGGGGATACAAACCAAATACATGGCTATCAGCTTGTGTGCCTGGATATTTACACCACAGTGTGTCTTCTTTCTTTCTTTCTTTCTTTCTTTCTTTTTTTTTTCCTGAGACAGGGTTTCTCTGTGTAGCCTTGACTATCCTGGGCTTGCTTTGTAGACCAGGCTGGCCTTGAACTTACAGAGATCCACCTGCCTCTGCCTTCCAAGTGCTGGGATTAAAGGCGTGTGTCACCACCGCGCGGCCACAGTGTGTCTTTGTAATGAAGCCAGGACCCCCATCCCACCCTACATGGGAACTGCATGAACATGGTGCACAGACATGCATGAACATGGTGCACAGACATGCGTGAAGGCAAAACACTCATATGAGTAAAATAAAAATAAACTTTTTTTAAAGAAGAAGAGAGAAGCAATCAAGACACATTCTTCAAGCTTTAGCTATGAGATGTCCCTGAGAAGGCTCCTATTGGAAGGTCTGGTCTACAGTGAGTGGCACAGCTAAGAGGGAACTGGGCTGCAAAGACTATGGCTTCTTCAGTGGATTAGTCTCTCAATGGAATCACACCGTGATGGCATTACTTGGAGGTGGGGGGATTGAGGTCTTGTCAGAGGGGTTATTTGTGCTTATCTGAAATGCATAGCACCGTTCCTTGCTTCCTGGCCACCATGACGTTAACAACTTCCCTCTCACACTTCTGCCTTCCCAGTGGCCTCACAAGCCAGCTGACAATGGGCAGAAACTTCTAAGAGCATCAGCCAAAAGGAAGATTCCTCCTTTCAACTGTTTCCTTCAAGGCCTCTGTCATGGCAACAAGAAGTATGAAAAACGCAAGCCTTTCTTTCTGTTCCGCACAGGGTGGAACACTCATACAGAAGGCCTCCCTAGCACATCTTCTGGAATTCCCAAAGAGGTTAGAAAGCCTCACTCTGTTGTGTTTTATGTCATCCAGGCTGGACTCAGGTCCGCAGTAATCCTCCTGCCTTAGCCTCCCAAGGGCTGAGATTACAGGTGTGAGCTACTGTGCCTGGCCCCTGTGAACAATCCTTTACTTCTCTGTGCTGAGCTTAGGGAACCGGGTCAGAGACATAGTTCATAAGTGTTATCCCATGAGAAGAGCTAAGGGAAGCTGAGACGGAGCACAGACCCCGGGGCCAGGATTCCCACTGGTCTGCCTCCCGCTCCTTTCGAAACCCAAACAAGCAGATAGCTCCGCTTCAGAGATAAGAAACCCAAGGGCCAGAGAGCCAAACAGCAGAACGGTGAGCAGAAAGCGAAGAAGCCAAGATGCGCTCTACACTCTCTAGCTCTTCCTGCCCGGAATGCTGCCTTGAGGCTGATACTACAACCGAACAGCATAAGCAATACTTAGGTAATGTGTTCTGAAGACTAAGCCGGAAATCGTTTTCTAAACACATAGTCATCTTGAGATGCTGTTTAGCCTAAGACAGAAAACATGTATTTGTAATATCTTATCAGAGGGCCAAGGCCTTCTCCTTAAGAGTCTCTAACAATTGCTCCTGTCTCTTTTCCACAGAGATCTGTAAGACCCTATCTCGGGCTTTCCAGGGTCAGTGTATAAAACAGAGCAGTTAAGAGCGCTTGCTGATCTAGCAGAAGACCTAATTTCCATTGCCAGCATTCACCTTGGGTGGCTCACAACCATCTATACCTGTGGGGATCACTCACACATACACTCAGGCCTCACATATACACATAAAAGAAAAATAAACAGCTCTTTAACCTCCCCCTCCAAACAAAAGAGAGGAACAACCTAGATACTTCCAGAGCAATTGGAATTCTGAATCTTCTTAAGTTTATGATTTACCCCCAAATCTCATCCGTTCCCAAATCTCATCCGTTCCTAGCTCAATAATTATTGTCCTTTATACTTCTGTTCCAAGTTTTCACAACGCTTTCCTGGACACAGCTGGCCTTTCCTACTCATATTTCATGTTTATATAAATCCTAATTATATAATCTAATAATGAGTAAAAACAGGATTGAGATGAAGAGCACTAGTTTTTAATATGGAAATAACTGAAGTGGTTAGGACAGAAATATCCAAGACTTTTAGAGATTAACTAATACACACTGTAGGTCATGGGCATTGGAGTGTGTCAGTCAGTTTCCTGCTACCATAACAAATACCCAAGATACAATCAGATTATGAAGAGAAAAGATTCTCAGTTGTAGAAGTTTCAGGCAGATGTGTTTCTTTTAAATATCTGATGTGAGTATCTGATGACAATGGGAAGGAGCTAGGAGTGGGCAGTGGTGGCCTTTAATCCCAGCACTTGGGAGGCAGAGGCAGGTGGATCACTGTGAATTTGAGGCCAGCCTGGTCTACAGTGTAAGTCCAGGACAGCCAAGGCTACACAGAGAAATCCTGTCTTGGAAAAAAACAAACAAACAAACAACAACAACAACAAAAATACCTGCTCACCTCATGGCAGAGATGCAGAGAGCAGAAAATTAGGGTCCCCAAGTCCCCTTGAAGGTACACCCTCAGTGACGTAAAGACTGAGTGCTCAACCTTCTCAAAGGCTTTACCACATCCTAACAGGGGTACCCAGGGAGTACGTCTGTACTTAACACTCAGCCCTTAGGAGAGAGCCTAGCAAGCAGGATGCCCCACACAGAAAGCAGAGCGTATCGTTGGCTCTAGCAAGCCAGAGAAACATGACCAGATGAAGAGAAGTCCTGCTCTACTTCTGAACTTGGTGGGCATTCTAGTCCACTGTACGCAGAAAGAGAAAAGAGTTTGAGGATATTCAAGGGGCTGGGGAGCTGCCTCTATGGTTCAGAGCACTTTCTGCTCTTCCAGAGGGCTGAGTTCAGCTCCCAGCATCCATGTCAGGGTGCTCACAGCTGGCCTCCTCGAGCACCTACACTCACATATCCAAACACAGACATACTTTTTAAAAAAGCATTTTTAAGCAGAGCTACTAAGAGATGGTAGGGGAGAAAAGAAAAGAGGAACTTTTTTTTTTTTTCTTATTCTTTCTTTCTTAAATTTTCAACCAGAGAGAAGTTACGAGTAGTTACAAGCAATGCAGTGCTACCAGGAAAAATAAATACAGGCAGGGACAATACATAAGTAAGAAAGCGTGTACAGATGAGTGAATGAAAGGCCAGCCAGGTGTGGGCTGGAGAGATGGCTCAGGCAAAAGCATGCAGTGATCTTACAGGGGACCCAAGTTTGGTTCCCAGCACCCACACTGGGTGGCCCACAACCACTTAATTGCAGTTCCAAGAGACCCAACACCTTGAGGCTCTGCTGGTCCTGCAGTTACATATACCTACCCACACATATATACATAATTTTTACAAAAATCTAAGAGCAGGTATAAAATATATGTGCATGTATATAAACTTATCTCTAAGTTGACTGTATGCCATATGTATGCATACATACAAGTGTAAATGGTCATAGACAAAATCTGTGCTTTATGTGCTTTTCATAGCTCTATCACATTTCTGAAATATATGTACATATATATGTGAGAAACACATTTATATATATGTGTGTGTATATATATATACATATATATATAATATTTTTCCCTACTTCTAGAAAGCTGGTAGAGAGATAGTGATGCATCTTCTCGGTGGTCACCTGAAAAATCCACAAGGCATTCTGGTTTCTCATCACAAGCTTTAACTGTGGATATTTATGCCAGGATATCACCCATGGTTGGCAGGTGGACCTCCGGCCATTTGAGCATTTGAGTGGCTGGAAGCCCCCCAAGCTGCACAGACCCCACCGCTCAGCTGGGTAAGACTCTGATGCACCAAAATCTCTGTTGGTGCATCTTGCTCACATCCTCCAAGTCCATCTGCCATTGCAAGGAACACCGGGTGCACTTGGATGGATACAAATCCTTAACGATACATCCCAGGCCCTAAGTGTCCTCTCGGCCAGGCTTGTCTCTGGGTCCTCGGCTTTCACCGGCACCTGGGACAATAAAAGGGACGCGAACACTCACCACACTTGACCATTCCTACTTCGTAACACTTGCGCAGTCGGCAGGCCTGGCAGCTTTTCCGCCGGTTCTTGTCTATTGTACACTGGTTCGTGGCTGGGCAGATATAATCATTATGTCCTACAGCAAGAAAAGGGTGATTGATGTAACACCTCTGTAGGCAACGTGATAACACCATGTAGCTGAGAGACAGGGGACGGACGCAGGTAAAGGCACCGACGTCAACCCCAGGGAAGAGGCTATTCGGAGAGTGTTTGGTACAAAGGACTAAATCCGGGGCTTCATGAATGCTAGGCAAGCACTGTCCCACTGAGCTATATGCCCAGCTTTGATGCCTTTACTCTTTTTTTGTAAAGTTTATTTAATTTTTTACAATTATTTATTCAGAGAGAGAGAGAGAGAGAGAGAGAGAGAGGATGTAGGTCAAAGGTCTCGCAAGAGTCAGTTCTCCTTCTACTATGTAAGTCCTGGGTGTCCAACTCAGGTCTTCAGACTTGGCAACGAGTGTCTTTATGGACTGAGCCATGCCACTGTCCCCTAAAGTTTTTATTGTTTTGTGTGTGTGTGTGTGTGTGTGTGTGTGTGTGTGTGTGTGTGCGTGTGCGTGCGTGCGTGCGCACATACACACGCACACACATACATGAGTTAGGTTTACGCAGGGAGCACTGGTTGAGTACTGCCTGACATGGGTGTTGGGAAACAATCTTGAATCCTCTGACTTTTAACCAAGTCATCTCTCTGAGCCCTTATTTCTTATTTGCATTACACTAGTAAACAGAATAGCCTACACTTCTCATGTGATGTCTGTGAGTGATGTCTGTGATGACCAGAGAGAGAGAGAGAGACAGAGACAGAGGCAGGCAGGCAGGCAGGCAGGCAGGCAGAGACAACGAGAGGAGGAGGAAAGGACAGAGAGAAGAAAACTGTAATTCCACTAATAGGAAAAGTGCAATGACAGTGTAAAGGTGACACATGCACTTGAAGTCAAACTACAGCAAGAATGGTAAAAGCCAGAAGCATCCTGGCTCTGGGCGGGGGTGGAGGTGGGATGGGGTGGGGATTGTGACTCCAGAGCCTGTTCAGACGATGCTGGAGGCAGAGTCATCACTGCCCGAACTCCGGCTGTGCAAGGATTTCCTTTCCCATTCTTTGTATTGTTTACAGAATTCAACGTATATGTTAGCTCACGCTGAAAAGATATGTTAAAAACTAACTCCAGGGCCGGAGAGATGGCTTAGTGGTTAAGCGCACTGTCTGCTCTTCCAGAGGTCCTGAGTTCAATTCCCAGCAACCACATAGTGGCTCATAATCATTAATATCCTCTAAGGCCCTCCTCAGGCTTGCAGGTGTAATGCAGGTAGATCACTCATATACATAAAATAAATAAATAAAATCGTAAAAAACAAAACAAACAACTAGCTCCAACTGTGTAACATACGTATATCATTTAGCTCTAGAAAGTATGTGAAGTACTGTGTTTTTAAAGCTTTTCTTAGGGCTTTTTTTTTTTCTTGTATTACATACAGACTATAGTTTTTCTTGTTTGTTTTTCAAGACAGGGTTTCTCTGTGTAGCCCTGGCTATCCTAGAACTGGCTCTGTAGACCAGGCTGGCCTAGAACTCAGAGATCTGCCTGCCTCTGCCTCCCGGAGCTGGGATTACAGGTGTGCACTGCCAACGCCATCACCACCCAGCCTATAGTTACTTTTTTATTACAAACGATAATTTCTCAGCTGGAGAAATAGCTCCACAGTTAAAAGCACTGACTGCTCTTCCAGAGGACCCAGGTTCAAATCCCAGCACTTACATGGACGCCCTCAACCTTCTGTAACTCTGGTTCCAGGGGATCCAATGCCCTCTTCTGGCCTCTGAGGGAATCAGGTAAAGACATCCATGCAAACAAAACACTCATGGACATATAATGAAAATGGGTTTTTAATCCTTTAAAAAGATACCTTTCTCTTTGTGGGGCTTGGGTGAACAAAATATGGCCTTTTGGGGGGCTGGGTGATGTGTCAGGGTATAAAATATTTTCTGCACACACATGAGGACCCAAGATGTGATTCCCAAGTAAAAGCCAACTGTGGCAGCAGCGAGACCTGTAACCCATAGCAAGGTCAGACATAGCAAGAAAGGTCAGAGCTAGGAGCTTCTTAGCTCTTTATTTTCTTCACACATAATTTAGCACACAGCAAAAAAGATCATTTAAAAACCAATTCAAACTCTGTAATACACATGCATATGGCATTTAGCTTAAAAACGTTTGCTGGGGAGCAGGACTGAGAGGAGTGGATACGTAAACACTGGCTGGCCAGTCTCACAAATCACTGAGCCCCAGGGTCACCAAAGAAACTGTCTCAAAAATTAAGATGGACAGCAATAGAAGACAACACCCAGAATTGACCTCTGATTTGTACATATGTGCACATACATACACCCCCACACACAAATGAACACACTCAAGCCAGCATCTCTAATATGGCTATATATATATATATATATATATATATATATATATATATATATATATAGAGAGAGAGAGAGAGAGAGAGAGAGAGAGAGAGAGAGAGAGAAATGGGAACATGGATGAATGCATGTCTATGTATACACACATATGGATATATATGCATAAATCTATTATCTAACTCCATCCCCTGAGAGGACCTGGTGCAGGGGCCTTCCAAAAGCAGAGAGAAAGAAGCACTCATATCTTTTATTACTATAGTTTTCCAGTAAGGGGAAGCAGAGTTCCATGAAAAAGCAGCTTATTTCAGAACTAGGGCAGGTAACATGAACAAGGAGCTTAAAACACTTTGTTCCCGGGAGGAGAGAAGCAATGCCCAAAGAATTGCAGGAACAGATTGAAAGGACAGGAGTCAGCTTAGGGAGTCCTACTGGCCAGATCAGAGATAATGTGAGCCCCCAAAATGAGTGACAGCAACCTAACACAGAAAACAACAACCCATAAGTCACACTGATACAGATTAATTCACTGGCTTAATGAAGAATACGCTATTTACTTAGGCTCAAAAGGTTTCCCAACAAAACACTCAGTACAAAGATGGGGGGCGGGGAAGAGTAACTGTGCAGAATGGATGCCTAGCATCCAGCACCTTAATCATCAAATAATCAAATTGAACCCACTAGTAACAGGACAAATTGAAATCGAACACCATATGAAAGGAGCTAATGAGAACACAGCAGCATGTCTGGGCTGCCCCTGCTAGTGACACATGCAGAGTCTAATGACGGAAGATCAGACAAAGCCAGAGCTGGGGATGCTATGCAAGATGGTAGCTTCGGCCTTCCAAAGCATCATGAGGAGGGAAACATGGCAGGCTCTGAAGGCAGAGGCTAAAGACACACCCCCTGAGCATGCAGTCCGTTTCTGATCTTGACCCTAGTGAAACTCCATGTCTGAGCATTAGGTGCTGGTCACACATGGTGCTCCTGTCTCAGATTTCCCAGTAGTGTGGTGGATACACAGAAAATGCATGCCACAGCATTCTGGGGGATGAAGTATGTTGGCAACACTTCCCCAATCAGCTCCCAGTGAAATGTTCTTTATTTCACACATACATACTTACAGCTCAAAATTCATTAAAAACAAATATTTGGGCACAACTGTAATCCCAGCTCTTGGGAGCCTGAAGTGGAAAGACTTCAAGGCCAGCCTGGGCCACATAGCAATAAGACTCTCTAAAATGCAAACAACTAAATGTTTTTATTGGCTGGCTTTCTGCCTTCCTTTCTTCCTTCCTTCCTTCCTTCCTTTCTTTTCTTGATTTTTCAAGACAAAGTTTCTCTATGTAGCCTTGGCTGACCTGAAACTTGCTCTGCAGACCAGGGTGGCCTTGAACTCACATCCACCTGCATCTGCCTCCTGGTTCTGGGATTAAAGGCATGCACCACCACCACCACAATCCATTGGCTTTCTTTAAAAATACAGCTAATTATTCACCCAGCTACTCAAGGTTAATAGCTCAAGGTCTTCACTCATTTGAGCTGCTGATAGAACTGGTACCTTGCTGTAGCAGAGCAGGGTACCATTTCTTGCTGTCTATTGACTGCATGCTGCCCTGCATCCCCCCTAGGCATGTGCAGTTCATCACCTAGTTCACAGAGTAATGTCTGCTTTCTTCCAGGCCAGGAAGAATGCATCTGTGATATCAAAATTCCTTCTAATCTATGTGATAGAATCTTTTTTTTTTTTTATTTATAAGCCAGGCATGGTGATGCACACCTTTAATCATAGTGATCTGTGAATTCAAAGCCACAAAGCTTGCTAGATAAATAGGTAGATAAATAGATAGACAATAGATAATAGAAATAGATAGATAAATAGATGATCGTAGACTACATGTGCCAGTGCCCACAGACATGAGAAGAGGGGATCATATACACTGGAAATAAAGTTACAGACAGTTGTAAGCTGCCATGTAGTTACTAGGAATTGAAACCAGGTCCTCTGAAAGAGCAGCCAGTGCTCTTAGCTATAAATGTAACAATGATTAAATAAAAAGGCTATGAATTTGAATGAGAACAAAGAGGCACATGGGAGGGGCTGAAAAGGAACAGGATATAACTATAGTCTCAAAATCAATTTTAAAAATACATGTTTTTTAGAAAACATTTAAAAAGATCAGAAGTTTCAATATTATGAACATGCTTAATAAAAACACCCTAATCTTATGCAGGAAAAACAAAAGACCCCCTCCTCGAACTGCACCAGCCATCAATGTGTGAAAGAATGGGGTCAGGGGTACATTTGTTAACGTGGTTGGTTGATTTGGGGGCCCCATGCAATTACCAGAGCGAGGCATGGCGGTGCATGCCTGGAATCTTAGCACTTGAGAGGTGGCGGCAGGAGGATCCTGAGTTCAAGGTCACACGAAGTTAGGTAGCAAGTTTGAGGCCAACCTGACCTGTCTCCAAAACAACGCTAACCACAATGCAACTGTCAGGGCTCGTGCTCCAAGGAACAGAAACACGGAACAGCTCAAGACAAAATTAGATGCAAGATACAGAGTTGACTCTTTTACTTAAGATATAAAACTTCATTTTTAAAAGCGAGTTTTTATAGTATGAAATACAAAAAGGTTATCTATTTCTTGTGACATTACTGAGCCTGAAGACATGTTGTCCAGCTTGGTAATAAAAGGAGACAGCACAGGACCAGTAAGATCTGATTGTGAACTCTCAAAGAGGGAGGAGGAAGACAGGGGTACATGCCTGCGAGCATACAATCAGAAGCCAGAAACATTCAGAAAAATGAACAAAGTGTCAAAGATGTTTTTATATGTATTCATGTTATGTATTTATATATAAGATGTATAAATAAAGCCAATACTTGGGGGCACAAATGTAATTCTGGTACTAAGGGTAAAGCAGGAAGATTGTAGGTTTATACTTTGGTTTGTTTGTTGAGACAGAATCTCTCTACATAATCCTGGCTATTCCAGAACTTACTATGTAAATCAGCTTATTAAAGACATATGCTACTACCACTGAGAGTGAGTTTAAAGTTTGGGCTACATGATAAGTTTCAATAACTTGGGCTACCATAGCAAGAATCAAAACAAAACAATTAAAAAGCAATAAACAGTTTCCTGATATAAGAACAGGAGATTGTTATTGGTGAAAGCACTTGGTGTACAAGCCTCATGAGCTGGGTTAACACCTAGAGCTGGCCTCTAAGCTCCATAAGCGTGCTATGTTATGTAAGGACTTGAACACACACATACACACATTTAGCATGCACATGCACACATTCACATGCACACACATGTTCACACATGCACACACACCACATACATATACCCACACATGCACACACGCATATACACATGTGCACACAGACATATACACACATACACACAGGTATATACACACATACATTTAGCATGTACATGCACAATAAATGTATTTTTAAACAAAAAACAGGGTTTACAAGATAGCTCAGGGGTCAAGGCAGCAACCAGCAAGGTTGATGGCCTGGGTTCCAGCCCCTAGATCCACATGGTGGAAGGAAAATCCAGTTCCTGCCTATTATTCTCTGATTTCCACATGCTTGCATTGGTATACATCCACATGTGTTCTCATGCACACACACACACGCGCGCGCACACACACACACACACACACACACACAAATAAATAAACAAATTATCAAAAAAAGGTTTCTTCAGGCAGTAGCAGGCAAATCTCTATGAGTTTAAGATAGTCTGGTTATATATCGAGTTTGAGTACAGCCAGGGCTAGCTACATAGTGAGACCCTGCCTGGAAAGAGAGAAGGCAGGGAAGGAGGGAGGGAGGAAGGAAGGAGGGAGGGAGGAAGGAAGGAGGGAGGGAGGGAGGGAGGGAAGGAGGGAGGAATGAAAGTGGAAGGAAGGAAGGGATTTTTCTAGGGGAGTTCATAGGTATAAAAAAAAATCTATATTTTTCTTAATTTTTAAGAATTAGAGCCAGGCAGTGGTGGCACACACTTTAATCCCAGCACTTGGGAGGCAGAAGCAGGCAGATCTTTGTGAGTTTGAGGCCAGCCTGGTCTACAAAGTGAGTCCAGGACAGCCAGGGCTACACAGAGAAACTGTGTCTCCTGTCTCGAAAAATTAAAAAATAATAATAAAAAATTTTTTTAAAAGAATTAGGAGTCATGCTAGGCAGTGCTTTGATCCCAGCACTCAGGAGGCAGAGCGGGCAGATTTCTGAGTTCTAGGCTAGCCTGATCTACAGAGCTAGTTCTAAGACAGGCGGGCTACATAAAGAAACCCTGCCTCAAATAAACAAATAGAAAGAGAGAAGCGACTTAATAAAATTATTCTAAATTGCCACAAAAGATAAATATATGTAGTGGTTTTATCTAAAATTGCATAAAACTGGAAAGCACCCAAATGAAAGTCTGAACAAACCAAAGTGTGTCTATGCATCAGGATCCATTCAACAGCATGGGATTACAATACAACAGCAAGATCCCATGTGGCCCAGGCTGGCCTTGATCTGGCCATGCAGCTGAGCATAGCCTCAAGACTTCTGATTTTTCCTGCCTCTACCTCCCAGAACCAGGATTACAGTCATGCAGCATCATGCAGGATTGTGCAGTGCTGGGATTGAACCCAGGGCTTCGTGCATGCTAGACAAACACTCTACCAATGGAGCTATCCCAGGCCAGCTGTCCCAGGCCAGCTGTATACTTTCTGAGTCTGTTTTATCACCCTCTAGAGAAGACAAAACCACAGGGACAGAAATTGGAACAGCTGCTCCAAGAGCCTGGGGAACTAGTGTGGAACAAACGGGAGGGAACCGTCAGTTGTAACATTCACAGCTTTATCCTGTTGCTGATCACATAGCATATTTTCAAAACCTTAGAATGACTTAAACTGGGAAATTTTGCTATGTGTAAGTTATACCTCACATTAAGATCCTCCACTGTTTTCCCCCTGGGAGCAGGGCTGTGCACTAAGCTCGGGCTGTCCTCGAACTGTCTTTGAAGCAGAGCTCTATCTGCAGCCACCCTCCTGGAAGCCAGGCTGTGCGTTACAGCTTGGGCTAGCCTGGAACTCTCTTTGTAGCAGAGCTCTATCTGCAGCCACCCTCCTGGAAGCCAGGCTGTGCGCTATAGCTTGGGCTAGCCTGGAACTCTCTTTGTAGCAGAGCTCTATCTGTAGCCACCCTCCTGGAAGCCAGGCTGTGCGTTACAGCTTGGGCTAGCCTGGAACTCTCTTTGTAGCAGAGCTCTATCTGCAGCCACCCTCCTGGAAGCCAGGCTGTGCGTTACAGCTTGGGCTAGCCTGGAACTCTCTTTGTAGCAGAGCTCTATCTGCAGCCACCCTCCTGGAAGCCAG
The DNA here is from genome assembly GCF_903995435.1 of Acomys russatus. Taxonomy (NCBI): domain Eukaryota; kingdom Metazoa; phylum Chordata; class Mammalia; order Rodentia; family Muridae; genus Acomys; species Acomys russatus. Next base: position 86,152,561 of record NC_067137.1, read on the forward strand.
GCTGTGCGTTACAGCTTGGGCTAGCCTGGAACTCTCTTTGAAGCAGAGCTCTATCTGCAGCCCAGCTCCCATGTGTTAAATCAGAGGGGAAAAAATGGAAGGTTTTAATCAACAAAATGTATGAAAAAATATATTTTAAAGATAAATACATTTGATTCTTATGTTATTCATTATACCAAAATGTTTCTTTTTCAAATAAATAATAACATGTAAAAATCAACCTTTACAAATTAAGTACAAGTTGATATGACTTCCCAATGTCGAAAGACATAAGTTTAAAAACCATACTTAAGACTTTCAAAGTTGGTAAGACTTTTAGCCATTTAGTGATAAGATATTTCTGCGTGTCAAATGTAGAGTCAGTTTGGGAAATAGACACTAGAGGAATTTAAAGCTGCATTATGAGTTCAAGGTCAAGCTAAACAGCTTTGCAAGGCCCCATCTTTAAAAATAAAATAAAATAAAATAGAGAGCCGATAGTCTCAATGCTATGAGGACTTCGGTAAAAACCAAAACAAAACCCTCCAGGGACTGGGGGTTGGCTCGTTTGCTATAGTCTGTGCCCAGCATGCGAAGTCCTGGGCTCCAGCCTCAGTTCCAAGTACACCTGCACATGATAGCACACTCCTGTAATCACAGCACCTGGGAAGTGGTGAGTGGAGGACCAGGAGTTCAGGGTCGTGAGTTCAAAGCCACCCTGGGTTACAGGGGACCCCGCCTTGAAACAAAAACGAACAACAACAAACCCATTCGCATTTTACTAACAGAAAAATCATTCTTGGGCCTTTTAAAAAAATAGTTGAAAAAAAACCTATCAAGAATTTTCAACATTAACCCAATTATGGTGGCTCACATATACAGACTAGGCATTTGGAAGATGGAAGCAGGAGGTTCCAGGGTTCAAAGGCAGCTACAAATTTGAGGCCAGTCTGGGTTACATGAGACTCGGACCATAAAGGAGTGAGGAGAAAAAAACTTTAAACATGACACTCTGACCTTATCCAATTGTTCTGAAGAGGAATAATTTTCTCAGTGTTTTATAAACAACTCTAAATCATAGCATTATTCTAAACAATAAAAAATAACCGATAATACCATCAACAGTAAAGACAAGGCAACCGGTCTATAGGGCTGAATGCTAATAGCTGTGAGAAAGGCTTTTAGACCTCTAACAACAGGAAGTGTTTGCCAACCACATGATGTGAAAGAAAACAAACAAACAAACAAACAAAAAAGCACAAGGGCTAGGGAGACGGCTTGGTCAGCAAAGTGTAAGGGCAAACGTAAGATGGCTTACTCACACAGCATGGACGACCCAAGATCGATCCCCAGGACCGGTGTTAAAGCCAGCACCGTATCCAAGACACCAGCACTGGGTGACGTCTGGGCACAAATGCTTCAGTAATAGACTCTGCCTCCAACAGTAAGGTGGCAAACAATGGAGAAAGATGCCCAGTGGAGACCCCTAGCTTCCACAGGGGCGTGTATACACACTCACACACGTGTACACAAGCACACACACTCACACGTGTGCACAAGCATACACACACACACAGAAAGAGAAAGGGGGAAAGAAGGAATATGAAGCTCTATGCATGGTAAGAGCCCAATACTTTTTACAAATCCATCATTCAAAAAACTGCAGCGTGCCTGCGGTGAACAAAATCGAATATGTTGCATAGTCTCCCTCTGTCATACAGCCTAATACAGAGTCCTGCTAGTATTTGCTGAAAGAAATGTAATAGAATTAAAATAATAAGCTTTTAAATCTAAGCCATGCCTTAATCTGGACCAGAAGTGGCAAGTAAGCGCCCTCCACTATGCCTTCTCTGTGCTCCACAGCCCAGGAGAGAAACGACAGCATCTGATGTCTTATGGCAACTCACTGTGGGAGGAGATCAGCCAATTCACTGTTGGGGTACCTAGCACACAGCACCACCCAGCACACAGCACCCAGCACCACATAGCACCCAGTGCACTGAAACATGGCCGAGCAGCTTACCAACCAAGTTGGCAAGGAAAGTTGGAAACTAGGAAATTGAAAAATGTCAAATGTTAAAAACGACAGTATGAGTAGAGGCATGGTACAGAGCTTGCCTCGCATGCACGAGGAAGTCCTGGGTTCAATTTCTAGTGCCGAATATTCTGGGCTTAGTGGGAGATGCCTACCATCCCCAGCTCTGTGGAGGTGGAGGGTAATATATGCAAGATCTTCCTTGGCTAAACAATGGGTTCAAGGCCAGCCTGGACTACATGGGACCTTGTCACAAAAATAAAAATAAAAGTTACATGTAATCAACCTCTGAAGTGACTAGTGTGACATCCTGGCTTATCTGAAGCCATTTAAAAAGAACTAAGCAATCATCAGGGCCGTGGTGGTGCATGTCTTTGGGAGGCAGAGGCAGGCAGAGCTGTGAATTCCAGGACAGCCAGGAAGGCTAAACAAAGAAATCCTGTCTTGAAAAACCAAAATAAGAAAGAAAGAAAAAAAGGCAAGATAAGAAAAAAGATTTTGAACTATTACAAACTGTTTATGCCCCCAAATATAAAGAGTCTAGTGAAAGAATCATTAACTTTTCTTTTTGCATATTCAGGATCTGATATCCTGGCTGATGCAACAACAACAAAATAAAAAGAGGAAATTTTATCATCAACAATTAGCACCAATAATATTTCAAGGTCCAATAGCTATTTCCAGAAGACATCCATTTCCTACACAGCAAAGGAGAATTATCTCCTTTTAAGGACTGTAGTTCCTTGTAATAGGTCAAGAGTTCCTCCCAAGGTCATTATGAAGCCTGAGCAAGACACAGGATACAAGAGCCTATAGGGACAACTCACTCAGCAAAGATGAAAAGATGAGTTCTAACTCCAGTGAGAGACCCTGTCTCACAGAGTGCGGTGGGACCAGCAAGATGGCTCCGCCAGTAAAAGTTATTGCCACACAAACCTGGAGACCTGGGTTTGCCTCTGATTTCTATACTTACACCATGATACCATGACATTTCTACATTTCTCTCTCTCTCCCTCTCTCTCTTTCTCTCTCTCTCTCTTTCTCTCTCTCTCTCTCGCGCGCGCGCGTTTTTTAAAGTTTTTCTGTATATGGGTGCTTTGCCTGTGTGTATGTCAGCACACATGGAAGCCAGAAGAGAGCATCAGATTCCCTGGAACTGGAGTGACAGGTAGTTGAGAGCTGACATGTGGGTGCTGGGACTTGAACCCAGGTTATCTGGAAGAGCAGCCAATACCCTTAATCACTAAACGACCTCTCCAGCTCCAGTAAATATTTTTTGTTAGTTTGAGACTAGCTTGGGCTATGCAGAGTTTTAGGCTAGCCTGAGCTATATTGGGAACCCATCTAAAAACAAGCTAACAAAAACCTTTCAAATTTAAATTTCAGAAAATCTGAATTGTTCTGATCATAGATTGGGAACTAAGCCTGCTTTTATAATCTGTCGCTCTGGTATCATAAATAAAAATACTTAAAGAATATCTCTTTACCACTACCAGTCCATAAATACCTCCATTAGAGAAGAGGAGACGAGATGGTGGTAAAGCCAGAGAGCCAATAAATGAAGAAATGGTGCTAATCAGTGGCCACCCGTCCAGGGTACACTTCAGGGACACACAGAAAGATGGCACTTTACTTCATGCCAATCCCCAGCCTCCAGATGTTACCAGTGTTTCTCTCTTGAGGTAAACTGTCCTATTGATCTAGACTTATCAATGGACACATTAAATTGTCACTCTCACACTAATAATGTCTGTGTATTCATTAGTTAGTTGAGAACAGGACGCTAAAGCATGGGTAGAGAAAGAACTCTGAGACAGATTGCCTGAGAGGAAGCTGTGAGGGAGAAAGGACAGAGAGAGAACAGAAGCAAGCCAACAAGAAAGTAACTTGGCGTTAGGGAGATGCCTCGGTGAGTCAGTGGCTTGTGGTACAAGCACGAAGTCTTCAATTCAGAGTCCCAACACCTAGGGAAACCTAAGCCTGAAATCTCAGTACTGGGAGGCAGAGACAGCAGGATTCCAAGAGCTTGCCTGGCCGGCCAGTCCAGCCAATCGACAAGCTCCAGTTCCATAACATACACTGTTCAAAAAACAGAGAGTGCTAGAGAGACTGCTCAGTAGTTAAGGGCACTTGCTGCTCTTACGAAGGACTCAGGTTCAATCCCAGCACCCACACAGCAGCCTATGACCATCTGGGACTCCAGTTCCAGGGGATCTGGCGTCATGTTTTGGCCTCCCTGAGCACCAGGCACATAGGTGGTACACAGGCACACATACAGGCTAAATCCTCATACATATAAAGCAAAATAATATTTTAAAAAAGAAAATTGAGAGCAATGAGGAATATACCTAATGTCTCTCTGTGGCCTCCACACATATGTACACACATGTGCACATGTGCTCCTATGAAAGCATGCATACACACATGCCACACGCATGTACATTGACTCCTCCATACACATACCATTCCACACACATGAACGTGCCCTTCTATACACACACACACACACACACACACACCCTTTCACACAATGCACCTTTCCATACACATTAAAAATAAACATCTTTAAAAACAAGTGACTTAAGTATATCAGGGCTATAAAGGAAAGAAAGGTGGCTGGTGAGAGAGGGAGAAGTGGCAAGGACAGTCAGGCTGACAAGCCTCAGAGCCAAATGTGCACAGCCTGAAGCTTATTAAAAGTGTGATTTAAAAATAAAGTACAGGCTCTGTGGGTAAAGGCGCTTCCTGCCAAGCATGATGACCTGAGTTCGAGCCCCAAGACCCACACAGTGAAAGGAAAGAACTGACACCAGAATGTTGTTCTCTGATCTCCACATGTATGCCATGGCATACTCATGCCCTCCCCAACACGCGCGCACACACAATTAAGTGCAAGCACATCATGAACAAGTACACACCAAGTAAATAACCGCCAGCAAAGGCTCCAGTGAAGGTCATGGAGACAGTCTGATGCCAACACTGAAAACTAGGAGATTGCAAAGGAAGCTCTGTGAGTCCAAGGACAACACTTTTCGAAGTCAGCTACCATACATACCTAATCCCTGACCATTTTCATAAATCATATGTATTCTCTTTCCCTCAGCAGCCTGTCCACCATCATGATTTAAGCATACCCAATATTAAATTGTCACTCTCACACTAATAATGTCTGTGTGTTCACTAGTTAGTTGAGAACAGGACGCTGAAGCATGGGTAGAGACAGAACTCTGAGACAGGGATTGCCTGAGAGGAAGCTGTGAGGGAGAAAGCACAGAGAGAGAACAGAAGCAAGCCAACAAGAAAGACAGATGGACAGATGGACTGATAGATGGGTGGACAGGCAGGCAGGCAGACACCCTTTGGAGCTTCTGGTGAGCACAGATTTTTTTTTCCCCAAGCAGTATCTCTACAAGGTTGTAAATAGATATCTTTTCTTCTTTTCTAAACATCCCCCCTCCCCAGTTAGGTAACATAGGGGCAAACTGACCCCTGTAATCTTGAAACTATGGGGTAGAAACATGCAGTTCAAGGACCCGCACACCCCTACTCAACCCACTCCCCCACACATGTTTGTCTCAGCTGCTCAAGTTCATGCAATGTTATCAGCCAGACCAACGGTGGCGTTTGCAGCAGGCCATCTCTGCAAAATCGCTTGCAAGCCAAAGGATGAAAACTAAAGAAGTGGTCTACCAGAGTCTTGTACCTTGAATGCTTCTCTTAAAAAAGGCCTTACATCCTTCACACGACCAGACGCCGTAGTGGTACCCAGAGGCATAGTCGCTGCAGACTGCGCAGAAGTGGGCGTCCCTCTTTGCGCTTGGACTAGTAACAGGGCTGGCACAGCTGCTCCCACTAAGCTTCCTTTTCAGTGTCTCTCTGGGGGGAGCGGAGAAAACCACCATTGTAAAAAGACGAAAGAGAAAGGGGAAGGGCTTCCCAGAAAGAAAGGGAAAAAAAAAAAAATAGCACGAATTTTGCCAATTTAATCTCTTCGCCTTCCAGGATGAGGTATAAATATATTCCAGGAAATGTGACATCATCTCACAGGGAGAGCCTGTTTGGGGGATGAGTGACATTTACATGGTGAGCTCAAGTCCTCAGAAGACAATGAGGGAGGTGGCTCGAGGTGGGATCAGTAGCTCTAAGAGGAAGCGCCCAGCACCACAAGAAGAAGTGCACTCCCACTCAGGTGCTGGTTTTGCTGAGACATGTTTCTTTGGGGTCGAGGAGGAAGACAGTATAGATGTTACTAGTTTAGAAATGATGAAAACAGTTTTGACAATATTAATAGGACTTTGATGAGAATTCAAGAGGTTAAAAAAAAAAATCCATCCTTGGGTTGGAGAGATGGCACAGTGGTTAAGAGCACTGGCTGCTCTTCCAGAGGACCCAAGTCCAATTCCCAGCACCCACATGTCAGCTCATACCTGTCTGTAACTCCAGTTCCAGGGGATCCAATGTCCTCACATAGACATGAATGTGGGCAAAACACAAATGCACATAAAATAAATAAATCATTTTTTAAATCCATCCTTTAAAAGAGATGTGAGTGAAAATCATTAATCTTAAGGCTTGACTCACAGTTTTTATATTTGTTTCTTTATCTTACCAATAAACAAAAAGATTAGAAAGAACAATTAAATTTTGTGTAATATTTTCTCAATGGTTGGTTTGGTTTGCTTTGGAGCTTGGAGGTACTGGTTTGGGGGTGCTGGGGGTTGGACCCAGACTCTCCTGCGCTGAGATGGATGCTCCAACTCCTGTTTCCTCTACGTTTCATAACAATATTTGGAGTGATGCTTTTTGTCCTGTTTTGTTTTTTGAGACAGGATCTGTCTCTGTAGCCGTGGCTGTCCTAGAACTCACTATATAGACCAGACTGGCCCTGCCTTCCGAGTGCTGGGATCAAAGGTGTGCACCACCACACCCTACAAGTAATGCATTTAATGGGTCAGTGTGCCCTAGCTTAGTGCTAACTTCTTTCTAGAAATCCATTTCTTTCTACCACTTATCAATATGCCATCCTCTTCCTCCACGGCCATTGTCAACACTGAAAATCTTAGAAATTAGATTGAAATAATCTGTCATGTTGCCATGCATTTGGAGTTCAATTTGTTTTAACTTTGGACGTTTCCAATAGAATCCTACAGTGTTTCTCGTTGGTCCTTATACCAAGCACTGCCTCACCTCATCACTAAAGCTTATACCTGTTAGGTTTCCTGGCTTCACATGGCTACTTCGTGGAAGTTGTAGTGTTGCCATGGCTACTTTCATCCTGGAAAACAATTTGTCATCAACGGTAAGTAGCCTGTCACTTTTTACAGTAAGTCTAATCTGACTAAGGGGGAAAAACATTTAAAATCCAACACCTTCGTCCAAACCAAACTGATGCAAGTTTGATGCTTGCTGCATAAAGAGAATGCCCATTGCGGTGAGCTCTCTCCACAGTACCCAGTAAATAAGCACAACTTTGTAATAAGAACTAGACTATCAGACTAGGGCAGAACAACATGTCTCTGGTATCCTAAGGATGCAGGTGACAAAATAAAGACCTTGTGAGCTGGAGAGATGGCTCAAAGGTTAATAGCACTGACTGCTCCTCCAGAGGTCCTGAGTTCAATTCCCAGCAACCACACGGTGGCTCACAGTCATCTATAATGTGGTATGGTGCCCTCTTCTGGCCTGCAGGTGTACATGCAGTCAGAGCACTGTATACATAATAATAAATCTTTAAAAACATAAATAAAGACCTTGTCTAACACATGTCTTTCTTCATACTGAACTGTAAAGTGAGGACCATGCCACCACGAGGACAGGACTTACCTGCTCACAGGTAAGGTGTGCTCCAATGATCTCGCTTCACACCAAGGACTCTTTTGGGGTTCCGCATACAGAAGTGATGACTGGCAATGGGTCGCTAAAGGAGAGAGGTGTCCAGAACTCGGCCATAGCACATTTGGGCTTGCAGTCTGCCTACCAGGCCCGCCTTCCAGGTTATTGGCGCTGCCAGGGACACTGTAATTCATCACAGTCGGACTATAGAATGTCATAGCTGAGTATTCGTGGCGGCTCTCTACGTAGGAGGAAGGGATATAGATGGGGCCATGCTCCAGGGTCAGGATGGACTGGCTGCAGTTGTAGGAAGCGGGGGAGTTAAGGCTTGATGGTGAGTTTTTGATCTCCATGTCTTGAGCAGGCAGCAGCTGAGAAAATTCCCTGTGAGAAGAGGCACAGATGGACATTGTGTTCTCAGAGACTCATGGGCAGGTGGAATGCCTGCAAAGGAAAGGAAACCATGCGTAGTTAAGCTCAGGTTGCTAGAGTAACCAATAAGAAGCATTCGCTTTAGCTAGGGGCAATGGTGCTTACCCACGACCCTAGCTCTCAGGGAGGCTGAGGCAGGAGGATTTCTAGTTCCAGGCCTACTTGACCTACAGAGTGAGATGCCATATCAATAAACAAAAACCGGGGCCAGGGGCTAGCAATATAGTACACAGTTGGTAGAGCACTTGCCTCACACACAGGAAGCCTTAACTTTGATCCCCAGCACTGCATGAACCAGGGACACAAACATCTAAATGAAATAAGGAAATCAATTCAGAGCATGGAAATAAAACTTAATAAAGACGTAGATGTGCTGAAGAAAAACTTTTGTAAACCCAGTATTCGGGAGATGGAGGCAAAAGGGTCAAAAGTTCAACGTTATCCTCCTGTCAGGAGTTCAAGACCAGCATGGAGTATATGAGACTATATCTCAAAAAATTAAAAATAAAGAGCAGGCAACAGAATGGCTCTGTGGGCAAAAGTGTTTGCCGTTCAAGCATGACGGCCTGAGTTCAAGCCCAGACCCCTCGGAGGAATGCGAGAGAGAATTCCTGAAAGTTGTCAGGGGGAGGCACACACATGCCACAGCACCCATGTGCCCACACCTTCTCTGTGTGTCCGTCCGTCTCTGTCTGTCTGCGTGTCTGTGTCTACAAAGACATAGGTTTTTTTTTTTTTTAATTCAAGTATTTGGGCTGGAGAGATGGCTCAGTGGTTAAGAGCACCGCCTGCTCTTCCAGAGCTCCTGGGTTCAATTCTCAGCAACCACAGGCAGCTCACAACCATCTGTAATGTGATCTGATACCCTCTTCTGCAGATAAAGCACTCAAATGCAATAAATAAAATAACTAACTCTTTTTTTAAAAATTCAAGTACTCATTTTATCTTAAAAATGCTAACACGGGGCTAGAGAGATGGCTCAGTAGTTAAGAGCATCACCTGCTCTTCCAAAGGTCCTGAGTTCAAGTCCCAGCAACAACATGGTGGTTCACAACCATCTGTAATGTGATGTGATGCCTTCTTCTGGCAGGCAGAACACTGTACACATAATAATAAATAGATCTTTTTAAAAATGCTAACACATATTAGTACAGGACCACAAGCATATCCTGGAAGATCTGCTTGACAGCATCACCTACAGAGGGGTGCAACTATAAGGTGCAAAGTTCTCACTCTCTACTTTATTTGCTGTTTTTTGAGATGGGTTCTTATGTATCCAGTGCTATTGTATCAAACTACTTATGTAACCAAGGATGACCTTGAATTCTGACCCTCCTGCCTCTACCTTCCTCCCAAGTACCAGGATTATATGCACTCACCACCATGCTGAGTCTGTGCAACACAGGGATCAAACTCAGGATCCCACACTCGCCGGGCAAGCAGTCCACCAACAGCCAAACCCCCACCTCTCATTCATCTCTTTATTACTTTACTGTTGCTGATGTCAGCTCCAGTTTTTAAAAAGATACTGTTATTATATTTTACATGCATGGATGTTTTGCCTGCGGGGTGTCTATGCACTACATGTGTGCCTGGTGCCGACAGAGGTGCCAGGATCCCCTTGAACTGCAGTTGCAGATGGCTTTGATGCTTGGATCCTACCACGCAGATGCTTGGAGCCTGAATCAAATACAGGCCATCTGGAGAGGAAGCCAGCTCTTCACTGCTGAGCCATCTCTCCAGCCTGAACTATAAGAACTTTTAACCACAATAATTTATCACAAATTTGCTTTTCAATTTAAAAACACAGGAACGCATAAAGATATTTTTCCCTAGAACTGCATAAGGTCAACTGTAAGCTGTTACTGAAAAGTAAGCCTAAAGGAGGACATCAGTGAATGAGACTATTATAATTTTAACATATTCAAATATGCTATAATCCTAAAATATCAAAAATGAGAAATTTATCACATAAATAGTCTGACCGTGGTAACTCTGTTAGTCTCTTGCCTCTAAACTTTAAAAGTCACCTTCAATGTGGGATTTATTAAAAAAAAAAAACAACCCAGAATTCCTGTAAGACCAAACTGAGATCAGTAGAGGGCACTAGAGAGACACCATGTGACGAAGGTTTGCTGCAATTTCTGGCCCTGAGAATCCAGGGTGGAGCTTGCCCCAGCCAAAGGTCAGGAATGAAATCCCTCAGCAACCTTGTAGTCTGCGTGGCAGTGACCTTTTCATAGACACCTCTCTAGACTGTGGCCAAAAGGTTGAGCACTGCAGAGTCATCCATTGCACAAGACTCCCTCACCCTGGTAACTGGCACACTCCGAAGGCCTTCTGCCCTTGAGGGAGGGAATCCAGATTCCCACTTTGTGTGCATGACCTGGTTGCTGGCAACCAATCACTGAATTGCATTTTAGAGGGTACCTATTACTTAATCAGCAACCCTAAATCCTCTAAACCAACAGGCATCAGTGCTAGTCAATGGCCAAACCTCACCTTGCCCACCAAGTTCTAAACCCCTCAGAATTGCCCTTCCTTGGGTATCCTCCCTCAGCCCTAAGGGGCGAAAAGAATTGCTGCATAGTTTATAATCCTCTCTTCTGATTGTATTTATTTACATTAAACTTTCCCAGTGGAAGGTACCATAAAACTGTATGGCCTGATTTGCCCCAGACTGCTATACCAACAGAACAGATGCTGCAAAAATTCAGAGGCAGGGGAAATTTGGTGTATAATATAGAGGTCCTCTGGAAGGGTAGCAAGTGCTCTTAGCCAGTGAGCAGCCTCTGGGGCCTCACTATTAAGAGCACTTGCTGCTCTTGTACCCACATTGGTTGGCTCACAACCACCTGTAACTCCAGTTCAAAGGGACCCTAACCACTTCCCTGGTCTCCTGGGGCACCTGCAAGCACATAGCGCACTTAGAGACCACCAGGCCCACACACTCAGGCATGCAGTATAAACGAATAAAATTCTTTTCAAAAGGCTTATGCATAGAGATGGAGTTTTTAAGCAGGACTCCAGTCACTCAGGAAATAAGACGAACAGTTGATAAATGGTACTTTGTGTAGTTAAAACATTTCTGTGCAGCCACGGAATCCACCACACAAGGACTGAAAAAACTTTGCCAGCCATGCATCTGACAGAGGATGAATACCAAAAATATAAAAATTCTCAAAAAAGTAAACATACAGAAACAATGCAGTCAAAAATGGCATCTGGAATTGCAAAAGTGAGTTCTTACAACAATAAGTATCTTAACCCAATATATCACCAATAATATCTTAACCCAGTTGTCATGGTGCTGGATCTTCAGTATCTCAGCTCTATGACTGTGCATCACTGCACTGTTTAACTTGTCATCTGAGCATGGCTGATGCTGCCAAATCCTAAAAGCACATTTAAAGCACTTTAGCAACAGAATTTAAACAGTACACTTTCTAACAACTGAGAGTGACATAGATAAGCTCTTGGCACACATAGCAATAGTAGTTATACACAAAATTTGGAAGTAGTAATTAAAATTAAAATTTATTTATTGTTTGTTTGTTTGTTTTGTTTTTGTTGTTGTTGTTTTGTTTTGTTTTTTGAGGCAGGGTTTCTCTATTTAGCCGTGGTTGTCCTGGACTTGCTTTGAAGACCAGGCTGGCCTCGAACTCACAGTGATCCACCTGGCGCTCCCTCCCTCAGTGCTGGGATTAAAAAAGTGCACCACCACACCTGGCTAAAATGTAAATTTCTTGAACATCCCCAAAATTGTAAAAAGACAAAATGGAGGGTCCAATTTAACAAATAAAAATTAGGGGCTGGAGAGATGGCTCAGTGGTTAAGAGCACTGACTGCTCTTCCAGGGGTCCTGAGTTCAATTCCCAGCAATCACATGGTGGCTCACAACCATCTATAATGTGATCTGATGCATGCTGTATACATAATAAATAAATCTTTAAAAAACAAATAAAAACTATGTCACAAAATGAGTATAGTCTCTATGGTATGTATGCTATCTTCATGTATGTGTGTGTGTGTGTGTGTGTGCGTGTGTGTGCACGCGCGTGTGCACGCGCGCATGTATGTACCCATGGAGACCAGAGAGGGTGTTGGGGAAGATGTCATTTCCCACTATTCCTTCTCTTTCTGAACCTAGATCTCAAGCTTTTCTCTGCTAGGCCATAAGCCAAAAACTGGAGGACCTCCTCTCTGCATCACTCTTGGAGCTGAGATTGCAAGCTTGGGGTATCTAGCTTGTTGCACTGGTTCCAGGGTTGGAACCCTGGTCCTCACAATTAGCCACTGGGTCATCTACAGTCCTACCTTTGTTTTTTGCTTTTGTTTGTTTGTTGAATCAGTATTTCATGTAACCTAGGCTGGTATTGAACTTACTATACAACTAATGATAACCCTGAACTCTTCCACCTCTGCAGGTGTACAATTACAGATGTATACAACCATAGCCAGTATATGTCGTGCTGTGGATCAAGTCCAGGGCCTTGTACAAGCTGGGAAAACTCTCTACCAGTGGAGCCACATCCCATCCCTTCATAGCCTTTCTCATATAGAGTATTACCAAAACGAACCAGGTATGATGGCACAAACCTATATTCCCAGCAAGGGGATGGCAGAGGCAAGAGTTATGGCTGCAAGTTTGAGGTCCACTTCTGCACATTGAGTTCCAAGCCATCTAGATTTATGTACTGTAATTCTGTCTTTAACAACAACAACAACAACAACAAAAAGGCAACCAACAAACAGAAAAACACAAAAGATGCCAATGACTCTTTTAGGATGTAAATCTCCATAAGGAATAAACACAGTATTGTTAATAAACTCTGAATCATCATATGAAAAGTAATTCAATTCAGGAGTTTAAAAGCCAAGAGAATAGCAAATTTCAAACAAATTTGAGCAAAGGACTTCAAGATAATACTAAGTTAACAAAAATATAATTAAATGGTTTGATAAAATTTTAGCATTGTGATCAAACAAGGTCCTATTGAATCCACAGGTCTTAACTTTTCATCCCCATAAAGCATGTATTTATCACTTCCGCATCCGGAAGTTCAGCAGGCTCCATGGCAACCATCAGAGCCTCTGCTGTGCTTTCCTCACTTCAGGTCTCTTGTTTAAGATTGACTCACTCTTATTCTCTCTGTATGAGTGTTTTGCCTATGGATGTCTGTGCACTGAGTGCATATCTGATACTCAGAGAAACCAGAATATCTCCTGGACTTGGAGTCACAAATAGTTGTTAGACACTACATAGGTGTTGGAAATTGAACCTTGGTCTTCAGAAAAAGCAGCAGGTGCTTTTAGCTGTTGAAATCTCTCTCCAGTCCTTTTATCAGGCTTTTAAGAAGCATGAAGCATGCTGGCCATGGTGGTGCACACCTGTGATCCCAGCACTCAGGGAGGCAGAGGCAGGTGGATCGATGTGAGTTTGAAGCCAGCCTGGTCTACAAAGTGAGTTCAGGACAGCCAGGGTTACACAGAGAAACCCTGTCTCCAAAACCAAAACAAGAAGGAGGAGGAGGAGAGGAAGAAGAAGAGGAAGAGGAAGAGGAAGAGGAAGAGGAAGAGGAAGAAGAAGAAGAAGAAGAAGAAGAAGAAGAAGAAGAAGAAGAAGAAGAAGAAGAAGAAGAAGAAAAAGAAAACAGCAGTAGCAGCAGCACAGCAGCATGAAGTACCTGGGTTGAGGAGATAACACAGTAAAGTGTTTGCTCTGCAACCATGAAGACCCAAGTGCAACCCAAGAATCCATGTAAAAAGCTACTAGAGGGCCAGGTGTGGTGGCACACACCTTTAATCCCAGCACTCAGGAGGCAGAGGCAGGCAGATTGCTGTGAGTTCGAGGCCAGCCTGGTCTATAAAGTAAGTCTAGGACAGCCAAGGCTACACAGAGAAACCCTATCTGGAAACACCCCCACACACACACACACAAAAGCTTCTAGATAGTCTATACCAGACTAATGAGAGACCTTGTCTCAAAAAACAAGGTAGACACAGGTGAGATGGCTCAGTGGATAAAATTACTTGCTTCAGAAGCAGCCTGAGTTTGATCACCAGAACCCACAAGAGAATGAGAGAACATACAGACACATACAGAGTCATGGCATGCACACACCTACACTCTCATAAACATCATGCATACATACACACAATAATGATGATGGTGATGGTGGTGGTGGTGATGATGATGATGATGATATAAATTAACTTGGGCTGGCCAGATGGCTCAGCAGTTAAGAGTGCTTGCTACTCTTTTAGAGGACCCAAGTTCAGTTCCCAGCACTCACATCAAGTGGCTCACCTCTGCTTATAACTCTAACTCCAGAGGATCTGACAACTTTTTCTGATCCCACAGGTAACACATGCATATGCACATACATGCACATACATACATCCATATACATAAATAATAAAAATTTAAAATACTAATAAATTTAATTGTTTTCAATATGGGCAGTGCCTAGAGAAGAGCAGCACTTGAGGTTGTCCTCTGGCTTGCCCATGTACACACACATACACACACATACACAAAAAAACCAAACCAACCAACAGTCACATGCAAAGACATGAACTTGGGGGAAAAAGAAAACCACTCCAGCTGATGAATGAACACAAAATTTAAAAACAGCAAAGCACTAAACACATCATCCCTTTCACCTACAGCTGAGATGTATAACCTTGGGTCAGCAGCTCAAATGACCCTGCCAGGCACATGCCACTGAACGGCCAGTGCCGAGGTCATTCGGGTCACAGATCAGCGCCACAGTGACATTGCCCGGAAAGCAGAGGTCTCATATGCCTGCATATCACCTGTCAATTTCTCTGGTGTTTCTACCAAGTCCCAGTACATTCGGTATTGCAGAGAGCCCCTGCTGGATGGACGGTCATTAGAACTATGCTTGCCCCTTCGCCGAATACCTTTTGATACACCCAGATTCGTGTCACGACTACTTGTCAGTGGCATCTTGGATAATTAGTAATGTGATCTCCAATGAAAGAGCTTTTTCTTCCTTAGTCACAGCCTCAGAAAACTTCTGAATGCATGGGGTTATGCGTGGCATGCTAAAGTACTAGCTGGGCAAACATATTTTGGATCTCAAGTTAAGAAATAAGTAACTTTTAAAAACCCCAAATATTGACAGTGGTTTTATGCAGAAGAAACAGGTTGGCCCTGGAAAAACACGGCATTCCAAAAACGAGAAGGCAGACCTACAAATCTAGCCAAAGGACAGAAGTCAGTTACCACCCAACCTACATTCATGAGTATTCTGGCCCAAGGGACAGAGCACAAGCCTGGGTCCGAGGCTCTGTAATGCCTGAAACCATATCTTAGGCAAATCCCATAAACTCCTTAAACTTTCATGCCGTTTTCAGTGGAAATGAGACAATGTTGTGGAATGCACATTTTCACCGCACTCTGGGGAAGACATTCTATGAAGACATTCTATGAAGAGCCACAAACAGGTTGGTGCCAGTCCACTGACATGGCACTGGGCACCCCTCTCAAGACGGTAAGGATTCCCAGACAGTTAAAGATAAAGTGCTTTCTGAGCACGAAGGCTTTTGCTTCTGAATTTTCCTTTTTGAACTGGTGTTTGACAGGAATCCAAACCGCTGGGCTGTTAGGAGCCTGTCTGCTCGGCATGTGTAAAGCCACTGCCCTCTCCCCTGAGTACCATCTCCTGGACCTGCATATGTGGAACTTTGACACGGTTACCTCCATTCTTCCACCACCTGTCCATCCTCCTCCCCGGAACATCCCATCCAAACACTCCACACCCGTGTTCCCCACAAAAGTAAAAACTCACACTCAGAAACACCAGAAAGAATTTCATGGACAAAAAAAATGCATGCAAATACACTTCTCTTCTTTTCTTTTCTTTTCTTTCTTTCTTTCTTTCTTTCTTTCTTTCTTTTTTTTTTTTTTTTAAGACAAGGTCTCACATAGCCCAGGCTGGCCTAAAAATTGCTGTGTAGCCAAGGTTACCCTTAAACTCCCTGATCTTCCTGCTTCTATACTTTGAGTTCTAGGGTTATAGGCAAGCACCGCCACACTTGAGTCACGTGATGCTGGGGATGGAGGCCCGGGCTTTGTGCCTGCAAGGTAGGCTCTCTACCAACTGAGCCACACACCCCTACACCCACACCCCTACACCCACACCCCACAGCCCCACCCCAGTCCTTTAGACACTTCTTAAGCACCAGTTGTCCCTGCTGTGTGCTTCTGGTTAGCAGTTACTACTCTTACATGCATCCTTCCCAAATGCAACATATTAAGCCCCTCAATCATGTTAGGAACAGAGAGAACTTACTCTAAAGTAACCATAAAACTGGCCGCTAATAACTGACTTGCACGCACCTCCTTAAAACTGTATATATGTAGCTTCCAAAATGAGAAAAGGCTAATCTCTCTCTATCATAATTCTTAGAGTGGTATTTCTTTCAAAAGCTTAAATTTAGGTGTCTATAAGCAATACTGCAATAATCATAATTTATTCATTTGTCTATAACAATGTACTAGACACTGGATTATGAAATTTAATATCCAAATTTAGTTTTCAAGGGCTTTGTATATAATAAAAAAAAAAACTTACCAGGAAATGATTGAAGTTCATTCCTCAGGATTTTATACACTCATTTTCTAATACATTCCAGAAAATGACTTGAAATAGCAAGTAAAATTTTATCATGAAATACATAAATGCCATTGCCTGATGGGTACACATTTAGCAAGAATTACAGTGTTTTAGTTTTAAAAGAGACATCATGTCCATTAAATGCTAATTATATATTTGATAGGTTGAATTTAGCACTATGTTTTGCCTTTTATATTAAAGATAAATTCCGAGACACATCAAATCTGACTAGATCCATTTGGGTTTGTCAGACCCATCTTGAAATTGTCTTATATATGCTTTTTGTTGATTTCAAACACATCTCTCATGAGCAAGACTTAAAGTGTTACTTTTTTTTAATGTTAAAATAAATTTTATTGTTAAAATACATAAAAATATAACTATATAGTTTCCAAAATCATTCAGTGGTGGTTCATTCCATATTGAACAGTGAAGAACAGTTTATATTTTTTCCTTTTTGTTAGCAGTCATCTCTACATGTTCTTTTTTTTTTCTTGTATTTTTTTATTTAATTAATTTATTCAGATTACAACTCAATTGTTATCCCATCACTTGTATCTTCCTGTTCTCACCCTATTCCCCTCCCCTAGGTCTGTGACTGAGGGGGACCTCCTCCCCCACTATATGGTCATAGGCTATCAAGTCTCATCTCGGTAGCCTGCTTATTCTTTCTTTGAGTGCCACCAGGTCTCCCCACCAAGGGGAGGTGGTAAAGTGTTACTTTTAAAACTGCTTTCGAAACAAGAATTTGAGAATTATCTAGAAAACTACTGAACGTAAGCTGGAACCCTAAAGTGTCTGCTTTAACACTGACTGATAAGCTGTTGCTTTTCACTTCTGATAAAACATCTACAGAGCAATCGATCCTCAACCTTCCTGATGGTGCGACCTTTTATTACAGCTCCTCGTGTTGGGACCCCCCCTCAGCCATAAAATTATTTTTGTTGCCACCTCATAACTGTAATATTGCTACTGTTATGAATAGTAATGTAAATATTTTGGGAGGTCGTGCTTTGCCGTGGTGGTGGAGACTTACGGGTTGAGAGCCGCTGCTGTGGAGACTTTCTCTGGAAAATGAGCTAAAGTATCACTCACCCTCTTTTCACTGCTGCCATGTATCTGATTTCTAATCTTTCTTCTCGATCTTTAAATAACATTTACATGGAGAGAGAGGAAGTATGTACCGTGAGCCGGATCATTACAGCAAAAATGAAATTTCAAGTGGAATGCTCGCAGAAACACTTGAAACTGAGTAAGACAAAAATGTTTCCTCCAAAGTGCTGTGCACCACACCAAACACAAACCTGTCTTCTAAAATGTAAGTAAAATTGGCAGGCTTGCTTTCTGAATAGCTCTCCACTCGAATTCAAAGTTTTGTTTCACACACACACACACACACACACACACACACACACACACACGGCGGGGAGAAACAATCATATTCACTCGACCTAATTTTCAACTTCCGCTACGAGACAGTCACCACAGGTAATCGTGAAGAAGCAACAGTTAGATTTCTCTCCACCAAATTAGAGAATCAGGTTTAATCTCTCTCAGACTATCCAGGAAAGAAGTAAAACCCTACTTCTGACACGACTAAGGATGGCCAGTGGACTCACTGTCAAGCCATGATCACCTGCCTAAGCTTGGCACATCTTCCCTGGTCCACAATACTCAAACAAGAAGCGCTATCATCTCAACCACTGCCAGGAAGCCAAGGGAGAAGAGGGGCGGGGGAAATCACAGGAATGCTCTTCTTTTTAAAAGGCATTTAAGTCAATAAAATTTCCCTTCCCAATAGTGTTTAAAACAATTGCATCCTCTCCCCTCCTCCTTTGCTGTTCTGAACACAATACTCTACCCAAAGGGGCACTTACCTGGCAGGTAAACATTCTCTTTTTTGCATTCTCTAAATGCAGACACGTGCTTTCCTCGGGTCCCCGTGCAGCACTCGCAGCCACAGGCTGTCGCTCAGCCCTGCGGCGCCGCCAAACCCTACAAATCTGGGCGTCACGGGCGCTGGTAGCAGCACAAGCCGCTCCCTCCCGGCCAGCTCCCCGCCTCCTCTACTCCCAGGAAGTTTCAACAGGTGGTTCTAGAAGCCTCGGAGAAGGCAGAGACCTGAGACTGCGTTTCAAAAAACGCCAGCAGCTGGAGAGGCTGCAAAGATTACCCACGACTAACTGACGTTAGTGCGTTTTTCTTTTAAAGACGATGAAGAGGGCGTGGGAGATTAGCGGAGGCGGCCACGTGACCACAAACCAAGAGCGGGAGATCTCAGGCATTCCCGCGCCGCGCCATTAGATCCCCCGGATGGCGACTTCCAGCCACTTCACAGTCACCCACTAGAGACACCTCCCTCCCAAGACACTGACGGTGGAGGACCGAGATGGGGCCTAGAAATGGTTTTTTCTGACCAGATCCCTAGGGATTCTGAAATTGACCATGCGGGTCCAGGAACCACGCTTCATCCTATGTCCAGACTTTGACCCACGTGGGTGTCATTAAATGCTTAAGTCTGAGGACTATCCTAGAGAAGCACGGCCCTGGGTTTGGGAAACAGAAGCAAAATAAGAAGTAATAATGGAGTAACGTAAGCCAGATCCCTTGCAGGGAGTGTTAGCTTGAGCCCCAGAAAGGCAAGGCCACACAGGCGGGAGGTGGAGGCACGTACGCTCTTCTATCAGCAGGTGGAGAAGTGGGTTGGGAGAGAGAGAGAGAGAGAGAGAGCGAGGTTTGGTTTTGTTTTTTAAGGGCAAAAAAAAGCACTGGGCTAGGTCCAAGATTCCGGGTGCCTCCTGGAATTCACCTGGAAAAATTCCGCCTGCGCTTTTACGGGATTTCTCTCTTCCTTGGCGACGAGGGCCTCTGGCGCCCCCTGGTGACAGCTCTGATTCTCCCAGCTCTGCTACGTTAGCCTTCCTCATCCACCTGGATGTGGCCCTACTATGCAAAGGCTGGGACCATACCTTAGTCTTTGAGAAACAATTGGCTTTAAGGCAGCCATTGGTGGCAAAAGTTAAAAGGAAAGCAAATGACCTGTAGGCCAACTTGGTGTCCCGTGTGTGCCTAATTAGTCATCAAGCCATTTGTGAGGGGTTTTAAAGATCTACTTTTTATCTTTTAAATTATATGCACATGGGTATATGCACAGGTGTGCGGATGCCCACGGAGACTACAGGTGGATTCCCCGGAGCTGGAGTTCCGGGAGGGTGAGCTCCTGCGCATGGATGCTGGGAAGAGAATTCAGCTTCTATACCAGAAAGCATGCTATCTTAACAGCTGCTTATCTTAACTCTCCAGACCCCAGACAAGATTCTTGACTGACGGTAATCTAATAGAAAACCACCAAGGCAGCATTTCCAGAGAGCCTTGTACAATGCCAACCTCAATTGTCTGGATGCAAACAAAAAGCCTTCAGGAACCCTCCTGAGGCCTGGGTTTATGACTGAGTCCCCAGTTAGGCACCACAGACTACACATATGGAAAAGCACCTGTTTTATAAACTACAAGCAAAGGCTACCAAAAGTCTCAATGCCCTCAACCCACGTACTGTTTTCATTTAAGCTAAAAGTCCTGTCTTCTCTCCATTTGTAAGGTGGAATGACCCCACCCTTGAGGGCTAGGAAAGGTAGAGTGGACAGGAGAGGGGCTGCTACTAAGACCATTCCACCGTGGACAGGAAATGGGCAAGAGATCGACCCGCCAGCCTGTGCCCTTTCACTAGCATTCCTTCTAGCCCTCCCCCTGCCCCTCCCCATGCATTCCATCCTCGTTTTCTGTCTTAGGTAGGGAAGTTGAAGCCAAGATTTTTGAGCCAATCAATTCGTTTAGTGATACCTGCTTGCTAACAAGATCCATCTGGAGGCAGGCCAGGGTGGCTCAACCAATAAATAGGCCAGCCAAGCTAGTCTGACAGGCCTGACTTGAGTCCTCGGGGAGCAGAAGGATTTACATAAGACCTGGGCTCAGTTCCCAGCACCCACTTGGTGGCTCACAGTGGTCTGAAACCCCAGTTCCCGAGGATCCAATACCCGCTCTGGCCTCCAGTCAGTGGGCCCGTATATGGTACGCATACCTCACACATGCAGGCAAAACACCCACACACATAAAAATCAATAAGTAAAATAAAAAGATGGAAGGTAGAATGAGAGATAACCCAGCAGTTACCCTGATTGTCACACAATGTGTGTGGCATGCGCACACACACCCATTCACACACACACACACACACACACATTATATATGTGTACAATAATACATCTTTAATTTAAAAAAAAATCATCTGGAATGGAACACCAGTGAAGGGATCTCCATCAAGAGCCAAGAGGCAGGTAAAGGTGGTGCGAGGGAAAGAAAGCTGGTATCTATCTACTGTCTACAGGAAGCCAGGCTGCCCAGCATCTTATTAATCCTTACACCAGTTCTGAAAGGCAGGGGATGCTGACTCCACCTCCCAGATGAGGGACCGAGGTTCACGAACTTATCTCCACCATCTACAAGATAAATAGGAGCCCAGTGGCGGCAGTGGGTTAAAACACAGTGACCGCTTATTGGATACCTAACTACCTGCTGCTTTCAAGCGCGTGCATGCATACCGGTGTGTTCGCTAGATTTCCATTGCCGTGATAAGCACCGTGACCAACAGCAACTTGAAGAGCAGAGGGTATATTTTGGGCCGTAATGAAGGGAGGACAGGGCAGGAACCTAGGCAGGAGCTGATGCAGAGGCCAGGGAGGGGGGCTGCTTACAGGCTTGCTCCTCCCACCTTGCTCCACCTGATTTCTTATACAACCCAGGGCCACCTGCCCAGGACTGGCACCACCTACAATGGCGTGGGCCTTCCCACAGTAAACGTTAACCAAGAAACCACGTTAACCAAGCCCACAGGACAGTCTTGTCTCAACTGAAGTTTACTCTTCTCAGATGACTCTAGCTTGACTCAAGTTGACAAAAGAACTAGCCAGCACATGTATGTGTGTCATCTTTTTATTTTATGCACAATGAGCATTCTCTCTTTTTATTTATTTATTTATTTTTGGTGTTTTGTTTTGTTTTGTTTTGTTGAGACAGGGTTTCTCTGTGTAGCCTTCACTGTCCTAGACTCACTTTGTAGACCAGGCTGGCCTCGAACTCACAGAGATCCGCCTGCCTCTTCCAAGTGCTGGGATTTAAGACATGTGCCACCATGCTCAGCTTATTTTTATTAATTTTTTAGCAAGTCTTGCTATGTAGCACAGGCTAGCCTTGAACTCACTATGAATTTAAGTTGTCTCTAAATTCAAATTTGCACTCCTCTTGTCATGCCTGCCTATAGAGCAAACTCTATCACTAATTATTCCAGTTTTATGAATGGGAAAATGGATATCCATGAAGATTAAGCGACCTGCCTAAGATCACACAGCTTGTGAAGGGCTGAGAAGGATTTGAACCTAGGACAGAGCCTAAAGCCTTGTCCTGTGTCCGTCTAAACCACATCTGCAAAAGGTAGGTGGTGGCACTCGCCTTTAATCCCAGCACTTGGGGGGCAGAGGGAGGAGAATCTCTGAGTTCGAGGCCAGCCTGGTTAACAAAGCAAGTTCCAGGATAGCCAGGGCTACACAGAGAAACCCTGTTTCAAAAACCAAACAAAAAATAAAAACAAAGAACACACGTGTACAATCGCTCAGCTGTAAAGCCGACTCGAAGGTTTGCTCGATGCAATGCAGAGCCCCGATGCCTCCCACAGACAGAGCCCTCCTGAGCGTCTCTTGCCACCTGTGAAACCACTGTCTGCTCAGCTCCAGAAGTGGAGCCCTGGGGTGGCTGTCATGCTTCCCTCAGAACGTGCCTTGCTCACGGGGGCAGCGTGTTCTCTGTTTAGAGACCCTAAACACCCACAGCTTGCTGCTCATTACACAAGACATGTCATTGCAGGGCATCTAGAGCAAAGAGAACTGAATGGAGGTGAGGAAATTGCCTTTCTGACTCACCCTGTCCGGCAGGAAAGATAATGGACCTCAGATGGGTGCTTTGTCTGCCTCAACGACATTAAGAAGGATGATTCTCCCCCTAGTCTACCTGAACCGTGACCAAAAGGAGGGAGGGATGCGTGAGACAGTGAATGCCAATGGTTAGACCAAAAGAGAACACTGCAACCTAGTGATAAGAAAGGTGCCTTTGCTTAGCAGGGCCACAGTCTTGTTTGCCTCATGCCCAAGCTGCCTAGCCAAGCAATCACGCGATATAACAAGAGACAGTCTCCCTCTCTCCTACAGTACCACCATAACAGAGACTGAATCCTCACAAGTAAATCATCTTCAGGAATAAAGCGCCGAATTACTAGAACTCACTAGTGTTACATAGGATGAGCAACGTCAGTTCACTAGCTTGTTTTTGCTGCTGTTTTCGCTAAGGAGGGAGCCTGGGGCTTTGACAATGCAATCTATGCGTCTGCTCTGTGGCTGAGCCGCACTCCCAGCACGCACACACACCACTTTTTAACGAACTGATTTGTTTTCTATCTACTGGTGCTCACGACGACGCTAGATTAACTTGTAGTATGGCATGGGCGACCCTGGAAAAAGCAAAGAATCCTATTTGTCACAAATATACTTCTGCCATAAGGAGGCACGAAAACTTTCTCATCCCGCCTCTAATCCGATGAGGCTCTGCCTACTCCGGAAGACAGCACTGGCTCCACCCACCCTGCCTCTACCAACACCAGCCCTGCGCCGGAGTGTACGCCCCACCTCCCAACAGTGTGCGGCTCACCTTTGACTCAGGTGCCACCCTGCGTCTCTGGCACTCTCCACAATGCCACAGCAGCCACTGTAAAACAAACAAACAAGCAAAAACAAAAAGCAAAACAAACAGAAGACTGTTCAAGGCAAGAGAGAAAAAGTCGATGCAAAAACTTGAAGAGGATGTAGGAACCCTAAAAAATAACTGAGCCAGGCAGCGATCGCGCTAGGGCGATGCCTTTGGAATTGATGCTCTCTGTCTCTTCTACGTGTAGCTGGAGGATTCGGGTCCTGGCAGGCTGTTATCTGCTCTAAAGCATAGGACCAGACCTACTGAGGTTATAACTTGGTTGGCTTCAGGAGGAGCTGAAGAAGCAGAAGCCATACTAGTTGAGTTTAAATCACCGCAAAGCAGTAAGTTAACATTGCCACTCATTGGTGATGAGTGGCAACCGTGCCAGATGCATGCAGCATGCCGGGGGGCCATCTCCACTGCTCGGAAATCAGACTGTGTGGGCTGTCAGTCGTAGTTACACACCCCTTTAATCCCAGCACTCGGGAGGCAGAGGCAGGCAGATTTCTGTGAGTTTAAGGCCAGCCTGGTCTACAAAGCGGGTTACACCGAGAAACCCTGTCTTGAGAAAAGAAAAGAAACCAGACTTTGTACAATGCTGAAGTAAGAAACAGAGGTAACAAACTGGTGTTATAAAGGACTCACCTATAGACTCACTTAGACGCGATTAAGTTGCACAAAAGTTAATTAAAGCAGCGCTGCCTCTGCGGGACAGTTTTGAGAAGATGACCCTGGCTGACAGTGCTAATCGAACTCTGTGCCCGTTATCAGGAAGCACAGCCCTGCCAGACAGATGGGACGATCCTGGCTAACAGCTGCCCCAGAAAAGCAGCCCCCATCTGTCCCAGGATAACTATGACAATGTTTTTATATTCTAAATCTCTCCATTTGTCCAAACAGCCAAACCTTGAAACAAAACAAAACATGTTTAATCGCTCAAAGTATAACTTGGGGCTGAGAGACTACATACACTGAGAGGAGGTTCCTGTCTGTGGCCAGTTCCCACTTGTGCATTCCAGAACTGGTGTGTCTCACCATGAAAGAGTTTTTCATGTCCAAGTGCTAAGAGTAGCTCTCCTCTCACTGGGAAGACACAGCACTATTATAATAATGTGACAATGTTTGGGAGTTAAGTTTGAGTAGAATGCTCATGTCTTTGAGAAATGTCATCTTCATAAAACTGTAGAAATAAAAATTTTAAAAAATAATGAACGTCATGTTTATTAAACATCTTTCCAGCCCAGGCCTCAGGCAGCCACTTTGCAGAGTTTTGTTCACCTGTTTCACTGGATCCTTCTAGATTCTAAGAGTTTGTCCCTCTCTACAGATGGGGAAACTGAGGCTCAGAGAGAAGAGGTGTGCTTCTACATACATATGGCTAAACAATTGTTCTGCCTCAAGTTTATCTCTATGCCTGCTAACCTTCTGCCTCCCTGTCCATTTGCCTGTGATAGTTTTTTTTTTCTTATGTGTGACATAACCTGAAGTGGGTCTGTCCTATAGAACTGGCGGTGCTGTGTGAAGTGTTTCATGCTCTGACCACCCATGAACATAACTATATAACTTAACTCTTTACTGATCCGCATTCGATCGGTGCCCCAGGTACCGAGGGCATAAACAGCGATGGGGACCTAATTGATATCTATGTACCCAGGCCACCCAGGACAAGATTCCTCTGACCTGCAGTTTAAATGAACCATTTGGGAAAACCAGTTTCTGCAGCTAGCTCCCTACAAGCCACCTGCGCCTGCCTCAATCTTAATCTCTGATTCCTGTAAATAAGCAAGCAAATTAACTTTTGTGCTACCCCCATGAGGATGCTTGACCTCGCTAATATTCCAGCCATTTGAAACCAAACAACCTGAAACATTTAGGCTCCCCAGCCCCCCACCCCACCCCCTGGGGCCTCACTCCCAGCTCTGAAGCAGAGTTCTCATAAGACCTAGAAGGAAAACTAGGCCCTGGTGTGACTGCATACTCCCATTAGAGAAAGAAATGCTAAAGAGCCTCCAGAACAGGTGGCTAATCGTAAGATGCAATTTCATAAATGACTCAAGTGCAATTCTGGAATTGCCGCATCCTTGCCCCTTGTGGCTCAGAATGAAACAGTATTAATAACAGGCCAGACAGGGTAACAGTCCCAAAAATGAGGTCAGGAAGGAGAAGGGCTCTAGACAGACATAGTCACATATTATAATAAGACTGTCTGATTCCATAATTCAGTTTTTTTTTAACTGACCAGGTTTTTTTTTCCTTACTTCTCACATATTTAACATTTTCCAATCTTTTGCTTTTTAGAGAAAAATATTGGAAATGCTTCATGCCTAACTCGAGAAATGGTTCAGAGAGTAAAGGCAAACTACCCACCCATAGCCTAAGGTCAGTCCCTGGGACCTCCCTAAAAATACAGAAGGAAAGAGCCCCTTCCCACAAGTTGTCCTCTTGAGCTCCACACCTGCCTGCATCTGCATCACACACACACAAACACACACACACACACACACATGCACGTATGCACACACGCACACACATAGGCACATGCACACACATGCATGCACACACACAGCATACACACACATAGCATGAATGTACACACACGCACACATACATACATACACAAACACACACATGTGAGCATACACAGACACACATACTACTAATAAATAAATACAAAGGAAATTACTCATATTGTCCTTTGGACCCATATCAACACTGATAAACATTGCATAAATTGTTTTTCTTCTTAATTCACATCTACAAAGGTTTATCAAGGGTACAAAATAATAGTTAGAAAGGACACGTAAATGCCAGCACTCCACAGAAGGGCACCTGTGACTATCAGCAGTGTGCTGTGTATTTCAAAATAGGTGGGGAAACCAGGTGTGGTGGCCCATGTTTATAGTCAAAGCATGTGATGGGTAGAGGCAGGAGGATCAGGAGTTAAAGAGTACATATGAGGAGCTTAAGGCCAACCTGGGGTAAATGAGACCCTGTCCCCCCAAAAAGCTAGAGGACACAATGCTGAATCCCCTCAACACCAGGAAAATGATATCTGCTGAAGCGGCTACCCTCGTCACCACACACTAAACACATGCATTCACATAGTACATTGTGCCCACAAAGATGCAGGTGCTTTCCTGCATGTCTGTCTGTACATCCTGTATATGCCACATGTCTTCAGAGATCAGACGTGAGTATCTGATTACCTGGGACTAGAGTTACAGACAGTGAGGAGGAGCCACGATGTGGGTGCCAAGAATCGAACCCTGGTCCACTGGAAGAGCAGCCGGTGCTTTTAACCATGGAGCCATCTCTCCAGCCCAACATCTTTAGGAACATGGATGTCTGGCCTGGATGGTGGTCTCTATCCACGTCCTTCAGGGAGATCTCATCATTATACTGATACCTGGGGTCTGCAAATATCCACGACCAGACCTACTGTCTGACAGGCTTGTCAGCATGACCCTGCCCTATTCCTCTCTGCCTGCCTATGCCCTCCCACGCCCACCTCACTCTAAAATACAACTTAGGAGAAAAAATTCTTGACAGCTTCTTCAGTTATTTTCATTTTAAAGTGTCTCCGAGAGTCAAGATTCCATTTATTCTTTCATACGACACTCTTCTTTGAGGATGCTATTGGCCCGGTGCATTTATGTCTTTAAAGATGCTCTCTTGATGCTGAAAAATCACAATGTCCTAAGTGTCTGAGTGCTGAGGAAATATGAGGCTGCTTGCTCTCACACAAGGACGACACACCCACCCATCCCCTTACCTGCTTCACTTCACTCAGTCTTTGCTTATTGGCCTGCATTACTGTAACAAATACCTGAGTTTAACTTAAAGGAGAAGCTGATCTGCAGTCCCATCACTTGGGAGGCCACTGCAGGAGGATCCTGAGCCCAAGACCCGATTGATCTATATGATGAGAATCTACCTCTCCCTATCTTACTCCCAAAAGAGTTTCCTTTGGGTGATGGTTTCAGGGCTTCTGGCCCATGGTTGGTTGGCCCCATTGCTTTGCGCTTATAGCAAGGCAGGGTACAGGGCAGCTAAAGCTCACCACATTGTGGCAGGAAGAAAAGGGAAGCAAGATGAGAGGCTGGACTCCCAGTATCCAGTCAGGAGTGTGTCCCAGTGGTCTAGCTTGGCTCCACCAAGCCCCATCCCTAAAGCCTCCACTGCCTGGCAGGAGTGAATGAGGCTGGTTTCCGAGCTTTCAGCACATAGACCGTTGAAGACCATTCAAGGTCCAAACTATAGGAACCCTCATCACAATCACATGGGAGAGGCACTGTTTATGTCAACACCTCACAAATGAAAAGACCAAGACTCGGGGAATTTACACAGAAACCACGTAGCTACTGAGCAGCAAAGGGGTCAAACCAGACCCATTTCATCCCAAAGGTCCAAGCTCTCTGCAGTGCTTTTCTTCCAAGGCTTTGTACAATAAATGTAGGGGGGAAAAAATCCATGCAACCCACTCGGGGCCTGGTAGAAGTAAATGAGAAACGGTTGGTGGAGGCAGGAGACTTTATGGGCTTTCAGGGTATGAGAAGCCATGTCTATGTTTTTAAATTCCTATTAGAGAGAAATTCACTGTATCCCTCAAGGACCATTATGTGAGCAGATTGTGGCAGTGCTGATTTCCCTGGGTTCTCATCTGAATCCTCCCAGCTGTCCTGCTTGCTTTATATTGCCATGAAAGAAATGCTGGTCAAACGCAATGTGGAGAAAGGGTTTATGTCAGCTTACAGCTTATAGCCCATCCTTGAGGGAGGTCAGAGCAGGAATCCAAGGCAGGAGCTAAAGCAGAGGCCATGGGTGAATACTGTTCCTTGGCTTGCTCAGGACTGCCTACTCAGAGGTGGCACCGCCCATAGTGAGCTGGACCATCCCGCATCAATCATCGGATCAAGAAAAGCCCTCACGGCAGGCCAGTGTGAGGAAGGCATTTTTCTCAACCGAGGCTCCACTTGCCAGATGACTCTAACTTGGGTCAAGTTGACAAAAAAAAAAAAAAAAAAAAAAAAAAACTGACCAAGTCACCAGGTGTGACGCCTTCCTTAGAAGAACTTGGCATTCTTTCTGTTTGGTCTTCTAGAAGCTTTTTTTCAAGGAGTTTGAAGGCTAGAGAAACCACCTCCATTTGTTCGGCAGTCCAACCTCACCTGGTACTTGTGGGGTTTCTACGGGTAGGGCAGACAACAGAAGGGCACCAGGGCAGAGAGACCAGGGCCACCCCCAGCAGAGGTGGGATCCAGGCCTTCAGTTTCTTTTCATCTCAGTCACTCAATCGCCGGCTGTGTGCCTGGATACTTCTGTCTTTGATTTTTCTCTGTAAAATGAGTATGCTTCACATGGGAGTATGCGTCACAGGAGAAATGCTGGATAGTTAATGCTTTGGTTTCTTTTTTTTTTTTTTTTTTAAGATTTATTTATTTATTTGTTATTTTATGTATACGAGTGCTCTGTTTCTATGCACACCAGAAGAGGGCATCAGATCACATTATAGATGGTTTTGAGTCACCATGTGGCTGCTGGGAATTGAACTCAGGCCCTCTGAAAGAGCAGTCAATGCTCTTCACCACTGAGCCATCTCTCTGGCCCAATAATGCTTTGTTCTGCAGAACTAGGAAACAAACCTAGCGCCTTGCAAATACGGGCCAAGCACTTCTACAACTGAGCTCTGTCTCCAGCCCATTCCTAAGTCTCCTAGTTTACTTTATATTGCGGTGACAAAATACTGACCAAATGTACCTTGAGAAGGAAGTTTGTATTTGTAGGTGTGTGTGTGTGTGTGTGTGTGTGTGTGTGTGTGTGTGCGTGTTGTGTGCACATGAGTCTGCAGGCACACATGCCTGTGCGCAAGCATGTAGAGGCTAAAACAGACGTCACATGTCTTTTTCTATCACTTGAGACATTGCCTCCCACTGAACCAGGAGCTCACTGCTAGTCTAGTGGCTGAGCCAGCAAGTTCTCAAGATCTGCCTCCTAATCCTGCGATTACAAGCGTACTAGTCGTGGCCAGCCTTTTAATTGTAGATGCTAGAAATTCAAGCTTGCAGCACAAGCATTCTTACCCACTGAGCCATCTCGCCACTGTACTTTTTATCCTGATGAAAGGTCTTGTAAGCTGCCTGAGGCTGGTCTTGAACTTTCCATTCCAGAGGATCTAATGCTCTCTTCTGATTTCCATGGGCACAAGGCATGCACGTGGTGCACAGATATACATGCATACACATAACATAATAAAACACACGCGGATAATAAAACAATAAAAACTTGTCTAGATTATGAGAGAGAGGAGAGGAGAGGAGAGAGAGAGAGAGAGGAGAGGAGAGAGAGAGAGAGAGAGAGAGAGAGAGAGAGAGAGAGAGAGAGAGAGAGAGAGAGAAAGAGAGGGAGCTTCCTAGCACCGGTCTTTTATCTCACTGTGAGCAGTGGAGCTGGAGTTAACCAGCATCTCACTCCCTGGTGCAGATGTGTGTTCTTCTGCATTTAATATCTTTTACTCATGAGACCTCAAGACCTGCAGAAATTGATTCAGGCCTCACAGTCCACAGAGAACCATCTCATCTACTGAAGACTATTCAAGTTCTCCTAAGGACCTCTGGAAGCATTACACAGCAGGCTCATGTCTCCCCCTACAGGAGAGGAAAGGATATGACTAGCTAGATTTTTTTTCTTTCTTTCCTTTCCTTTCCTCCCTCTTTCTTTCTTTCTTTCTCTCTTTCTTTCTTTATTTTTTCTTTTTCTTTTTTTTTTGTCATGGTCTCACAGAAACCCTGGCTTGCCTGGAACTTGCTGTGTAGACTAGGCTGGCCTCAAATTCACAGGGATCTGCCTCCCGGGTGCTACAATTAAATATGTGTGCCACCATGCCCAGTTTCAAGTAGCTATTGGTTTAAATTACTTTGTGATGTGTATATCTCATTAAAAATTAGTGACTCAGGGCTGGAGAGATGGCTCTGAGGTTAAGAGCACTGTCTGCTCTTCCACATGGCAGCTCATAGCTCTCTGTAATTCCAACTCTAGAGGATTCAACACCCTCACACAGATATATGCAGGCAGGCAAAACACCAATGCACTAAAAGTAAATAAATTTTAAAAAATAGTAACCTTTCTCACTAATTTCCAAGAGCAATAAAAAGGAAAGCAAGGCAGTTAGGTAGAGTGACTTACAGTGAATTCGTCCCAGCAGTGGCTGAGCTGTAGAAGGGGAGGCAGCCAGTTATTAGCAACTAAAGCATCATAAAAGCCAGGAGTGTCAGAGCCCAGAGAGCTGGGCTGGAGATGCTGGAGGCTGCCAAGGCTCCTAATAACCCAGGCCTAGAGGGTCCTAACACTAGACACAGCTTCTGTCTGCCTTACTGCCACCACAGACCAGAAAGGTACCAGAGACTGGCCTTTAAAAACAGTCTCGACACCTGCCTGCCATTTCTTATGCAGGTTGAGCAAATGACCCCACAGCCAGCTGGTAGATGACAGTTTTAGTTACAGGGACAGAAAATGTTAACATCAGAAGGTCAACACAGGGAAAACAGAAAGTGAAATAAAAGCGACATTTCCCCTGTCCCATATGAGGGACCTCTAAGGCTATAACTAACCCAGAAGCTCATGGTTGTCATCAAATCTGCCCATCTTCTGCTTCCTGCCTTTGCTGCATCCTAATCTGTCCTAATGGTGGCTCATTTATGATGGCTGTGACTGTGACCGTGCAAGCCCTAGTTCGAGAGGGAAATTTGAACTCTTTCTTGCACCTTTGAGAGCAAGAAAAGCTTTCCCTGCAGCTCCCCGGGAACTATGTCTCAGATAAAACTGCCACTGGCTAAAGGAAGGGGACAGCTCAGTTAGCTCGTGTGACTAGGTCATCACAGGGGACCACAAAGCAGTGTGTGGAGCTTTAACAAATGGAACTCGGCAGGGAGAATGGAAGTGGCCGCAGACAAAGGAACCAAGAGTGTCACAGTTAGAATACTTTCTTGAGATCCAGCTAGGACTGTCCCTTTAGGCTACATTTGAACCCGGGCATGGTGGCTCCAGCTGTAATCCTAGTATTTTAGAAGCAGAATCAGGAGAACTGGGCTACACAGTGAGTTCAGCCATGCCCAGGTTACATAAGTAAGAGTCATGCAAATAACTCCCAGAATGCTGGGAGCTGTGTCTCTCACACACCCCTATGATCCCAGAACTTGAGATGTGGAGGCAGGAAGACCCATTCAAGGCTGTTTGGTGTGTACTGGGCCATCATGGCGCTCACCTGTATTCCCAGCACTTGGATGTCAGAGGCAAGTGGATCTCTGCAAGTTCCAGGCCAGCCTGGTCTACATAGTGAGTTCCAGGATAGCCACGGCTATGTGATTATGACCCTGTCTTCAAAACAACAAAACAAAAAACCAAAAAAGCTCCATTCAAGGCTAGCCCTGGGAATATAATAAGCCCAAGGAAGGTCATCTTTGGCTACAGGAAACTCTGTCTCAAATAATAAAAACAAAAGGTTGCGGTGCTGGAGAGATGGCTCAGTGGTTAAGAACACTGTCTGCTCTTCCAGAGGTCATGAGTTCAATTCCCAGCAACCACATGGTGGCTCACAACCATCTATAATGTGATCTGATGTCCTCCTCTACCTGCAGGTGTACATGCAGGCAGAGTACTTACTGTATACATAATAATAAATAAATAAATCTTTTTTAAAAACAACAAACAAACAAATAAAAAAAACCCCAAAAGGTTGCCTTTTAATCCCAGCAGTGGGGAGGCAGAGGCAGGTGGATCACTGTGAGTTTGAGGCCAGCCTGGTCTACAAAGCGAGTCCAGGATAGTCAAGGCTACACAGAGAAACCCTGTCTCAAAAAACCAACCAACCAAACAAACAAACAAATCCAAAAGGTGTGGGAGAGGTGGCTCCAAGGTTAAGAGCCTGTAACTCCAGCTTCAGTGTATCTTGGGATCAGACACCTCTTCTGGCCTCCAAGGGCACCTGCATGCACACACACAAGAACATGCCCCCTCCCCACATAGTTAAAACAGAGGCTAAAGAGACTGCTTAGCAGTTAAAGAGAACTTACTGCTCTTGCAGAGACCAAAGTTTGGTCCCTAGCACCCACATGGTGGCTCACAACCACCTATAACTCCAGTTCCAAGGGATCCAATGCCCTCTTCTGACTCTGTCACTACATGCAGGTCATGCAAATACATACACTCAGGCACACACATATACATATAGAGTACACAAATGTTTTAACACACACATACACACACCACCAACAACAACAACTGGTGATGTAGATGGCTCTGTGAGTTTGGGGCCAGTTGGTCTACACAGCCAATTCCAGGCCAGCCTAGGCTACATAATAAAACCCTGCCTCAAACAACAACAAAAATAAACCTGCATTTTAAATGCAGCATAATACAGGGTGGTTGGGGTAATCCTACTGTGTTCTTTGCAGCCAGAAGCTGCTCCAGAGGATCCACTGGAACTCCAAGACAATAAAGAGCCAGAAAGGTCTTTCAAACAGAAAATTAGCATCACACGAAGGGCAGTGACAGTTCATACACACCTATAAAAAGCCTGTTCCGCCAGGTGGTGGTGGCACACGCCTTTAATCCCAGCACTCAGGAGGCAGAGGCAAGCGGATCTCCGCGAGTTTGAGACCAGCTGGGTCTACAAAGCGAGTCCAGGACAGCAAGGCTATCATAGAGAAACTCTGTCTTGAAAAACCAAAAAACCAAACAAACAAAAAAACCTGTTCCAAGAGGAAAGATGATTCCAGAGAGCTTTCACACCTAGCGCCTTCATTCGCTTCAGCAGTGCCAAATGCAGCAAGCATCTTTATATTTTTTTTTATCTTGCCCATGCCCTACAAAGTCCTGAGTAGATACAACAGAAATGCCATATTGCTTTCAAATTTTCATTGACAGCTCATACAAAATATTTACTTCAATCTGTCTGACCCACTCCTATCCCAGGGTTTCTGGTCATCCTCCTGCAAATTCCTCATATGCACTTCCCTGAGAAAAACAAGGCCCTTTTTCCTTTTCCATACTAGATTTTTGCTCGTGGCTCTCTAAAATTATTTCTACTAACAGCCGTGTTTAGAAGGCATAAGAATGCTAAGTTTACAGAGAAGGGATATTAACTGGTAGGTTGATTTTAAAATAATTACAGGAAGTCATCGGCTTCGTGGATTGGTAAAAATGGTACTAATTAAAATTATATTAAAATGCTGTAGGAAAGGCTAGTGGCTGAGGAGGTAAAGCATTATTACTGCCGGCCTGACGATCAGACTTCTCTCTCTCAGAGCCCACATAGTGGAGGGAGAGAACTGACGTCAGCAAATTGTCCTCCAACCGACGTGTTCTGTAATACTCTCACACCCATGCTAATACATACACACAATAAATATCTTTTTAAAAAAATCTTGCCAATTTTTATTGGCTTGTTTACCTTTTTGTTTGTTTGTTCTGTTTTATATTTTCAAGACGATATATTTCTATGTAGCTCTGGCTCCTAGCACTTGATCTGTAGATCAGGCTAGCCTCAAACTCAGCCTGTCTCACAAGTGCTGGGATTAAAGGCGTGTGCCATTACCTCCTACTGGCTTATCTTTAAAAAGAAAATAGGGAGGTCTGGAGAGATGGCTTAGGAGTTATGAGTATTGGCTGCTCTTGCAGAAAACTAGAGTTCAGCCCCCCGCATCCACATGGCAGTTCACAGTTGCCTGCAAGATCAGGCCCAGGTGGTCCTCCCTCTGGCCTCCACAGGCACCAGGCACACACATGGAGCACATAGAAACATACAGACACTCATATACACACCATATATATTATATATATATATATATATATATATATATATATATATTTTTTTTTTTTTTTTTTTTTTTTTTTTAAGAAGAAGCTGGGCATGGTAGCACAGACTTTAACACCAGAACTTGAAAGGCAAGCAGTCATTTTGAGTTTGAAGCCAGATTGGTCTACATAGGAAGTTCCTGGCTGGCCAAGAACTGCATAGTGAGACCCTATCTCAAAACAATAGCAAAAAAGAAAGGAAGGAAAAGGGGGGGGGGGAGAGAGAGAATGAGAATGTGGACCAGCCACAGGGAACTTGTCGAATTTGTGCATGACCCTGGGTTCCATTCCAGGACTAAAAAAAAAACAAAAACAAGGGGGGGGGGACAAAAAAACAAAACAAAACAAACAACACAGAGACACTATATTAGGGTAGCTGTAGAGTAGTTAAATTTTGATAAGCTAAAAAATTACTTATTTACGTGAGAAAATGATAAAAAGTATTTTAAATCTTTGCAGAACTGAGTGCAGATGTATCTTAGGAGACCCTTGTACCGGGAGCACGGGCAGAGCTGATGCCAGCACTGCAAAGTTCTGGAAAACCTCCCAGATCCTCGCATTTACAGCCAGACCACAGTCTGGCTGAACCGGTGAGAGATAGTGGAAAGCCACCCAACGTGCCACCAGCTCCTATCTTGTGTTCAAAGAGCAAAGTAAGAAAAGCTACCCGCCTGCCACAGCAGAAGCCAATAAAAGTGCAGTTCTGGTACCCGCCCCTCCACTGCTTTGGTACCATCTCCGCACTCTGATTGGCTGAAATCCAGGAGCGTTCCTTGGCCAACGCCACGCCCTCTTTGGTGCCACACGCCCTGCGCCAGCTCAGACGTGGTAACCTCTTCTGCTGAACCGTAGGGAGCTTTGGGACCTCAAGTTTGGTCGCACCCTGAAAGTAAATTCTGAGCAAGAAGGTGATCTTGGCCTAGGTGGCCCCTTGGGTAATCTGAACCGCAGGCAAGGACATTAGGTAAGGTCTCTTCTTGTGGAAAGGAACACTTAGAGGTGATGGCCAGAGTAAGATGGAGAATTTTCCTCCCCATAAGCCAGTCAAAGGACAGAGCCAGTGTAGAGTACGCCTTGGGACTGTGCCCTCTAGCTCAGGTGCTTCTGGTACCACGTGCTCCAGTAACTACAGAAAGTGTTTTGTCGGAGTGATTGAAGGTCCCACAGTCGCATCATTAGAAATCAGAGATCCAGGCCACATTAGTCTAATCTTGAGATAATGTTCAGATTCTAAGAAGCTCCAGCCTTGAACCAAGCTGATAGGCATCAAGCAAGAACTAAGCACAGCCTTGTAGAATTTATCACCGTGTTTGTCTTCTGACCTTTCTCAAGGAGACCCACTTCCTCAAACGCATGTTTGTCCACCTTTGGCTGCTGAGAAAATGGAGCATCTTAGTTAACATCTCCCTGTTCATTCCCAAAGGAGATCTGAACTGATGGATCTAGTTGCCATACTTAGGGCGATGGTTCATCATTTGGATAATATGCACCTTGGTACAATTATGAACAGTGCCATATGAGGTCTAGTAAATATCTTTTTGTGGACTATGTACACAGATCTGTTGCATATGTAGGCATGGAATTGCCTGTGTTCAATTTTAGTGGATTCTAACTAATGCCTTCAAAATGTCCGGTCCTGGACCTGATTGTATTAAGTTCCAAGGCAGAAGAGGATTGAGGTTGATAATGGACTGACCTTAAAATGGTCAGCCCTAGGGGTGTAGTTCAGTAGTAGAGCACTTGTAGACCATGTGTGAGAGCCCCAGGTTTGGTCCCCAGTTCTGTAAATATAAAAGTTAAAAAGATAAATAGGGACATCATTCTGGATTGTCCAAATGTAATGACAAGGGCTCTGATACAAGAAATAGAAGAAGCACATAAGAGAACCAGAGAAATCGTAGGGTGACCAACAGTGGAGTTTTAAATGAAGGAACTGGGCCTGGAGAGATGGCTCAGAGCTTAAGAGCACTGAGTGCTCTTGCAGAGGTCCTGAGTTCAATTCCCAGCAACCACATGATGGTTCATGACCATCTATAATGTGATCTGATGCCCTCTTCTGGCCTACAGGTGTATGTGCAGAGCACTGAATACATAATAATAAATAAGGCTGGGTTTGTTGTTGTTGTTTAAAGAAGGAACTGGACATGGTGACACATGCCTTTAATCCCAGTGCTCAGGAGGCAGAGGCACGTGGATCTCTGTGAGCTGAAGCCAGCCTAGTTAACATAGCAAGTTTCAGACCAGCCAGAGCTACATCGCTACATTACAGCTGGAGTCTGTAACTCCAGTGTCAGGGGCTCTGATCTCTTCTGGCCTCCACAGACACTGCACACATGTGATGCACATACATGCACACAGGCAAAACACTTGTAACAGTAAATCTTTACAAAGTCATCAAAATGAAGGAAGATCATGAGGCAGGAATGTGAGCAAGCTAAGGCATACCCAGGGCTCAGGTTATGTGATCATGACTTTGAGGCCAGTCTGAGCTCCTTAACATGTTCCTATCTCAGATGCGTGCATGCACGTGCACACACACACACACACACACACACAGAGAGAGAGAGAGAGAGAGAGAGAGAGAGAGAGAGAGAGAGAACAACCTCTAAGTTCTAGAGTTGGTTTCTAGCGTCTAGAAATTGGAGAGACTGTGAATGTGAAGCCAGCCCTCTCTCAAAACACAAATATAAATGAATGGAGAAACTATTACGTAGAAAATGAGCCTACACTAGGCAGACACTATTACATACCAGGACAATAACCTCAGGCAGTCTATTGCCCATTCTTTTTACAAGGAGTCTTTTTCCCCCCCAAGACAGGGTTTCCGCGTGTAGCCTTGGCTGTCCTAGACTTGCTTTATAGACCAGGCTAGCCTTGAACTCACAGCAATCCTCCTGCTTCTGCCTCCTGAGTGCTGAGATTAAAGGTGTGCGCCACCACGCCCAGCCCTTTACAAGGAGTCTTAATGGCCTTCCAAACCCCTAACATGTCATATCTAATATCCATATGCTTTGTTAAGAAGATAGACGCAATTAACAGAACATAACTTTACTGCATTTCTAAGGGTGGGGTTGTTTATCCAATAAATCACTCATTCAAGACATGGGTTATTGGCTATGGTTATAAATATTACAGATAAGAATGTTTATGATTCAGATTCTTTTACCAGAAGGAATCAGATAAGTGCAATGTGTCACAAGTGACAGTACAGACTGAGCCAGGGATCTATAAAGAATGGTCATCACGAAGTAAAGGTAAATACTAAGCACTGGGGAGAAGAGGGTTTAAGTGGAACTTTCTAGATGCTTTTTATTCACAACGTAGCTGTACTCTGGGTGCTGCAGGAAACCGCTGTATGTACGTTCTTGGCAGCAAGTAGAGGCGGAACTTGCTCACTTGTCCTGTCCGCTCTCACAGTGAGAAGCCGTCTTTGATCTCTTGGAGATTTCATAGACTTGAATGACGAGCTTCAGTTGATTGATGACTTCCTTGTCTGCTGTTTTCATGTTAAACCCCAACATCTTCATAATGGTTTCTCGAAAGTCGGTAAGCTATAACAAAGCACCGCACAAATCAGTATGTCACTGCTATGAGTCACCCTCCCGTTATGTACAATGAATCTGGCATGGACTGAAATCTAGTTTTATGAAACATTTCCTTAATGCAATCTATCTTTGCAGGCTTTAAAGGGTCTTGCTGCACAGCTAAGCTGGCTTTAAACCCTCTTTCTTCCCAGTCTTCCAAGTGCTGCAATTACAACCAGGCTTCCCTCCATGCTGGACTCAAGTAGTATTTTCAAGTTAGAAAAACCCATTCAATTACAAGAATTCTTTAAAGTTTCTTATTCATTCTTATCGCTTTCCCATTTAGTACTTCTGTACATTAAGCCTGATTGTATTACTAATTATACTGCATTCATAATGTAATTAAGAGTTTGCCTTTATTTATTTGTACATGCATGCATGCACGCATGTGGAGGTCAGAGGACATTTTTCAGGCATCAGTTCTCTTCTTCTACCATGTGGGTACCAGAGATTGAACGCAGGTTGCTAGGTTTGGCAGCAAGCACCATTACCCACTGTGCATGTCTTGCCAGCATACTTTTTGTATGTGTTCTGTTACCCAGCCTAGCCTTAAAACACCTGGGCTTGAGTGACTCATGAGCCTCAAACTATGGGAACTATTGGCATGTGCCACTGGGTGTGGCAAACTGCCCTTGGGGTTCTGATTTGCTTAATGATAATAGCAGTCCTCAGTGCATATCTCTTAATCCATCCTCCAAAGGCCAAGGAGATGGACAAAAACAGCAAATAAAAAAGCAGCCACAGAGCCAACTGAAAGAAAATGACAGGCTTTCCTTTGCATGTGAGTGGGAACACAAATAGCCCCAGGCAGAGCAGAGGCAGCTCCAGAGGGTGGCGAACTCGATGTCCATGGGTGTGGAGCACAGATAACCTTATTCCCCACATACAATACCAAGAACAAGCTGGAGACCTCGAGGAAAATGAAAAGAAAGAGGCTAGAAAGCCTGTGAGAACAGAAATGGCCTTTTCTTGAAGGCAAGGTTTCTGAGGGGAGGCTGCAGAGTGTGTGTAAGGGAGAGGTGGGGAGCGGAAAAGAGGGAAAATGAAACTAAGGGATTATATAGGAAGAGTTTTGCAGAAGGAGCTGTCACATAGACTCTCCGCCTCCAAATAAAGAGTTGTCAAGAAACCGCTGGCACCTGTAACATCAGCCACAGTTCAGACCCTGCCTGGGCCATAGAAGGAGTTCAATCCCAGCTCAGGCAACTGAGTGAGACCCTATCTCAAGAGAAAAAGTTTAAGTGCTGGCTTTAGAGCTTAGAGGCAGCACCTCAAAAAAACAAGTAAAAAGCGCCCTTGCTTTGACAACAGAAGAGGGCAGTGTTCAGCTAAAATAATCAGATCCTAGTAGAAACCTGGGAAGTGCTCTAAACCAGAAATCTGAAGAGTCTGCTGCAGGTCCAGAGCCAAATTACCCTGAGCTACCTTGTCCTCTTGAGTGCCGTCTATTGCCCAGCTTTATGTGTCACCTGACAGTCTTGTGTCTGTTAGGGACGTCCTTTTAGAATGTACAAACAGGCCCCTCTCTTCCACCAACGCCAAGGCTAAGGATGTCATCAGACAGCACCCGGGACCCAAAGCACAGATTTCCCACTTCACTGTACAGTACACCGGCATGAAACACGGACCAGTGGATTTTAACAGTGGGGGCTGGAGAGATGGCTCAGCGTCAGAGCGCTGGCTGCTCTTGGTTGCAAGTCCTCACGTGGCCGGTCACAACAACCTGTGACTCCAGTTCCAGGGGGTCTGGCACCTTCTTCTGGCCTCCTCGGGCATCATCAGGCACACACATGGCATGCAGACATATATGCACACAAAACACTAGATAGATAGATAGATAGATAGATAGATAGATAGATAGATAGATGATAGATAGATAGATAGAAAGATGGATGGGTGGATGGATAGATAGATGAAAGATAGATAGATGAAAGAAAGATAGATAGATAGATAGGCAAGCAGGCAGGCATACAGACAGACAACAGACAGATAGGCTGGAGGAATGGACCAGTCATTAAGAGCACTGTCTGTCTGCTCTTCCAGAGGACCCAGGTTCAATTCCCACCCACAACTGTCTACAGCTCCAGTTCCAGAGGATCCAATACCCACTTCTGGTCTCTGAAGGCAACAGGCACACACATGATGCACAGACATACATGCAGACAAAACACCTATATATAAAATGTAAATCATGCTTCAAATGTCTTGTCAGGCTAATGGCGCACACCTTTAGTCCCAGCACTTGGGAAGCAGAGGCAGGTAGATCTCTATGAGTTCAAGGCCAGCCTGGTGTACATAGAGAGCTGAGGTCAACCAAAGTCACATAGTGAGACCCTGTCTCAAAATGAATACTTAAAAAAACACAATGTGTCTTTGATTTTTGTTGTTGTTCTGTTACTACAAAATCTTTGTGAAATTGCCAGCACATTGGAACACGGTATTTGGGGTAATGTAACTCTTTGTGGCTAAACCATGGTCACTCACATTTGCCTTCAGAGTATGTTGTGTTTCTTATCACCTTGGAGGTGACAGCTGTGGGTTTGATATCAAAAGTGAAAATCTAAGCAAGTTTGAGTGTGCTAACCCAAGGACTGTGACACAACATAAAACACAGTTTCCTATATCACATGTTTCGGCCATCCTAATTTGTTAGAGGTTATTGTATACACAAATGTGAGCTAAAAGCAGCACACATCTGGCCCTAGCCATATTGGGTTCACAGGGAGAAGAACTTCCCTTGGGGTTATGGCTCCTGTCACAGAACCTAAATACGAAAGTACATGGCCATGTTTCCTGTCATATGGGGGGAGGGGTGGAAACAGCTGCTAGTGAAACCACAAACTGTCACCATATAAGGTATGAGGTGCTGATCATGGTACTCAGGGACGTGTCTGCCCTTCTGAGAGGTTCAGCAATTCAAACCATCTCTGATGATATTAGCCAAAAAAGAAGAAAAAAGAAAAAAATTCCCTTTTTGTCAAAGTAAATTCTAAGTTGAGGTGTGTGTTGATCACGTCAATGAAACTAGTTTTTAACACAGTCATAAGAAAGAGACCTCTTGCTCTCGTCCTGAGACCCCTTTCGGGGGGCTCCTGCCGGTGGGGGGCTCAACAGGGCCCCGGGCTGCCGCCTGCGGTGCCTTCTCCTGCCCAGCAGCGTCCGGTGTGGTTTTTAAGTTGTCTGTTTTGGTACCTGTCTTCTCTTTCACTGTTTCAACTTTTGTTACAGATTGCCTGAGCCTCTCAATCGTCTTGTCCTGTGTGAGGATAAAAGATAGGGCAAAGGAAGGAGGAAAATGTATTTAGATGTTCCTGGAAATAACAGACAAGATGGTTCATCTTTGTTTCGTTGCTTGTTTTGAGGCAGGGTCTCACTATGTAGCCCTGGCTGGTCTGGAACTCGGTACGGAGACCAGGCTGGCCTTGAATTTGCAGAGATCCTCTTGCCTCTACTTCCCTGGTGCTGGGATTAAAAGCTTGTGATACTACTCCTGGTTCATATGCCTTTAATAATAATTTAAAAAAAAGGAAAGAAGGAAGGAAGAAGGAACTTCATAAAATACATGGGGAAAAACTCACCAATTTCTGAATGAAAAGAATATTTCTTCACTATAATATTCATTAATCGCCTACCTTGTCCTAGCAATTTTATATTCGGGACACATGGAATCTGAAGAGGCTAAACACAGCTGGGCGCGGTGGCACACACCTGTAATCCCAGCACTCCAGAGACAGAGGCAGGCACTGATCTCTGTGAGTTCGAGGCTAGCCAGGTCTACAAAGCGAGTCCAGGACAGCCAAGGCTACACAGAGAAACCCTGTCTCAAAAAAGCTTTAAAAAAAAAAAAAAAGGTTTAACCCATTTTCTATGTCCTCTATGTAAACTAATTATCAGAAAAGACAGTAACTGGTTCTGCAGCAGAGCAATATCATTGATAAGTGCAGGCTAGATGGTCAGTTATCTAGTGCATGTTTGAATTTGATGCAGCTACTCCTTGAAATGGTATAGTTTAAAAAGCTGGAAGGCTCAAAAGCAACAAAAAAGTTAATTACTCATGGAATAAAATTGACCCACTCTACTGACCCAATAAAAATACTATAGTAAAAGCTGAATGTGCATACTTGTGACCCCAGAATTCATCGGCTGAGGCAGGAAGGTCAGGAGTTCCAGATCAGCTTGAGCTATTTGGTGAGATCATTTTTCAAACAAACACTACAGTAAAACAAAAGAAGGGGCTGGAGAGACCATCCAGCCATCAAGAGTGCTTAGTGCCCATGCAGAGGACCTGCATTTGGGACCTATAACCCCATCAGACAGCTCACAACCACCCCCCCGATCCCCGACTCTACTTCCCCGACTCTACTCTTGAAATGCCCTATTCCGGCCTCTGTGGGCATCTGGGTGCATGTGGTACACATAAACTCATGTGGGTGCACACACATAAAATAAAAATACATATAAATACAATTTTAAAACCCAAAACAAAAAGCAAGAGGTTTAGAGTCACGACAGACTAACTACTAGTTACTTTTGAGAAGTACTGAGCTGTGCGCCGGCTTCAATGGGAGCAGCAACATTTTGTTCGGTGGCTACACAGACATCTAACGTATTAGCCTATAGCAGTGGTTCTCAACCTGTGGGTCACGACCCCTTTTGGGGGTCAAATGATGCTTTCATAGGGGTTGCCTAAGATTGTCAGAAAACACAGATGTTTACATTACAACTCGTAACAGTAGCGAAATTACAGTTATGAAGTAGCAATAAAAATAATTTTATGGTTGGCACTATCACAATATGGCAAACACTATTAAATAGAATTAGAATATAGGCTACACTGTCCTATAAGCGTTAATATATTCTGCATGTATACAAAATCATTTTGAGATTAAAGCTTTTAGACATTTCTTGTGCGTGGGTGGGAGGGTGTTTGTGCATGCATGCATGTGTGTGTGTGCATGTGTGTGTGTGTGTATGCACATGCAAGCACTGTAACTAA
This sequence comes from Acomys russatus, assembly GCF_903995435.1. Lineage (NCBI taxonomy): Eukaryota > Metazoa > Chordata > Mammalia > Rodentia > Muridae > Acomys > Acomys russatus. The sequence goes on from NC_067137.1 coordinate 86,195,710, forward strand.
CATGACAGAAATTAATATGTTCTAAGGAGACACTGTGTCTCTCAATCTGACTATCAGACTATTTGATGATCCCAAAGAAATGGGAATTTCCACAGAAATCTCATGCTGGGAGAAGGAAAGATCATGGGCTGTGGGGAAACCTGTCTCCTAGGAGGAGATTTTACACAATTTGTCAGACCAATGTACAGGATGGGACTGAGACCCAGACAGTGAGGGATCAGTGGTAGGGAGAATTGCACCTTGACCAGGATTGTGTTCATTAAATGTGCATATTTAAACTGTGATCTCACTTCAAGACCCCAAAGATGGGTTTGGGCAGGGGAGGTGGGGTCGGCGGGAAAGGTGTCACAGGATTTCTTTGTCCTTCACAAGATGGCCAAACTGAATAAATCTCTTTGTTGTTTGTTTGTTTGTTTTCCGCTATTAACTTGGCTCAGTTTTTTTAAATATATTTTTTATTTCTTTTATGTGTATGAGTGTTTTGCCTCCATGTATGCCTGTGTGTACCATGTGTGTGCAATGCCTGAGGAGGCAGGAAGAGGGTCTTGGGGCCTTGGAACTGATTCCGGGTCCTCTGTAAGAGAAGCCAGTGCTCTTAACCCCTGAGCGGTCTCTCCAGCCCCTAATTTAGCCCTTTCCATTGGCTTATTGAGTGGAGGAACCTGCCTTGGCGCACAGGCTGAGCAAGTTAGCTCTCAGTTCCCATGTGGAGATGGAAGACAGCTGTCAGGAATGGAGTCTCCTCTCCCACTACGTTGATCCGGAGAATCCAACTCATTCTGCAGGCTTGACAGCCCGTGCCTTTACCCACTGAGTCACCCCACCAGCCCTAACACTGAAAATGTCCAGCCTCTAGGCACCATTCATGCTCACACTGTGAGAGTGTTCCCCACTGCAGTCGTCCCTTCGACCCACCCTCACTCCTCACGAGCACCCCCACTTTATTCTGTAAACCCCACTTGACTCCGTAATGAACTAAACAAATACAAAGTATAAAAGGTCACTGGGAAACCTGCAGCGAAAACGGGAAGAGCCCCGAAGCACAGGCGAATGTTTGAAAGCCCAGCCTCTCTCACTCACCTTAAGGTCGTTCATTCTTGTCAGTTGAGTTTTCATGTTTTTGTTTGACAACCTCAAATCACTAAGCTGCTTCTGAAGTCTCTGAATTTTCTCTTCCATCCTTGGGGCTGAAGCCATCTTGGAATTCTGCTCAATATCCAAGAACACCCCTAAATGAGCAAGCTTGCTGGGCTTATCTGTGTGGGCAGTCCGAGTCCTGGAGTTTTCCTTTGTAGAAAGTAACAGTATTGAAGTCGAGAACTGCACTTTAAGATGCTGTTCTGGGTGAGGTTTAGTGATAACTGTATAAGTAAAATGTCTGTCAGCATAAATATGGACTGATAAAATAATCAGGAATATAAAATATGCATAGAGGATCATGACTCAATGCTAGGGAAAGTACAGTTAAACAGTCAATTTTATGATCAGTGCTATGTGTTACCACAGATTCACCCATCTTTTTCTGGGAACGTATTAAAATGTATTAAGAATTCGGATAAAGAGTCACACGCAATACGATGTAAAACAATTTGTAATGGGGAAATATGGAAACTACACAAATGTTAAATCAGAACAGTTAAATTATACATGATAAGATGCACATTCCCCTAGAAATTATTTCTAAAATAGCTATTAAACAAAAATAGTGATATAGCTAAATTCAAAAGAGACTATGCTTATTTCAATTATGTTAAAATATACATAGAATACCAGGTGGTGGTGGCGCATGCCTTTAGTCCCTGCGCTATATTGGCATATAACGCTGCTTGCCTCAAAGTCTTGGAGTTTATTGGTGTTTTGGGGGAGGGTTTGTGAGACAGGAGTTCATGTATCCCTGACTGGCCTAGAACTCACCATCATGTACCTGAGGATGACTTTGAACTTCTGGTCCCCCAGCCTCTGCCTCCAGAATGGCAGAATTACAGGCATGTGCTGCCATGCTTGGTTTATGTGTTGCTGGAGATGGAGCACAAACAGCTGAGGTGCCTATTTAACATGTCAAAGTGGACATCATCCTTTAGCTCTTACCTGTTACAGGGTGTGGCTAGCACACCCCACCCTCTACCCTGAACTCCAAATCCTCGGGGCTGGGATTTTCCTCCCGGGGAAGCTCTTCCCTATACAATCCAGACATTTTGGTTACCTCCCCTTTTTGTACCTTTGGCCTCCTGGCTGCTGTGCCTGGGTCCCCTCTCTCCCCTCTCCCTTCCCCCCACCCTTTCTCGTCACATGGCTTAGGGCTGTGACCACTCTGGATTCTCCCTACCTCTGCCTCTCCCTACACTCTCCCTCTTACCTCCAATAAACCCTCTCTTCCACCATACCTAAAGGATGAAGTCGTGTCCTTTCCTTTTTATTTTTATTTTTCCAGAACCCAGGATTTCCTTTATGCTAAACAAGCACATTACACCCGAACTTCTTCAGCCCACGAGTGTATATTTTTATTAATTATCTACCACCCCTCCCCTGCAGTGTCTTATCAAACCCAGTAGTTTTCTTCCTTGGTGTTCTGAGTATCTTGTATCTCCTGGATCTCGCTTTGCTTTCTTACGTTGTCTGTAATGTATTTCTTTTAGATCTCTTCTGCTCCCTCCTCTTTTCTTCCCTCCCCCTCCCTCCCCTCTCCCCATCCCCACTGTGGTGGACATCAAACCAAGGTTTTAAAATATGCTAAGTACGTGCTCTCCTCTGAGTGCCACCAAGTGTCCCTAGGCTTTTGATTTGTTGTCTCTAGATGACAAAGATATTCTTTCATATTTTTCCTGCTCTACTTATACAATTTGTCTTAGCTGCTTTTCTATTGCTGTGGACAGACATCATGACCAAGGCAGCTTATATAGAAAGCATTTAGTTGGGGGGCTCGCTGACAGTTTCAGAGGGTGAATTCATGACCAACGTCTCAGGCAGGCATGGCAGCAGAGCAGGAGGCAGAGAGAGCCTGGGCCCAGCCCCAGTGACACATCCAGTGACACACCTCCTCCAAAGACCACATCTCCTGATCCTTCCCAAAACAGTCCCACCAACTAGGAAACAAGCATACAAATATATGCACCTATGGAGGCCAGTCTCATTCAAAGCACCACACAACAACTGCATATTTTCACCCTCCTTAAGTAAGCTTGCCTGGCTGGCTCTTTTATCTTTCTAAAGAGCATTTTACTAGTTTGTTTTGACATGTATATTATAGATAATGAAAACATAATAGGCTACAATATAATGTCATTATAATTTTTATATGCACTGAGAAACAAGCAAACAAAAAAATGTCACCAGACTCAGTTGGCTGTGATGTTCACTTATTGCAATGGTAAGACACCACAGCAATGTCTCTGAAAGTTGCATGTCTAAATAATTGGTTTCTGGGATGACAGAATCAGAAAGAGGACTCAGACAATTATTACTACTTTTCTGAAATCTTTTAAAAGAATGGAGGGGGAAATGCGCTATTTGGGTTTTCTTAAAATTTGATAATGTTTAATTTTTTTTTTTGCATAGACATCTATGCCCCTCATAGCTATGCCTATGTCTATCTGTCACAGTACCTTGAATTTCACCACTGAAGAGTCATTCCTTTGACTGCATTTCCTAATAATCCTCATTTAAAAGTCAATTAAGATACACATTAGCCAGGGGAGTTGGCACATATTTCTAATTGCTGCTAGACTATGGAGATGGAGACAGAGACAGAGGGACTATACATTTAATGTCAGCCTTGGCTACTTTGAGAGTTTTATTCTAGCTATTATATTGTTAAACTAAAGTGTGTTAAAAAAAAAAACCATTAAAAAATAAGATTCATATTGACAAGAGCCATCATAGTACTTATAAAATTTAAAAAGAGATGGAAGGAAGAGAGGCTTTTTCAGAACACCAAAAGCAATAACATTTTGAATCAAATTCCCCTTTCCTGTTCTCAAGAAAAGTATAAGCCAGATGTGGTGCACACCTGTGCATACTTGGCTGGCTCAGGTCAGGAAGCTGTGAGTTTGAGTATAGCTAGGGCCACACAGTAAGATGCTCACACACACACACACACACACACACACACACACAGAGAGAGAGAGAGAGAGAGAGAGAGAGAGAGAGAGAGAGAGAGAGTACAAGCAGCTTTAGTAATGTTAAAGCTATTGAAAAAATAAACAAAAACGTGAGCATCCTTAGAGAAGCACGGTGCCTTCAGGAAGCTCTTACTTTCTTCCTTCCCACGTCTAAACCCCTCAGGGAGGGGTTGGCAGGAGCCTTTCCTTCCAGATGTCGCAAGTGTCTTTTCTGTTCCATGTAATTTTCTTCAGCAGCTTCCTCATAAAGGCGGCACAGACTCTCAAGCCTCTTGCTGAGCGTCTGAATTTCCTGCTGCAAGGTTTCCATTTTCTACAAAACAGGACATTAAATGGCCACTTTCCAATGCCCCATGGTTCCCACGCCATTTCAAACTATGTACAAGTTCTATTTCTCTAGACACTGTGCCACACTAAGTTACTAGACAGGTGAGTAGATTTGACATGTGCTTTTTAGTTGTGTGTATAGGTGTTTTGCCTTCATGTATGTCTGTGCACCACCACAACATGCATGCCTAGTGTCCAAGGGACTGGAAAAGGCAAAAGATCTCTTGGAATTGGAGTTACAGGTGGTTGTGAGCCACCATGTGGGTGCTAGGATTCGAACCTTGGTCTTCTGCAAGAGCAGAAGGTGCTCTTAATCACTGAGCCATTTCTATAGCATTGTTTGTTTGGATTTTTGAGACAGCATCTTGTTCTGTCAGCCTGGATAGTCTTGAACTCACAGCACTTCTCCTGCCTCAGTTTCCCAAGTACTAGTATCATATCTAGAGATCATACATCCTGATATACTTGTTTTAATAAAGAAGGAGAGCCGGGCGTGGTGGTGCATGCCTGTAATCGTAGCACTTGGCAGACAGAGGCAGGTGGATCTCTGTGAGTCCAGGACAGCCAAGGCTACACAGAGAAACCCTGTCTCAAAAAATGAAAAAAAAAAAGGAAAGAAGTAAAAAATCTTGATACACAAGAATAAGATAGGTTCATAGTATGAAATAAAGCTGCATAACAATTTTGTTGCTGTCCTTTGTGGCAGGGTCTTGTTACGTTGCCCAGGCTGCCCTAGAACGCACAACCTTACCCTCAGCCTGAGATTATAAACATGTGTTGTCATGACTAGCTAATACAGTACTATTGAGCTAATATATTTTTTTATGGTTTTTTTGTTTGTTTGTTTTTCGAGACAGGGTTTCTCTGTGTAGCCCTGGCTGTCCTGGACTCACTTTGTAGACCAGGCTGGCCTCGAACTCACAGCGATCCGCCTGCCTCTGCCTCCCGAGTGCTGGGATTAAAGGCGTGCGCCACCACGCCCGGCTTAATATATTTTTTTAAAGATTGATTTATTTATTATGTATATAGTGTTTTGCCTGAATGTAACACCTGCAGTCCAGAAGAGGGCTATGAGCCATCATGTGGTTGCTGGGAATTGAACTCAGGACCTTTGGAAGAGCAGGCAGTGCTCTCAACCTCTGAGCCATCTCTCCAGCCCCTAAGCTAATATTTAATTGAACTACAGTAAGCATTTATCATGTATCAATGCATTTAATCTTTGGACCACACTGAAAAGTAAGGAATGACGCCTCTTCACTCCCATTTACAAATGGAACTAAAACCACAGGGAAGAAAGGTGACCTGCCGAGGAACGCACAGCTGGCAGATGGGGGGCATGGGGTCAAAGCACAGCTCCTGCTCTGGCCAAGCTCTGGGGCCTCCAATACAACCAAGGGCAGCCTGTTCTCTTCTTCCACCTAGTGATAAAAAATGCAGCCACAATCACACTGAGGAGCTGGAGAGATGGCTCTGTGCTGTAGAGCACTTACCATTCAGGCTCAGTTCCCAACACCCAGGTCAGGGGCAGTAGGCAGGGAAGTTCCTGCCTCACAGAGAAATACTAGGGAGAGCAGAAATGTTAAGCACACAGGGTTATCTCTTCAACGGGAGAGATGTGCAACCTGTTTTCTGCCCAGAAGGCTCGGAGGGGATGTGATTATTAGCCCGGTGACCTTGGCACTATGCTGCACTATGTGTGTGGCCAAGATGACCACATCGCATCCTCCCCCAGGCCCTTACTGTGAGTTTGTCAATCTATAGAAACTGTCTTTATGAAAGATGTCATGTATAGTAAAATCTATAGAGCCCATCTTAATGGAAAATGTCACATGTGCTTTACAAAGAATTTCTTTTTTTTTTTTTTTTTAAGATGTAGTTATTATTTATACAGTATTCTGCCTGCACATACACCTGCCGGCCAGAAGAGGGCATCAGATCACACTATAGATGGCTGTGAGCCACCACGTGGTTGCTGGGAATTGAACTCAGGACCTCTGGAAGAGCCGTTAGTGCTCTTAACCTCTGAGCCATCTCTCCAGCCCTACAACGAGTTTTAATGAAGTTATGTTCATATTGAGCACACAGGATGGAGTTAAGTATCACTAGGAGTTAAGTTTTCACCAAGTAGTGTTGTGATTAAATATGCCTAAAATAAACTACTCTGGGTCAGACTCTTGAATTTTGAACCAACACCCATTACTGAGTCCTACTGAACTGAACCAACTAGCTTCTTGTCTCCCTCAGATCAGTACTCTGCCGGCTATGGTAGTTGCTGAGACCAACCCCTGTAGTCAGGCGGCTCACAGCTATTTCTATCTCTAGCTCTAGGGAATCTGAGGCCTTCCTCTGGCCTCTACAGGCACGCATGTGCACAAGTAATGCACACGTTCACATACACACACGCACATAAATAAAATAGAAACAAATCGCTAAAAAAAAAGTCACAACAAAGCCGAAGAGCTTATTAATTGACTAATATCACAATCTGCATATTTAATAAAACAGGAGAGCTGGCGAGACGGCTCAGATGGTAAGGTGTTTGCTGTGCAAGCGTGAGGGACCCACGTTTGAACACTCACCACTCATATAAAAAGCTTAGTGCACACTCAACTGCTAGAGGCAGGCAGAACCCTAGAGCCCACTGCCCAGCCAGACTGCAAATCAGAGCCCTCCAGTGAACACATCCAGGCTCAAGCTCAGGACTCCGAACACATTAGCATGCATATGTGTGCATACACACACACACACACACACACACACACACACACACACACATTTAAAAAAACAAAATCAAAAAAAGAATTAAGCTGGGCGGTGGTGGCACAAGTCTTTAATCTCAGCACTCAGGAGGCAGAGGCAGGCAGATCTCTGTGAGTTCCAGGCCAGCCTGGTCCATAGAGTGAGTTTCAGGACAGCTAAGGCTACACAGAGAAACCCTGTCTCAAAGCAAACAAAAAAGAATTAAACAGGAGAGAATAATTTCTCTGACGGTACACTCACAGATTTCCATAACTGTTTGTTTGTGCCCATTTCCTGGATCCTCTCTTTCACGGCTTCCTCTGTGGCTAGGGTGGGGCTGATGCTGTCACTCAGTAGAGTAGCCAGCTGACGGAGGAAGTTCTGGTGATGGGCTTGCTCGGGTGTGGCTTCCCAGCGGCAGGAAGATGGCAGTCTGTCCACCTCAATTGTCAGCTTTTCCTTGTGGATCGAATCTTGTTGACATTTATCCCCAATGTTTTGTCCATCAATTGGTCCTTCAGAGTAAACAACGTTGTCTCTCTCAAGGTTGAAGGCTTCACCATTGTCCTAAACACCAACCGAGGCATTTAAATCCCCATTTGAAACTTAACATGCAGATATCTGTGTCCCTTCTTAGGAACTATGTATACAGTAATAACAGGAAACCACAAGAGAAAAGACCCTTAATTTGAAACATTGGAGTCACATAAGAAACAAGGGCACAGATTTAAAAGGAGAAATGATAACTGCAAAAAGTAGAAATTGAGCCAGGTATGGTGGCACACACTTGTAATCCCAGCACTCGCGGGGGAGGGGGGGCGGGTCAGAGACAGTCGGAGGAATCACTTCTCTCCTTTTATCACAAGGTACCAGGAATCAAAGTCTAGTATCAGACTGTTTAAAAAAAAATGTAGGGCTGGAGAGGTGGCTCAGTGGTTAAGAGCACTGCTTGTTCTTCTGAAGGACCCGGGTTCAATTCCCAGCACCCACATGGCAGCTCACAACTGTCTGTAACTCCAAGATCTGACACCCTCACACCAATGTACATAGATAAAAGTTAAATAAAATAAAAAATAAATAAAAATTTAAAAATAAATAAATAAAAATTTTAAAAATGTGCTTTTACCCACTGAGCCATCGCACTGACTCTGGTTTTTTTGAGAGTCCAAGCTACTGCAAACTAGAGAGCCCATCGCCCAGCCTTCTCCAGTGCCGGGATTTCAGCTGTGCGCCACCATGCCCAGCTGGAAACCATCATTCTGTGACTCCTAATAACTGACTTGGGCAAGGGTCACCAATGACTACTGAAGCCATTATGTAAAGAGCCTTCAGGGAAATGTGTTTTCATCAGGAATTATACTTCTGTAGGGCTGAAACTGTACCTCAGTGGCAGAGTGTTTGCCTAGCATTCTAGAAGTCCTGAGTTCAATCCACAGTACAGCAAGAATCAAAGAATCGTGCTTATCGACTGTAACGACCTTGTTAATGTAAGTGAAAGAAGTTGTATCTCTTCCTCCTGGACTATTTATATTGTAAATATGACAAGAAAGAAGAGAATGTTGAGTGTGTTGTTGTTGTTGTTGTAACTAACGGGTGTTTATTGTTGTTGGGTAGGTATGGTGTATAGGTGGGTGCAGCGCAAGGATAGAGGTCAGAGGACAACTTTGGGGAGTTGATCCTCTCCTCCTGCCATTGGATCTGAGGGTTGAACAATGGTAATCACGCTTTCTCAGCAAGAGAGATATTACCAGCTGAGCCACGTTGCTGGCCCTGCTAAGCTCCTCCCACGGGAGATGTCTGCCTGCTGAGTCAGCAAGTTCAGTTGCTGTTGGGATGGTTCTTGGGTGAAGTTCAGAGATAAAAACCAAAACAAGGGCTGGGGAAATGGCTCAGTGGTTAGGAGCACTGACTGCTCTTTCAGAGATCCTGAGTTCAATTCCCAGCAACCACATGGTGACTCACAAGCATGTGATCTGATGCCCTCTTCTGGCCTGCAGGGGTACAAGCAGACAGAGCAATGCATACATAAAAAATAAGTAAGTAAATAAATCTTTAAAAAAAACAAAACAAGTATAGTGGAAATCAGGATGAGTTTATATCATTAAAAACCTAGAGGGGAAGAGAAATAAAACTGCTTGGATTGCAATTTTTGGAGAATATGTTTTAGACATGAGAGTTTCATAACAGAAGTTCAAATGGGGGGAAATGTTAAAAAAAAAAAAACAATTACTTGCTGAGAGTTGTGGCACACGCTTGCAATCCCAGCACTCTGGGAGGCAGAGAATCACAGTGAATTTGGGGCCAGCCTGGTTTACAAAGTGAGTGTTGGATAGCCAAGGCTAGCAGAGAAACCCTGTCTCAAACAAACACCCCCTCCCAACAAAACAGAACAAAAAAAACCTCAATTACTTGAGATGCATATAAAAATTGGAATTACATAGAAAGTAGTTGCTGCATGTGTGTGTGTTATATACACATATGTGTATACAGATGTGCACAGCTGTGTGTGTGCACACAGAGGCCACAGAAAGGTGTTGAGTGCCCCCTGCTATCACTCTCTGCTATTTTTTTACTTTTGTTTATTTGTTTGTTTGTTTGGGTTTTTCAAGACAGGGTTTCTCTGTGTAGCCTTGGCTGTCCTGGATTCACTTTGTAAACCAGGTTGGCCTCAAACTCACAGAGATCCACCTGCCTCTGCCTCCTGAGTGCTGGGATTACAGGAGTGCGCCACCACACCCGGCTCACAACAAGCATTCTTAACTGCCAGATGATCTCTTCAGCCCTTGATTTTTTTTCCTAAGGGATCCCCCACATTGACTGAGTCACACAGCACACTGTGATCATCTAAGCTCACAGTAAACATTCATGGCCCCCTTGACAATGACCTGCCTCCTCCCCTCCTCTTCCAAGTGCTCTTCCTCCTGGAATCTGCAGTGCTAGACGTTAATCGCCAAAAATTGATGACCAGCAACAACTTGGCTTGAGGTGCCTGGGCCTCCTGCTCCACATCCAGACACACAAAGCCCAGTGTGTTCATCTGCAGGAGCCAATCTGAACAGGAAGTGGGCAGCTCCAGCATCTCATTTCCTCCCTTCCAAAGCTTTCTGCAAAATCACAGAGACCTTCCAGGACTCCTGGCAGCACCACTGGCGTCCGGTCCACCACCCTTCTTTCAGTTTCCCATTCACAAAAGAACTGGTACCCTGTCCAACACTTACCCTTTTCTCCCAGGGAAATAAGTCAAAACTCCTTCTCACCTTCACTGGGAAAATATCCAAGGAGTCTTCTGGTCCTTTCAAATGTACATAGGGGGAGCACCTGCTGGGGCAGGACCACCTTTTCTCCAGAAGCTGAGCCTTTCCTTCTGCCTTCTCTCTTTCCACCAGGTGCTCTCTGTGTCGGGTGCCAGTGGTCAGTGATGCAATGAAATTTGCTCAATCAGTTTTCAATATGACTAAAAAATTGTTTTTGTTGAAACAGGCTTTCTCTGTGTAATAGCCCTGGCTGTCTTGGAATTCACTTTGTACACTAGGCTGTCCTCAAATTCACAAAAATCTACCTGCCTCTGCCTCCTGAGTACTGGGATTAAAGATGTGTGCCACAATGTCCAGACATATATTTTTTTTCACATTTAAAAACATTAATAAATGAGTCAAGTAAAAAAAAAAAAAATCTAAACCGGGTGGTGGTGGTGCACGCCTTTAATCTCAGCACTCGGGAGGCAGAGGCAGGTGGATCGCTGTGAGTTCAAGGCCAGCCTGGTCTACACAGGACAGCCAAGGCTACACAGAGAAACCCTGTCTCGAAAGAAAAAAAAACTAATAAACCTGTAACTTCAACACTATAAGACAAGTAACAAGGTGAGAAAAAAAATCTATATATAGAAAAATAGCTCTTGATTTTTAATAAAAATAAAGGACATTAATTGAAAATCCAGTAAGGTTTGCAAATCTGAAACAGGACACACCACAGTCAAGCTGCTACCAATTAAAAACTGTGAGAGGCCCATGTGAACTTCAAAGAGCAAGGCAGATGGCGACTTTCCAACAGAAATAACAAATGACAGAAAAGAGCATCTATTTTCCGTCTATTGCTGTGATACAGACTATGAGCGACAGCAACTTGGCAGGAAAAGAAGATTCTCCTGTTTTACATTTCCATGTTAGAGGGTAACATGGAGACAAAGGCAAGGCAGGAACTCAGGGCAGGAACCTGGAGGCAGGAACTGAAGCAGAGTCCGGGGAGGGTGCTGCTCACTGGCTTGCTCCCCATAGCTTGCCCAGCCTGCTTTCTTATATGGCCCAAGATCTTGTGCCCTCCCATATAAATCACCAATGAAGAAAATGCCCCACAGTCTTGCCTACAGGCCAGGCTTATAGAGATGCCTTCTCAATTGAAGTTCCCTCTTCCCAGATTATCCACACTTTTATCAAGTTGACAAAAACAAAAACAAAAGTAACTCGCACACACTGAAAGCATCAGGTACTAGGTGAAATTCTATTGCATTCTCTGATCAGAAATATGGGCTTATATGAGATTTGGAAACATATGGCAAAAGACATGTTGAAAAACAAACTAGAAAATCCCTACCTTAGATGGTTCTCTAGGTCTACCACTCGCTCGGTTAGGTTCCAGTTGCCTCTTCCAAGATTCTGCGAATCTGTGTTTTTCATAATCTTAATTTTCATTAGAGAAGCAATAAGGTCCTGAAGGTTCTTAATGTCATCTCTCAGAGACATCATCTGCAGTGACTGCTGGGCGTTGCTTTCTTTGTAACTCTCTAACTCAGTCTTTATCTTTTGCAATGAAGTTTCTTTCATGAAAAGCTTGCTTTGAAGATTTCTCAGCTAATGAGAAGGGGGAAAGAAAGTGCAACTTAAAATAACCTGTCATGATGTTAGGTCCCTACAGCATAAAGTGAAGCCTTTCAAATCTATTCCTTAACAGTATATCTTAATGTCTAAAAGCCCTTTAAAATAAAATACAATGGAGTTGTGCATGGTGGCACATACTTATGATCCCAGCACTCAGGAGACAGAATCAGGTGGGTCTCTGTGAGTTCGAGGCCAGCCTGGTCTACAAAGTGAGTCTAGACTGGGCTACACAGAAAAACCCTGTCTCAAAAACAAAACAAAACAAAAACCCCAAAACCAAACAACAACAAAAATAAAATAAATATAAAATAAATACAATACAATGGAGCAGTACATTTGGAATAGTTTATCAACATTAAAAACCCTAAGAGTCTTTAGTACTTCTGTAACTCCTAAATTACAGGAATAATGGGTTTGGGGATTTCTGTCAGAGAGGAGCGATGCCAATGCCTTAGCTGTCGTGCTTTTTGGTGTGGCTCACAGGTGTGTTCACAGGTCTGTCTCGGCTCCTCATCTCATTTGTGCTAGTGGGAAAAATAGAGGGAGAGAATCCAGACGAAGAGCGGATTAAAATGGCTAATGGTAGCTGGGTGTGGTGGTGCCTGTCTTTAATCCCAGCACTTGAAAAGCAGAGGCAGGAGGATCTCTGTGAGTTCAAGGCCAGCCTGATCTACCTGGTCTACATAGTAAGTTCCAAGACAACCAGGGATATGTATAAATAAATAAATAAATAAATAGCTGTGTGATGAAGGAGAAAGATGGCTCAGCGGCAGTTAAAAGCACTGGTTGTACTTCCAGAGGACCCAGGTCCAATTGCCACCACCCACATACAATCTCATAACTGTCTGTGTTGCCAGTTCCAGAGGAACTGACACCCTCTTCTGGCCTCTGTGGTGCACAGATGCCCATGCAAACACGTATACACATAAAAGAATAAAATAAAAATGTAAAGACAGATAAAGGGAAGAAGAGATCATAAAGTTATGAAAAGAAGTAAGAGAGACAGCTCGCTAGAGGAAAAGCAAGTCTAAAACCAGCAGAGGTCAGTGGAGGAGACCACCAGTGGGGTGTGGCGGCTCGCACTTGTGAGAAGATAAGGGTATTCATTCAGGCCAGCCAGAGCTACATAGAGAAAGCCTGTCAATCACGGTCGTCGTCATCATCACCACCACCACCACCACCACCATCATCATCATCTTCGTCGTCGTCGTCATCCTCATCACACCACCGCCACCCAGTTAATAAAGCCACAGTGATAGATCTAAGCCCATGCTCAGGTTCCAAATGAAAATGTTTAACAACATGAACTCATCAGTCACCAAATCTCCGGATTGAAATCCAGGTGTGTCTAGTTTTGTTTTGCAAACATCCGTTTTGCTCTTGATTTCACCGGCTCAACCGTCTACATGCTGGAAGGAATGAATCTACCTGCCTGGTTTCAGAGCAGCTCCTCCGAAGTGCATCAGCCTGACAGAGCACGGCACATGCTGCCGGCTAGTCCTCCTAGGGCTCAGAAGCTCACTCCACCAGAGCCCAGAGCCACAGACGACCCGGAAGACAGTCAAAGCACGGTCTTGATGGCATTAGACATTGCGCTGATGCCTCAGGCATCTCTCCTCTTTGCCAGGCAGGGCAGGCCGCGGGTCTAGTAATTGGCCACTGGCTCACATGACCGCTGAGCTCCACCGGTCCCGGCTAGGCAGAGCACCGGCCTACTTCCTGTAGGCAGCGTGTGAGAGAGGCTCATTGGCCCTATGTTTTCTTTTCTTTTTTTTTTTTTTTTTTTCTTTTTTTCTTTTTTTTTTTAGTTTTTCGAGACAGGGTTTCTCTGTGTAGCCTTGGCTGTCCTGGACTCACTTTGTAGACCAGGCTGGCCTCGAACTCACAGCGATCCGCCTGCCTCTGGCTCCCGAGTGCTGGGATTAAAGGCGTGCGCCACCACGCCCGGCCTGGCCCTATGTTTTCTATTGTTCCCAAGGGCTTCCCGACACCCTTCTGCATCGGGATCTGGTTCCTGCTGTGTTTGCAGAGACTGGTAAGATGTGTTTCACCGTCTCGCTGTGTTTCTCGTTAATAATTGCGCCACTGTAGGGAACAAGTGAAGCCCCGAGCTACGGAAGTTCTGAGTGTGTGTGCGCATTGTTTGACAAAAGCCTGTCATGCCAAGGACCGAGGAATCAGACCCATGGGGAGAGGCCACTCCACTACAGAGACGTCCTGTGGAGACAGCTAACTCCTCCCCCAGTGCTGCACCTAATAAACGTGCTGAGGTTTCTGATTATTACGGTAGAAGGTGCGGTTCCGTTAGTGCACGCACGGCCGCCTGACCCCAGCTTTTCTATACATGCGTCTGTGTGTCAGTCATCTCTTCATTTCCTCTCCACTCCTAGTCAGGGTTGCAGACCCAAGCCATAGGGGAGGAGTGTGGACCCAACGTCTGTGTTTGCTAGTAAATAAAATACATGCTTCATTTAAGATCTATAGTGACTAAGTAGATCTCTCTCACTGTGTGTGTGTGTGTGTGTGTGCGCGTGCGTGCGTGCGCGCGCGCGCACCTGATGAAGCTCTATGCACACATAGGACAAATATGCCACCACCGAGCTACATCTGCCTGTCCTAAATAGTATTTTGGGGTTTTTTTTTGTTTTGTTTTGTTTTTTGGTTGGTTGGTTGTTTTTTGTTTGTTTGTTTTTGTTTGTTTGTTTGTTTGTTTTTGAGACAGGGTTTCTCTGTGTAGCTCTGGCTGTCCTGGACCTTGCTCTGTAGACCAGGCTGGCCTTGAACTCACAAAGATCAGCCTGCCTCTGCATCCCAAGTGGTGGGATTAAAGGCTGTGGTACCACTGCATGGTTCCCAAGTAGAAGCCTATTGCTCCTATTCTAATCTAATAAACATTACAAGCCAAAGCCAGAGACAAGGGTAAAGGCCTGTCTCCAAGACTGACAACTCGAGTTTAGTCCCCAGGGCACGCATGGTGGAAAGAGAACCATGGCATTTCACACACACACACACACACACACACACACACACACACACACACAATGTTAAAAATAAACATAAATCAAGCCACACACAGTTGTACACTCCTATAGAGCCAGTTGAGTGAATAAGATGTTAAGGCTAAGATTAGCCGGGATTGCCTAATGAGACCTTGTCTCAAACATAAAAATTTGGTGACAGTTATTATTATATGGTATCCTCAGGTTGATGTCATAAACAGAAGTTTTGTGATTGCAACAGGATACCTGCTCCTCAGCATGAGTCATCTTTGCCTTCCCCAGAAACCTAGCATTTAGTCCCACAGGGACCCAATTGTCTCGATAAGGTAGTTCTTCCTCTTCACGGCATGCATTTCAATTTTTTGTTATAATTAAGCTTATCTCTTTGTATAACATACAAAAATAATTGCAACGTGTTCCTGTTCTACAATGGAGAAACAGGTGCAAGAGATCTATATTCGGATAAGGCCAGATATAGAAGGAATAAATATGAGCCTTTTCAGTTGGTGGTTGAGTGGACTGGTTTAGCAAGTATACTGTTGAGATAAAATTCTTGCATAGGTGGACTGCAGCAGTGGTGAGTTAAGAAGTCGCTGGTAATATATAAAGTCGAATATTGTGAGTTGAATAGAAATTCTGTGCATTTTAAAAGCGTCTACCTGCATGTATATGTGGCTAAAAGAGGCTGTCAGGTCCTCTGGAACTGGAATTGCAGACGGTAGTGAACTACCCTGTGGGTGCTGGGTGCTAGAAATGGAACCTGGATCTTCTGTAAGATTAGTGGGTGCTTTTAACCTGTGTGGGAAGAGGAGGACTTCCCAAATAAAGCAGGTGACCACTCTGCACAAGGCTGGACAACAGGAAGAGACGATGGTGCTCCCGCGGAGCACGTCCCGTCGTCTGTCCCTAACATGAAACAGCTCCACGTATCCCCATCCTCGTGCTCCCCTTCAGCCCTCAGGGCTGTCCCTCGGGAAGGCCATCATCACAGCTGCTCGGTGCTCGGTTGCTGAGTGCAGCACGGTGCAGCTAGGAAGTGCGTAGGGCTCCCCGAGGGTCACCTGCTTTCCTTCATATGTCCACTTGAAGCTGGATCGTCTCGGGTGTCAGTGGAATCCCCCTGGAGTTGTAATGGAATCATCAAGTCTAGTCCTTGCTTTTCCTTTTCCCTCATAAACTTGTGTTCTGCACAAAGCCATCCATACTCAGTGTCACTCATACCAGCAGGAAGAAACCCCACCCCAGACTGTGATTGGATGAGGTGTACATTCTTCTAGCCACTTCTACAAATGCTGGCCCTGCTTAGATGTGAAAGTTCACATTGGTTATTATTAGGCCATAATTTTTTATTTGCTTAAAATATTTTTTTAATTTTATGCGTGTGGGTGTTTTTGTCTGCATGTATGTCTATGTGCCACGTGTGTGCACGGTGCCTGTGGAGGCCAAAAGAGGGCACCAGATCCTCTGGAACCAGAGTTACAGACATCTGAGAGCTACTATGTGGGCTCCAGGAACTGAACATGGGTCCTCTGCAAGCACAATCAGCACTCGTCACTTGCCGAGCCATCTCTCTAGCCCCCGTGTCATAAAATGTGGGCATGGTTTTCCGTAAGCAACCTGTTGACTTTCAAAAGCACTGAACTAGGCACCATCTTCAGCATAGTGTTAAAGGTGGCCATGAGTCCAAACTGTGCTCATCAGTGATGGGAGAGTTCGGTATGAGGGGATGGAGGGGGGGGGGCACAGGGACAAAGCTGGGTTAGGATAACGCCTCA
Organism: Acomys russatus; assembly: GCF_903995435.1. Taxonomy (NCBI): domain Eukaryota; kingdom Metazoa; phylum Chordata; class Mammalia; order Rodentia; family Muridae; genus Acomys; species Acomys russatus. The sequence goes on from NC_067137.1 coordinate 86,212,542, forward strand.
TGCTGTTAGCAGAAATTTTTCTCCCAACTGTTATGGAAGACATAATACCCACTTTTATTTTCGTAAGCTGTATACCTCAGCTAAAAGAGTCTTGTTTTTCACCAACAAGCTGGCAAGGTCAGGCTGGACTGGGTCAGCTGCCTTTTTGTTGTATGTGATTGGGTTCCCGGTAGAAACCACTTCCAAAGGTACATCAAAACAAGCCTAGAAAGAGAAATGGCCAGTTAATTAACTAAATATGTGCCCTGCGGATCAAAACCCACAAACATCGTTGTCCACACAAACTCATACAATTGCAAACAGGACCTGGATTTAAGATATTTATTTATTTTGAGCCAGGCTCAGTAGTGTATGCCTGTAATCCCAGCAGCACTCAGGGAAGCAGAAGCAGGTGGATCTCTGTGAGTTCAAGACCAGCCTGGTCCATAAAACGAGTCCAGGACAGCCAGGGCTACACAAAGAAAATTTGTCTCCAAAAAAAAAAAAAAAAAAAAAAGTATTTACTCTGAGATACTATCCTAGTAAATCCCCAGTTTTCAGGGAAATAGCCACGATCATGCTAACCTGCTTTACTTTCTGCTAAACGGAATACTCACCTGTCAAAGTTTCTACTGGCAGGAAGCAAATGCAGACTGTCTGAATTGTGTGATGTGATCTCCAAGAGTACAGGAATCAAGACAACGTGCAAAAAACATCTGGAAACATTTCCATGTGTATCTAATAATTCTATAGAGGGCTCAATGGGCAAGCATGAGATCAAGAGTTCAGATTCCAGCAAATCAGAGCCCTGAATACACCTGTAACCCACCCAGGGCAGGGCAGGGTGGACACAAAAGGATTTCCCAGGCTTGCTGGCTGCCAGTCTAGACAGGCGTGGGGGCTAAGGGGGCGGAGGCTTAGAGCTCCAAGCTCAGGGGGCAACCCTGCCTCAAAGAAATAGAGGAAGATAAAGAACTCCCAACATGCTCTTCTGCCTTTCAGGCATGTTTGCAGATGAACACAGATATAGACATAAGTGTGCATATGCCTCACACATACACACTAATGCATGTGCACTAAGAATTTTTAAAGTAGTTTCTGGAGAGATTACAACTTAGAACACATGTGGCTCTTGCAGAAGATCTAGGTTCAATTCCTAGCACTGGGATGGTGACTCATATCTATCTGTAGTTCCACTTCTAGGTGATCAAATACCTTCTTCTGACCTCCAAGGGAACCAGGCACACATTGTGCAGCTACACACATGAAAGCAAAACATTCATGCACATAAAATAAATCTAAAAAGAAAGAGACAAGTCATATCTAGGGCTTAGAGAAAGGTTAGGGGCACCTGATGGTCTTCTAGAGCATGGCACACAAGTCAGGTGGTTCACAGCTACCTGTTCAAGAGAGAGAACGAGATAACTTCCTCTTTTTGGCCTCTGAGAGCACCTATACTCATGTGTACCCACACACACTGGGGGTGGAGGCAGAAGAATAAGACATTCAAGGGCCTCCTCAACTATATGTTGAGTTTGAGAGTAGCCTGGACACAAGACAAGATAGTTGAAACAATCGAAGTGATTTCTCGCTAGTGACCCAGAAACGGGAAAATTGCAGAATGGTGTCTTTAATGTACTAAGAAAAATGTACCATATTGCATCCATTCCAAGAAGCATAAATTTTCATAGTTTCCTTTATGGGGTGTGTGTGTGTGTGTGTGTGTGTGTGTGTGTGTGTGTTTCCTTAGGTGCCATCCACCTTGTTTTTTTTGTTTTATTTTTCAGATGTCTCTCACTGGCTTTTTGCTCATCCAATAGGGATCTGCCTGTGTCTGTCTATTGTCTCTACAGCGCTGGAATTTTGGGCTCATTTGGCTGTGCCTGTGGGCTCTTGTGGGTGCCAGAAACTGACCTCTGGTTCTCATGTTTATGATATATGCAGTTTACAAAGGGAATATCTCTCCAGCCTCCCACATTTTCTTATCTTGGCAGTTGGGGTGGCATCTTAGAAACAATTTGCTTTGTTCGTACTTAGCTGGAAATATACGCTCATACTGAATTAAGTTCTGTCTGGGTGTGTGTTTGAGACAGGGTCTAGATATGCAGTGCAGGCTGGACTCAAAAAACTGTGACCCGCCTGTCTCCCAAGTACTTGGAATATGTGCCTAGATTATTTTTTTACTATTAAGAACAGGCCAGGTGGGCGGGAGAGATGGCTCAGAGGTTAAGAGCACTGGCTGCTCTTCCAGAGGTCCTGAGTTCAATTCCCAGCAACCACACGGTGGCTCACAACCATCTATAATGTGATCTAATGCCCTCTTCTGGCCTGTAGGTGTACATGCAGGCAGAGCACTGTATACATAATAATAAATAAATAAATCCTTAAAAAAATATTAAAAAAAAAAAAAAAAGAATTGGCCAGGTGCATGCCTTTAATCCCAGCACTTGGGAAGCAGAGGCAGGTGGATCTCTGTGAATTCCAGGCCAGCCTGGTCTACAAAGCGAGTCCAGGATAGTCAAGGCTACACAGAGAAACCCTGTCTTGAAACCCCCCCCCCCAAAAAAAAATTAAGAACAGAATAAAGACATTTTATACAAAGAGTTTACTACAACGTGTCCTTACTTTAGAAAGCTTCTAATGATGCACTCCGCAAAGAAAGAAAACAAGCTTATCAAGTGTGAGACACAGGAGGCAGACATGCTGGACGCTGTGGCTAGTGCCTATAATCCCAGCACTTGGGAGGCCAAAGCAGGAGCATTGCTGTGAGTCTGTGGTCAACCTGGACCCACAGAGTATTGCCAAAAGAATCGGGAGGGAGCACAAAAAGAAGAACAGAATAGAATATGGTGTGAGTCCTAAATGGTAGTAGAAAATAAAGGCACTAAAAGGCTGGGCTAGAGGGATGCCTCAGTGGTTATCTCCAAGGCTGGTAGCTGGCTTCTAGCCTAGCAACTGTGTTCAGAGAGATACTGGCTCAAAAGAATAATCCAGAGAGTGATGGAGGATCCAACTCCCTCCTCAGGTTTCCACTTGCCCAGGCACAGGCTTGTACACTCACAGGCACATGTGTCCATATACCATACACAATTACATACATCACAAACATAACACACACACATACACACACACAGTGTGGCAGCTTGAACAAGGAATGCTCCTCCAATCCCATTAGGGTCAAGCACCGGAACACTTGGTCCCCAGTGGCTGACACTGTTTGGGGGAGGTGCTGCTGGAGGAAGAACATCACTGCAAAGGCTTTGCCAGTTTAAAGCATCGTGCCACTTCCAGCTGCATCTCTCTGGGCTTGTGCTTGAGATGTGATCTCTCAGCTTCCTGGTGCTGACATCACTCACACCTGCTCGCTTGCTGCCATTACTTCCCTCCATGGTGCACTCTTAACCCTCTAGGGTCATAAGCTGAAATAAACTCTTCCATAGTCCCTTTCTGTTGTGATGTTGTATCACAGCGATAGAAAAGCAGCAATACAAGCACTTTTTTTTTCTATTTAGAGTCAGGGTCGCACCATGCAGCCCTGGCTCCTGAAACTCAATTTGTAGACCAAGCTGGCCTTGAATTCATAGATCTGCCTGTCTCAACATCTCCAGTGCTAGGATTAAAGATGTGTGCCATCATACCCTTCAGAAATTTCTTTTTTAAAGGTACATTCATTAAGAATAGAAAAAGAGCTAGGCGTGGTGGCACACCCCTTTAATCCCAGCACTCGGGAGGCAGAGGCCAGCGGATCACTGTAAGTTCGAGGCCAGCCTGGTCTACAAAGTGAGTCCAGGATGGCCAAGGCTACACAGAGAAACCCTGTCTCGAAAAACCAAAAAAAAAAAAAGAAAGAAAAAGAGCCGGGCAGTGGTGGCTCATGCCTTTAATCCCAGTACTTGGGAGGCAGAGGCAGGCAAATCTCTGTGAGTTAGAGGCCAGCCTGGTCTACAGAGTTCCAGGACAGCCAGAGCTGTTACACAGAGAAACCCTGTCTCAACAAAACAAAACAAACAGAAAAAGAAGTTAAAGTACTACAAAAGTTTAATATTAAAAAATTCAAATGACTAAGATTTTAGTTAACCCCGCTGAATGAATATATATATATATATATATATATATATATATATATATATGCTACTATAATAAAACTATTAAGAATTTCATAGATGCATAAAGTGTGTTTTGATCAAATCCACCCCAATAATAAAAGCTTTATAGGTGTGGAAATAATCCCCATCAAGGTCATGAACAAAGTCTGTGAACCCAGCAGCACTGCAGTGCACCAGAGGAGAGCTGGACCATCTTGCGTTGCTACTAAACCACTGTGGCTGCTCTCTAGTGGGATTTCCTAGTCTATAAAATGGTGAGACCAGAGACCCTCTGCAGTGGGCTTTCATTTTGACTGGGAGTAATGGGCACTAATAAACTGAACTACCAAAAGTAGGCAGCCCCAAAACTTATTGGAGGTGTCATTAGATCTAGATGATTCGCTTTTTTTCTTGATCTGGACTTAAACTTATGGCTCAGCAGGTACAGGCACTTGCTGCTAAACCTGAAGGCTTGAGTTCTGTCCCTAAGACCCATGTGGTGGAAGGCAAGAACTGACTCTCACAGGTTGCCCTCTGACCTCCATAGATACGTAGTAGATAAATAAATATAACTTAAAAAATGTAAATGGAAAAAGACTGGCATGATAGCCTACCTGTAATACCAGCACTAGGGAAACAGAGGCATGGGCATCAGCATACGTGTGAGGCTTGTCTGATTACGTAGAGTCAGGCCAGTCATGAATACAGTCTCAAAAAAAAAGAAATACAAGGGCTAGGTATGGTGGCTCACACCTACAATCCTAGAAGTCTGGAGGCTGATGTAGGAGGAGACATAAATGTGAGGCTAGCCTAGACTATAGCCTGGGATATAGGGAGAGAACATGTCTCAGAAAGCAAACAAGAAAGTAGAATAGAATTTAACCTCTTTTTTTTTTTTTTTAATTTATTATTATGTATACAGTGCTCTGCCTGCACATACACCTGCTGGCCAGAAGAGGGCATCAGATCACATTACAGATGGCTGTGAGCCACCATGTGGTTGCTGGAAATTGAACTCAGGACCTCTAGAGGAGCAGTCAGTGCCCTTAACCTCTGAGCCATCTCTCCAGCCAACCTCTTTTTTTTTTAACATTTGTTTTTGTGTGTATGATCCAGTGTGTGCCACAGCTTGCATGTGGTGGTCAGAGGACAACTTTTGGGTCTTGGTTCTCTCAGTCCAACTCACGGGTCCCGGGAATCAAACTCAGGTCGTCAGACTCATGCAACAAGCACCGTTACCTGTTGAACTCTGTCAGCAGACCCCTGAATTTATCTTTTGTATAATTCTGAAGGAAAGAAGTGCTAAGCACACCGACAAATGGACAACCAGAAGCAAACCTTCCCTTTCTTAGATTGGCTCTCAACAGTACCCAAACAATAGTTTGCTTCCTTCTGAAAATGGGGACACAAAACATGCCAGGGTCCAACTCACCACTGGAACATTTTGCCAGGCTGCGAAGTGACAGGTGGCTGCCTTCTGGTGGCTTAGCCTCACAGGCCTCTTTGCTTAGGTTATTAGCAAGCCTCCCTGGACCCGAGTGACTTACAGACTGGAGTGGCCTTGACATGCTAGAGGCACAGGAAGCATGAAACGGATCCACCGGTCACCCACGGTGCTTCCAAGGGAAGTTTCTGTATAGTGCTCAGGAGGAGAGGTTATCCTCTGTCCAGGGCCAACAGCAAAGACTTCTAGAAGGTTCCAGTAGTATCTCAGTGCTTAGGCAGGCCTCAGAAGGAGCTGCCTGCCGAACTTGTTTCTTGGAGACAACATGGACCTAGTTCTGAAAAGAATGTAAAATAGTTGAAGGGTCATTTGGAGTTATATGAATGTATTTTTTCTAAAATATTTTTATTTACATTATATTATACATTTAATTTTTAATTATGTATTTCTAATATATGCATAGATATACACATCATTCCTAAGGCTATGTCTGAATCATAGCTCTATGACCTGTGAATTTCCCTCATTTTTAATTTTTCAACCTATCAAAAATACTAACTATAGCACTCAAGAAACATCGAACCTATAAAAGCTCAAATGTGAATTAATAATGTGCATATGATAGTTTATAGAGTTCTTTGTGCCCCAAAGGGGAAAAAAAAAAAAAAAATATATATATATATATATATATATATATATATATATATATATATATATATATATATATATATATATATCAGTGTTCAGGATCAAATCCAAGGCCCTTGAGTGTGCTAGTGTTACTGGAGGCCAGGGTCTGGGCTGGGTGTTCTTTTTTAATATTTATTTTATTATATGTGCGTGTGTGTGTGCCTGAGGTCTGTATGTGAAGTGGGTATGTATATAAGCCCTCAAAGGTCAGAAGGCGGCACTATGTTTCCTGGAACTGAAATTGTGGGTAGTTGTGAAAAACCATGTGTGTGCTGAAAATCGAATCCGGCTCCTCTCCGAGAGAAGTGAGGGTCCTTCATCACTGAAGCCCTCTCTCCAGTCCTGTGTTCCCGGGTTCTTGGTGTCTTACTAAAAGCACTGAAGTAAGCACACACAGATATGCAGAGCAGCAAGGAAAGTGTGTGAAGCAGAGGGCTAGCTCACATCAGACTACCCTAGAGTGGCGGCCACGCACGTCAGGGTACTCAGGGGCCCTGTTCATCATTTAGAACTTCCTTTTATGGCAGCTCAAGAGAAGAAAGATCCAGGTAAGGCTGCTTGCCACCACCGAACGCCTGAAACCTGAGTTTTGATTCCTAGAACTCATCTGGTAGGGGCAAACTTGGCCCCTGAAAGTTGTCCTCTGACCTCCAAATGACATATGTACTTGTGTGTATACACACACACACACACATACCCCTCCTGCAAGTTGTCCTTGCACAATGCTAAGTACACATGTGCACATATGAAAATAAAATTGTTTTATTTAAATGGAAGCTGAGTTCTAGCTAAAATTATTTACAGTCCCAAGCTTATTTTCTACAACTCTGAAAACCTCACCTCATGTTCTCTGTGTGTCTTACTTTCATACACATAAGATATAGTTTGCTATGGTTCACTTAGTAGAAAAAACAAAACATTTTTTTTCTTTTTTTTTTTTTACCATATCACGATCAAGAGAAAATCCCAAATCCAGGATCAATTTCCAGGAGACACCTAAATGAGCAGGCATCCTGAACAATTTGCCCGTGGAATGTTTGCATGCCATGGAAACCGTTGCTAGGTGAACGCATCACAGAGAGCAAGGAAGGCAGGGCCCTCTCAAAGGGGCAGTTAGACCACGGTTATTTTCCTAAGGAAGTAAAAGCACAAAGTCTTTTTCACCAAGGGTTAGTGAACATTAAAAAATAAACAAACAAACCCAAGCAAACAAAAACAATGCTTAAGAAAGTGAGCCTACCAAAGTGAACAAACAATCCATCAAACATAAACATCCTATTTGGAGGCTTTTGTGAAATAGATCCCTAAGAGGATAGAAAATGATGGTTCTACCCACTATTCCAAAGGAAAAGATTATTATCTCAAAAACTAAAATTTTTATTCTAGGAAAATACTTTCACAGCAGAGAAAGTTTGTCATATGTATATATATATGTGTGTGTGTGTAATGTTCTTGATGCCAAAATAACTAAGAAGACACTTCAAATATCAAATATATTGATAGACTGACCTCATTCCAAGTTCTGAGTCGAGGGTGGAGCCCAGGCATAAATATTTTTTAATCTATAAGGTCGTTCAAATGTAAGTTTAGGGATGAAACTGACTGTCCACTGTCTTTATTTCCATATAATAAAATTAAGCAGAAAGAAATTGATTCACAAAAATGAGATTAGTAGATAATTAAACCAGGAAAAACAACATTTTCTCTGTAAGATTTCTAAAATGAAATCCTCTGAGGTTTGGGTGTAGTTCAGTGGTAGAAGGGCTTCCCCGGAGGCACAGAGGCCCTGTGCTTTCAGTGTTGGTAAAAGCTTGACTCAATTCTGAGGCCCTGCTTTTTCTAACTTTTCATTCTTGAAAGTGGCAGAGAAAAAGATCTGCCCTGCAGCACAAGGTGACGTCATCCTGTCAGCACAGGTGTGTAACAGGCCTGTAAATCCAGCACTCAGAGGCAGGAAGTTTAGAAGCTGTAGGCCATCGTCAATTACCTAGGGAGTTCAAGGCCAGGCTGGGCTTATGAGACCTTGTCAAAAAAAAAAAAAAAAAAAAAAAAAAAAAAGCCAAGGAGAGCGTTGGCCCAGAGAAAGCCAGAGCCAGCTTGCAGGGACCATAGTGGTGGCCTCTAACAGAGAGACCATCATGATCGTGAAGGGAAAACTGTGTGGCCATTGCTGCAGACAGGCATTTTGGGATCCAGGGCCAGATGGTAACCATAGACTTCTAGAAGATCTTTTCCATGGGTGACAGGCTCTACATAGGCCTGGCTGGGCTGGCCACCGACAACGTCCAGACAGTCGCCCAGAGCCTCAAGTTCTGGCTGAACCAGTACCAGCTGAAGAAAGGTCGGCCGATCAAGCCTTACACCCTCATGAGCAGAGTGGCCAACCGTTTGTATGAGAAACCGTTTGGTGCCTACTACACTGAGCCTGTCATTACTGGGTTGGACCGGAAGATCTTTAAGGCCTTCATTTGCTCTCTAGACCTCATTTGCTGCCCCATGGTGACTGATGGCTTTGTAGTCAGTGGTACCTGCTCTGAACAAATGTACAGGATGTGTGAGTCTCTCTGAGAGCCCAGCATGGATCCAGAACACTTGTTTGATACCATTTCCCAGGCCATGCTGAATGCTGGGCACCGGGATGCCATATCAGGCATGGGCGTCATTGTCCACATCATTGAAAAGGACAAGATCAAGCCGGGCGTGGTGGTGCACATCTTTAATCCCAGCACTCGGAAGGCAGAGGCAGGTGGATCGCTGTGAGTTCAAGGCCAGCCTGGTCTACAAAGTGAGCTCAGGATAGCCAAGGCTACACAGAGAGACCTTGTCTCGAAAAAAAAAAAAAAAAAAAAAAAAACAGGATACTGAAGGCCTGGATGGACTAACCCCATTTTCCTTTTCAATAAACTCGCCTCTTAAAAAAAAAAAAGCCAGGCATGTGAGATATACATGTAACTGATTGAGAATTTGAGGCCAATCTAGACTACACAGTGAGATCATATTTCAAAAAACATGTAATGACAGAAGCAATAACAAAACAGTATGGACATATGTTATCTGTCTTCACATGTGTATCTACTGTTTCTTTAGCAAAGAGATAGGTTATGATGGAAACCTTTATGTTTACTATTAGTATTAATGTTCTGATTAATAATGCTTTCATATATACGTCTTTCTGTGTAAATATTACCGTAGGATAAATTCTTAGGGCTGAAAACCTAAATTCCCATTTAGGTTTTTTGTGGTCTTTGGTTTTTTAGTTCTTCAAGACAGGGTTTCTCTGTGTATCCTTGACTGTCCTGGACTCACTTTGTAGACCTGGCTGGCCTGGAACTCACAGAGATCCCAGTGCTGGGATTACGGGCATGCACCATCCAGCAGGCTTAGGTTTTTGTTTTGTTTTGTTTTGTTTTGTAGCACAAAATCTGTTTAGCCTAGATCAGCCTTGCACCTCCACAGTGAGGATCTTTGAGGCACTGAGGCATGTACCATTTCACCCTGACTTTTAAATAAATATATATTTAAAACAAGGTCTCAATTATGTAGCTCTGAGCTAGAACTCCCTAGGTAGATCAGCCTGGCCTTGAACTCACAGAGATTCCCCTGCCTCTGCCTTCCAACTGCTGGGATTAAAGGCGTGTGCCACCACGCTACATTTAAATTTTTGATAGATATTATGACATTAAAAATGGGCCTAGGCAAAAATGATACAGAGTATTAGTAGTGACTGCTATTATTAAATATTTTGTCTTTCTAGTCTCAGACAAAGGGTTGTTTTTGTCTTTACTTATTTGCTCTGTCTTCAGTATCCTGCAGAACTGCCTTTTTTTCTATGAAATGCATCCTCATTTGCTTTTTTTAAATTTTAACTTTTTATTGATTCTTTGTGAATTTCTCATCTTGCACCCCAGTCCCACTGGTCTCCCTGTCCCTTTGTACTTGCCCTCCACCCTTGCAACCTCCCCAGAAAAAGAAAAAAAAAATCTCATTGTGGGAGCTGTAGTGTATCACAGTGTGTCTGTCAGTCTGTCCACTTTTGTCCACACTTCTTTACTTGAAATGTTCCTTGCAATGAGTCATTGGTCTGGTGGGAGGCCTCTGGCTTCTGCTACACCATCAATACTGGACCCTCACGGCCACTCTTCTCGGATATCTGGCTGTTGCCCTGTATCATGAAGATCCTGCCGCTTTGGATCTGTAGGACATGGCCTTTCATGCACATCAGAAGTTCATAGATGGGGTAGATGCTGTGGTGGGCCAACTCAAAGCCCTGGCTCTCGGCTTGGATGATAGCTGTTGGTCAGCCCACCAATTCTCCTGCACCCACACGTCTAGGGTGAGCTCTCCAGCACTGCTCTGGCTAGCTCACCAAATGCCAAAGCTGGCAAGGGGCAGAGCTAGCTCTCTTGCTCTTATGCCTTCAGAGCTGGCTCACCTGAGGGTACACCAGGGAAAGCAGGCCCTGTCTAGGCTAGGTGCAGGGCCTGCCTTCCCAAGTGTTATAGCCTGTGAAGGGCAGGCCCAGTTCTCCTGCTCTCACACTCCCATGATGTCCATGTGAGGAATGGGGCCGTGTCTGCACAGCCCTTAGATATCAGCATGCCTCCAGGTGGCAGCCCAGACCAAGGACAGCTGCCTGGTCTTTGCTGGTAACAGACCCCTGCTGCAGGGCCACAGACCCAGATATGGCCCTCGGTGGCCGCATAGGCCAGGACCTCACCATGGTCTTAGGTGGCATTGCCAGGTACTCATATCAGGCTGTTCCTAACTACTCTCCAGTCTCCAGATCCTTCTGCTTCTATAGTGAAAAGTTTTGGCGTCTTAAAAAACTCAGTTATGTTCATATAAACATCTTTTTGTTTTAATCCCAGGTGTAGGATATAAAGCTTATTCAAATTGTCCACAGCAGCAAACTTTTTGCCTTGTGCAGGCTCTGAGAGGGCCTCTTTGCCAACTGCAGATAGTTTAATTCTTAGCGCTCTGGAGAGGGAATAAATGCCAGAGCCAGGAGAGAGACAGGGGGTGCTGAGAAAGAAGGAGGAGGCTGATGCTGCCCCTGCTGCTCCTGGTTGCCGTTGATGCAGCTTGGCGAGAAGCTGGAGATCTCCTGAAACGAAGATTGGACTTGCCCCAAGGAACTCAGTGACCCTAACCAGCAGGAAGTAGTGAAAGAGAGCTATGCCCTCTTTCCCCCACTAACCTTTTCTCCCTTACCTAGTGTTGGGGTGTTGGAAGGATTGGGGTGAAGGGAGGTAGAGGCATTCCAATTGAAATAGTTTTTTTTTTAATTTTATTAATTTATTCATATTACATCTCAATGGTTATCCCCTTCCTTGTATCCTCCCATTCCTCCCTCCCTCCCATTTCCCCCTTACTCCCCTCCCCTATGACTGTGACTGAGGGGACTCCTCCCCCTGTATATGCTCATAGGGTATCAAGTCTCTTCTTGGTAGCCTGCTATCCTTCCTCTGAGTGCCACCAGGTCTCCCCATTCAGGGGACTTGGTCAAATATGAGGCACCAGAGTACGTGTGAAAGTCAGTCCCCACTCTCCACTCAACTGTGGAGAATGTTCTAACCATTGGCTAGATCTGGGTAGGGGTTTGAAGTTTACTGCCTGTATTGTCCTTGGCTGGTGCCATAGTTTGAGTGGGACCCCTGAGCCCAAATCTGCCTATCATAATGTTCTTCTTGTAGGTTTCTAGGATCCTCTGGATCCTTCAACTTTGCCATTCTCTCATGCTTCTCTCATCTAGAGTCCCAATAGGATGTTCTCCCCTCTGTCCCAGTTTCCTGGTTAGTGAAGACTTTCATGGGACACGCCCCTTGGGCTAGTATGCAGATATAAGTGAGTATATACCATTTGACTCTTTCTGAAATAGTTTTTTAAAGTGTACCTCCAAGTTTCTTTTTCTCTGACATCTTTCCACCACTTATTTGCTCAGTAGTAGTGCCCAGGGCTTCTGGGTGTCTGGGGTCATCTCAGGATTGCTATATCCCAGCATGCCATGTGGCACGGAGCAGGGGACATCTTGGTTGTAGTTTGGCCACCCAGGCCTATTTGGCACCGGGCTAGGGGTCTTCTCCGGCTTCCTCCTCAAGTGGTGCCAACTGGGGGTTGCCTCCTTATTTGCTTTCTAAAATAGCAGGCGTTATGGTTTTCCACTCAGATGTTAGACTCTCCTTTCCTTCCTTTTTCCCCTAGCTCCTCATTTCCTGGAGGTGTGTGTGTGTGTGTGTGTGTGTGTGTGTGTGTGTGTGTGTGTGTGTGCGCGCGTGTATGTGTCTGGAGAAATAGATGGCTCAGAGGTTAAGAACACTGTCTGTTCATTCAAAGGTCTTGAGTTCAATTCCCAGCAACCACATGGTGGCTCACAATCATCTACAATGAGATCTGGTACCCTCTTCTGGTGTGTAGGCACACATGCCTTTAATTCCAGCACTCCGGAGGCAGAGGCAGGAGGATTGTTGTGAGTTTGAGGCTAGCTTGGTCTACAATGTGAGTCTAAGACAGTAAAGGCTACACAGAGAAACCCTGTATCGAAAAACCAAAAATTATAAATAAATAAATAAATAATAGATCTTAAACAACAAAAAGATTTGTGTGGAGGGAGTCTAGAGAAGTGTGCGTGCGTGCGTGCATGCGTGCGTGTGTGCGTGTGTGTGTGTGTGTGTGTGTAAGGTCTTATGTGGAGTCTCAAGAAGACACAGAGATGAATTGTTTGAAAGTAAGGAGAGAAGAGCTATTAGTGCCCTGGACAGACAGACAGACAACAGCATGGTGGGGACTCTGAAGAAAGAAAATCAGAGCTTATGAAGCAGAAGCAGGATTCTTCCCTTATACCTTCCTGAGGGTAGATACAAACACAAACCTGAAGCCAGGCCCTCAGATTCCCAGGCAGGAGACAGAGAAGGTGGTGGGAAACAGGATGTGAAGCCACTCATGCCCACTTTGATGGAAGCCCACTCCCCCAGATCAGAGCACGCCACCTGAAAGTCTAACCCAGAAAGACTCACAGACAGTGGCTCAGCAGCATGCCTGTGGGTATCTGTGTAGGATGTAGAATTGCTTCAGGGTACTGTAGCCTGAGCCCTGGCTGGATTCTGACATTACATTCTTTGTGTGTGTGTGTGTGTGTGTGTGTGTGTGTGTGTGTGTGTGTGTGTGTGTGTAGGCCAAAGGATAACTTTCAGGAGTCACTTCTCTCTTTCCAGTTTTGAGTCAGGGTATTTTATTGTTTCCACTGTTTCTAGCTTCTACATGATTCTCCTCTCACTGCCTCTACCTCACGGGAGGAGTGCTGGGTTGACAGATGCACCCCAGAGCACCCAGCTTTTCACTTTGGGTCTAGGTTAGGACTCAGGTTGTCAGGCTTGCATGGCAAGTGTTTTTACCCAGGGAACCATCTCACCTGCCCATCTTCTGGGATTCTAAACATTGAGATGGTCTAGGGACCGGATGTCCAGGAGGCATCTAAAAATATTTTAAATGGTTTGAGAATCTTACCAACAGCCCCCCCCCCACACACACTGTGATCCTTTCACCCCAAAAGCTAAATATGGTTATTCTACCTGCTCAGGCCAGATTCTTGCTTTCTCTCTTACCTTCCAAGCCCCTTGCTTGAGTTGGGTTTCTCTCACATCAGGTGCCCAGTGAAACCTCTCTCACCACACCTGTAAGCACAGCACTTAGACTGAGGCTGCAGCACAGCAACTGAGCACTTGTCTAGCGTGTACTTGTGTGCATTTCAACCTTCAGCAGTGTAAACTAACAAACATACAAAACCCATCATTTCCTCATCTCCTCTGATGTCACCTCCTATTCTTTTAGCTAAGGGTTTGTTTTCTTTTTTAACTTTTGTTCTTTTTGTTTGTTTGTTTGTTTGTTTTCAAGACAGGGTTGTTCTGTTTAACAGCCATGGCTGTCCTGGAACTCATAGGCCTGTGTCTGCCTCCTAAGTGCTGGGATTAATGGCGTGTGCCACCGTTGCCCAGCTCTGATGGCGAGAATGTCCTCCACAGGCCCAGATGATTGAATACTTTGCTCCCCAGTTAATGGAGGACTAGAAAGTACAGCCTTACTGAAGGAGGCACGTCACTGGGGGAGGGCTTTGAGGTGTTAGAGCCTTTGTCATTCCCAGTGCACTATCTGCTTCCTGTTTGGGCTTGAGATGTGAGCTCACAGCTGCTGCTCTACCTGTCAGTGTCATGCTAGCCTGCTGCCGCGCCTCCTGTTGCAGTGACGCTCTTATCCCTCTGGAACCGTAAGCCCAAATAAAACCTTCTTCTTATAAATTGCTCTGGTCACAGTAACAGAAAAGTAACTAGCACACTGGCTTAGCTGACTTTCATTTTTTTATAGCCTGTCTCTGGACTAGGAGACAGTCCAGAGTGTCTGCATGTAGCGGTTAGTATTGCGTTTGCCCGGCAGGTACGGGATCTTGGGCTTTCATTCCCTAGCACTGAAAAATAAATTGTAAAAATAGCACGACTATTTTTCATCTCTAAAATTACATGTACAATTGATGTTTGTATCCTCCACCAGAATATGAGGTGGGGTCAAAAACAGTACGCTGTGATTCTGGGCATTTGGAGCAGAATTATGGGCAGGAAATGGGTGTGCAACAGTTATTTGCCTGATGGATGAATTATACAGGTCACACATAGATACTGTAGCTGAAATCCAGTCTGTTGAGATGTCAAAGGCAACAGACTTAGGGGTGAGGCATCAAGGGTTGGAGCCGAACCTAGGCATAGCTTTGGCTTGTGGGTTTATGAGGTTGGGCCTCATCCTCACAAACAAGCCAGCTAAATTGATAAAAATCTCCTTTGAAATGCAATATGCAACACTAACTGCAATTTACAGGACCATGTTCTTCCACTTAAAATATTTATTGTAGGAGGCTGGAGAGATGGCTCAGAGGTTAAGAGCACTGGCTGGTCTTCCAAAGGCCCTGAGTTCAATTCCCAGCAACCACATGGTGGCTCACAACCATCTCTAATGAGATCTGGTGCTGTCTTCCGGCCTGCAGACATATATGCAGGCAGAATACTGTATAAACAATAAATAAATAAATATTTTAAAAACATTTATTGTATGTGTTTGTATATGTATTGCTTGTGTGAGCTATGGATGTCAGAAGATGGAGTTGGATTGCTTGGGACTGAAGTTATAGGTGGTTGTAAACTGCTGTGTGGATATGGGACCCAAGCCTGGATGCTTTTCTTTTCTTTTTTTTTCTTTTTTTTTTTTTTGTTTTTGAGACAGGGTCTCTCTGTGTAGCCTTGGCTGTCCTGGACCCGCTTTGTAGACCAGGCTGGCCTCAAACTCACAGTGATCCACCTGCCTCTGCCTCCCGAGTGCTGGGATTATAGGCATGAGCCACCACGCCCGGCCTGGGTGCTTTTCAAAAGCAGCAAATGTTCTTAACTATGGAGCCATCTCTCCAGGTCTCTCTCTCTCTCTCTTTTCTTTTCTTTATTTACAGCACTTGGGAGGCAGAGGCAGGTAGATCTCTATGAGTTTGAGGGACCAGCTGGGTCTATAGAGCAATCTTCAGGACAGCCAGGGCTACATAGAAAAACCTTGTCTTAAAAAAAAAAAAAAAAGAAAGAAAGAAAAGAAAAGACAGAAAGAAAGACAAAAGGAGACGCTTGGGCTGTAGTTCAGTAATAGAACTCATGTTTAACCATAATAGAGGCCTTGAGTTGGATACAAAAAAAAAAAATCACCAACCACCACTGGAGACAGTGACAATTCCCTAATTGCATCATGGTGATGATCGCACAGCTCTGTAAATCTAAACTTTGTAAAGTAAAAATCATAGCCTTGTGTTCTTAAAAATGGGCAAATTAGCTGGGCACGGTAGTACACGCTTTTAATCCCAGCCCTTGGGAGACAGAGGCAGACAGATATCTGCGAGTTAGAGGCCAGCCTGGTCTACAAAATGAGTCTGGGACAGCCAGGGCTACACAGAGAAACTCTATCTTGAAAAACAAAGGGGGGTGGTGGCAAATTACACAGTATGCACATTATCCATCAGTTAAACTGCTATTGAAACAAAAAAGATTTTCTAACTATATATGAATGTGATTTCAGGCAAAAAGTTACAAACTAAAATCCGCACACTAGGGCAGAAAAAAAAAGTTAAGTTCAGTACAAGTTCTGTTCTGGCGCTGGAACCTAGCTGCTGGTGGAAGCACTTGCCTAACATGCAGGCCCTAGGTTAAAGGTCAAGGGCAACCACATGTCATGCCATTAGTTGAAAGGTGGCACTCTAACAATGATTGATACATCAACAGCTATGTGGGGAAGTTCCAAGGACTTATCTTTAGAGCTGAGTGCAGAAAACGGCAACCAGAGAAGGGTGAGAATACAGGCCAGTTACAGCAGCAGAACAGGCAAAGCCATGACCCTGTCCTCCTGGGCTCTGAAGGAAGTGCTCACATTCATTTCTGCATCAGGGCAGACAGGGAGAGGTGTTGGCCTTACTGGCTTCTAGCTAATGCCCGAGGTGGTCTCTGCTGAGAGCAGAGGATCACTCACCCTGACTCCTGATGCCCGCCCTCCCTCCCAGGGCAGGAGCCCTACACCCGGCAGGCTGAACCTGCCTCTGGGCTTCAACCCTGGGAAGGTAGCCAGTAGGACTGACGTTTTTAAGTTATGGAAAGCTAGATTCTAGTTCAGTGGTAGCGAGCTTGTCTCTATGCCAAGACTGTGTGAGCCTCCCTAGTTGAGAGTCAGACCCTGGGCCCTGACAATCCAAGAAACCAGGTTGACCAACATCCGCACCTCCCCTTTTTATTTTTTATTTTATTTTATTTTATTTTATTTATTTTTGGTTTTTCGGGACAGAAGTCCCTGTGTAGCCTTGGCTGCCCTGGACTCGCTCTGTAGACCAGGCTGGCCATGAACTCACAGTGATCCGCCTGCCTCTGCCTCCCGAGTGCTGGGATTAAAGGCGTGCACCCCACGCTCTGCTTGGCCACCATCCTTAATAAGCCAATTAAAGTAATGGTAAAATACAGAAAAAAAGAGATTTATTCAAAGAGGCCACATTGGGAAGAAGGACAAAAAGAAATCTTATCTTCTGGATCTTAATGTGCGGGTGAGGCTTAAGTAGGGAGTAAGACTTATACAAGAGCGGAATAGTTAAAGTCAAGGTGTGGTCCCGTCCGTCACTCTCTGGACTTCTCCGGCAAGGTGAGCTGTGTGAAATCTCTTTTCTGGAAAGAAGTTTCTACTCCGGCTGACACTAAGCAGCTTCTCTTCCGACAAGATTCTAGAAGGAAATTCAATTCCCTGGGATGTTTTTGTTTCTCAGCAGCCGGCAGAATATAACTGTCCCATTAGAGTGTCCTCATTCCTGCTAGGAGGGTTACAGCGAGGCAAAGTTACTACACGCTCTGAAAACTCGGGACTGATACAGTGGAAAGCAGCATCACCGGCCTAAGGCCCCCAACAGCTCCTAACCAGAAAATCCAGGACGACCCGAAAATCGCGCCACGATATACGACTGCACACGACACTATCACAGCAACCCAGAAAAGTCGCGGGAGTCAAGGGAACTTGCTCAAACAGGCCCATTCCTGCTCCGGCTCCGAGCAGACCACGCTCCTATCACCACGCCCCTTAGACAGGGCTTCTGATTGGCTAAAGGCGAGGCGGGAAGCTCCCGGCCCATCAGAGGCGGGCTCTGCACAGGCTCTTTCCACAGCCAGTCACAGCAGCCAGCCAGTCTTCGGCGACATTCTTCTTGCTGCCTGGGCCCACCGGTTCCCGCAGACTCCCTCAGGCCTCCGCTGTCAGCGGGTCACGACGTCATTCCGGGTCGCCTGCGCACCTTCGGTTCTGGAAGCGCGGCGCAAGCGCAGTGTCTGAATTTCCCCGGGAGGTCCCCTGAGCACGTGGGTTGTGCCGTCCAGCGCTCGCGCGGAGGGACCGGAACCTGATTTTTGCTGGTGTTTAATCGTGGGCAGCAGACTGGTAAAGGCCATGGCACCGGCGGAAATCCTGAACGGGAAGGAGGTCTCCGCGTAAGCACCTGCCATTGCTGATAAGGGTGGTGGGCTTAGAGCAGGGCGTGCGGGTCCCCAACCACCCAGGCTCTGCAGGAGAGGTGCTGTTGCACAGTCAGATGGGCTTGGTGGGCAGAGAGAAAGAGAGAGAACATCGACACGGCCCCTAGAATCTGCAGATCAGTTTCCTGAAGCTAGAGAAACACATTCTTGGCTCAATGTATGATTGCAATCGGCTGCCTGGTGGCTGCGTTCCTGCGTTTTGGCGGCAAGTCCTGACCTGACCTTGCTCTCAAAAATGTAGCTGCTGGCATCTTTCTGCCCAGGCATGGGCTGCCTAGAGAGTCAGAACTCAGAAACCCAGCATAGCTGCTTGTCTTGCAATTCGATGGTGATTCGATTGTGGCACAACTTGACTCCCGGCCTGGAGCGTCTCTCAAAATCCGACACATTTCCTCACTACACTACATGCAGTTTTTTTTTTTAAACTTTCTCTTCCACCGAGTCAGTGTTCAGCTTCCTACAGGCTAGGGAAGCACTGCACAGCTCAGCTGCAACTCTAGCCTTCTCGTGCTCCACGCGTTAGCAGCCACCTATCCGACCTGGCACTAAAGTTATTTTTTAGTTTAGCCTCCTGTGTGCCATATTCCGTTACACCTTCCATTTGACCTCACCTGTTCTGGCCCTGGGAATCTGAATGCTTAACTAGTGGAAATGTTTGCCGAATGTACTCCCAGAAAGTAAAGCCCTTTTTGCTTTTTAAGGAGACAAGAGTTGGGAATTGAGCCCCTAAGAGTGCTCAACCACTGGGCTACGTCCCCTGCTTTAATTGGGGAGTGAGTACTGGAGAATGGTGAGGGGGAGGGGAGAGAGAAAAGTGTATGTTTGTGACCTCGCTGAAGGTTCTTACGTGAGGTATCACTGGTTACTTATTGACTGCTGTGGCTAATAGTAATTGTCCAGTAAATTATTTGCCTGGTCAGAAGCTTTGAGGGAATGGTGGTGAGACCTACCCAGGGCAAAGTGATCCTTTATTGAGGACTGGCAGAGTAAACAGAGAGGAGAAATGTAAACTAGATGGTGAATCTTGCACGAAGGCAAGAAAGAACCCCAGATTTTTGGACTAGAAATCATAATACATACATCTGAGTGCTTTTTTTTCCTTTTATTTATCATTTATGATCATTTAATTATCTTTGGTTTTTTTGTTTTTGTTTGTTTTGTTTTTGAGACAGAGTTTCTCTGTGTAGTGTTGGCTGTCCTAGACTCGTTTTGTAGACCAGGCTGGCCTCGAACTCACAGCTATCTGCCTGCCTCTGCTTCCCGAGTGCTGGGATTAAAGGCGTGCGCCACCACACCCAGCTTTATCTTTGGTTTTTTGAAACAGTTTCTCTGTGTAGCCCTGTCCTGGACTCCCTTTGTAGACCAGGTTGGCCTTGAACTAACAGAAATACACCTGCCTCTGCCTCCCACACAAATGCTAGAGAAAAATATGCACCACGAAACACAGCTGCTTTTTTTTTTTTTTAAAGACAGGATGTTATATAGCCCAGGCTTGCCTCAAATTCAAATGTAGCTGAGTCTGGCCTTGAACTACTGATTCAGTGCTTCCACCTTCCAAATGCAGAGATTACGTGGTTCTGTGCTACTACACTGGACTTTTTTCTTTTCTTTTTCTCAAGACAGGGTCTCTCTATGTTATCTTGGCTGGCTTGGACTCACTTTGTAGACCAGGCTGGCCTTGAACTCACAGAGATCCACCTGCCTCTGTCTCTCAAGTGCTGGGATTAAAGGCATGTGCCACCATGCCTGGCTGGATTTTTTTCTTTCTTAAAATCATCTTTAATGTAGGGACTGGAGAGGTGGCTCGGGGTTTAAGAGCACTTCTTCCCGAGGACTCAGTTCAGTTCTAAGCACCCTGACTGGACCACTCACAAGTGCTTGTAATTACACTTCAGTTCCAAGGGAACCCGATGTCTTCTGGGTACCCATGTACAGGCATGGCATACACTTATACACACACATGCACATTAATAATAACAACAACAACAATTTAGTAGGTATATTTGAGGTTGGCCACATGTAGGATGCATTTAGGCAGTAAATATATATGGTTACTATAATGCAGTAAATGCATGTGTAGTTACCTCTTTTGCAAGACTTGCTAAAATACACAGTACTCAATACAATCCTGGATACAGTATCCTTTGATTACCCACAGTCCTACGGTTTTCTCCTAGAGCTCCCAGCTTGTTACTCTAACATATCTCCTACTTTGTATTCTTTGAGATCCCTCTGGGTTTTAACCTCCAGCCTGCTCAGATTTAGCTTCACTGTAAGTGAGATTATGTATCACTTTCCTGGCTGTGTCAGGGTTGCATCCTCTGGTTCTATCCATGTGGTGACAAGGTCTCCTCTTTCAAGGATGAGTAATAGTCCACAGTGTGTCTACATTCTTTTTACCCTTTTGTCTCTTGAGGCTGAGGCTATTAGTTCAGTGGTAGAGGACTTGCCCTGCATGTGCGATGCCCTGGCTTCAAAAGAATCTATAGTGTCCTAAGACTCACAGGTAACCTAGATGGGTTCTTCCCATATTTTCGCTGTTGTGAATAATGTTTGAGTGTGCATACTTCTTCGTGAGGTTGTAATTTAATTTTCTTTGGTTACACACCCACAAAAAGGATTGTTAGTGCGGCAGTTCAATTTTGTTTTTAATTTTTAAAACTTGAATTGATTTAAAAAATTTTAATAGATACATATGCTGAACATATTCATAAGGTACCATGTAATTTAAAATTTCTTTTTTAATTTTATGTGTATTGGTGTTTTGCTTGCATGTATGTCTGTGTGAGTGTGTCAGATTCCCTAGAGCTGAAGTTAAATAGTCATGAGCTGATGTGGGGGTGCTAGGAATTGAACCTAGGTCCTCTGGAAGAGCAGACCACCCGACTTGCTGGTCCTGAAAAGATGGCTGTGGTACTTTTTGTTCTTGTTCTTTTGTTTCAGTTTATTTTTGTTGTTTGTTTTTTGGTTTTTCGAGACAGGGTTTCTCTGTGTAGCCTTGGCTTCCTGGATTCACTTTGTAACCAGGCTGGCCTCGAACTCACAGCGATCCACCTGCCTCAGCCTCCCGAGTGCTGGGATTAAAGGCGTGCACCACCACGCCGGGCTTCAGTTTATTTTTGAAACAGTGTCTAACTATGTAGCTTTGGTTGGCTTGGAACTTGCTATGTAGACCAAGATGGTCTCAAACTCACAGGCTTATCTGTCTGCACCCCAAGGGTCCGGATTAATAATTTGAACCATCAAGCCTGGCTGTTCCAGGTATTTGTGGGTGTGGAACATTTTTTCTGGTAGAACACTGTAATGTGCACATTTCTGTCAGGAATGTGTCTTAGACTTGTAGGGGCTGGGTGGGACATGCAAGATCAGGCTCTAATAAGCTAACTTTTTACATTGTTCCAATGAAGAGTGACCAGTTCTTATCAGTACTATTAATTCATCTGAGATGGCTCAGTGCTTAAGAGCACTTACTGCTCTTACAGAGGACCCAGATTCAAGACCTAGGTTTCTTTGTGCTTAGAAACAACTCTTTTCTTCTTTTTGAGACAGGATCTTATATAGCCAGGCTCGCCTTGAGCTCAACCATGTAGATAGAAAGCTCTAGACTCCTGACCTGTTGCCTCCCATCTCTGGAATGCTGGGATTGCAAGCTTGTGCCACTACCTAGTTTTAAGGTTTTTATTTGTTTGGTGAGTGCTGGGATTCAAACCTAAGACCTTGTTAGGCAAGTGTTTTGCTTTTAAATGATATCAGCCAACCATAAAGAGTTTTCTTTTTAGTTTAATTTATCATTGGGTGTGTGTGAGCACTGATACACTAGTGCCATGGAACACATATGGAGACCAGAGTCTGTCTGATGTTCCCCCACCTCTCCTTTCCCCTCCACTACAGGCTCCAGGGATCAAAGCCATTATACTCTTAAGGTGGCCTTTGTCACTTTGATCTTCCAGCAGAGCTTGACTCCAGGAGCTGGTATGCCTGTTGACAGGTCTCAGAGAACAAGAATTCTGGTAGGAGAGAGGGCCTGCCTTGCTCAAGTCATTCCATCTAGGCCTAGATGCTTGGGCCATAGCTGTGGGAATCTTGAACCAGAGGTGTTCTTTCAGCTTGAGACGGTTGAGCTGTACGTACATAGAGACTCTTGGTAGTAGGTTGTCCATACTTTTCCTTTTGCTAGGCCAAAGACATCCTCACCTCTGCCTGGTATTAGAGACTAAAGCTAGGGCTAATACTTACTTTGAGCTATGATCTCCTTAGTCCTTTATTTGTTTGTTTGATTTTTTTTTTTTTTTTTTTTAAGACTGTGTTTCTCTGTATAGCTCTGGCTGTCCTCGAATTAGCTCTGTAGCTCAGGCAAGCCTCAAATTTGCTGTCCTGGGCCTCATCCTCTTACCTAGAATTACAGCATTCTGCCACTAGACTCAACCTTTTTTGTTTTTGTTTTTGTTTTGGGAGGAGAAAGGGAGGTCTTACTATATAACCTATACTATCCTGGAGCTTTTGTGTGTGGGTGAGGTGTGGGCTTTGAACTTTTTCAGACCTACTTTACTTGAGGTTATTTATTGATTATACCTCCCTTCCAACCTACCTATCCTAGATAGGAGAGTAAAGAGGTTAATAGGAACAGCAGAAGTAGACCTTTTTACACTCAGTTCCTTGGAGAATTTCACTGGCATGATATGCAGGATTTCAGCAGACCCATTAAACAGCAAACCAGCAATTCAGCAAAGATGACTGTGACCACAGCAGCCGGAACCTTGAGCAGCATTCACTGGAGCAATTCTCTCTAGGAGCCTCTCAAAGTGGAGCGATGCACAGCCAAACAATGGGAAATGATGTCAAGACCAAAAGGCCCCGCCTCTTGCTTTGGGCTCACGTATATATCCTCCCAGAGTCCTTACTAGGATGTTTATCAGTTGGCAAAGACCATGCCCCTGCAAGAGGCAGTTCCTCTTTTAGTGGACAAATATCACGTGCTCTCTCACATACCTGTTTCCAGCAGACAAACACCACACATCCTCACACAAGTCTGTTTCACATCCCATACTTGGGATCAAAACAAAAACACGTTTACATCCACTATAGCGAGGCCTGGTGATAAAGTCAGCTATGTGTCCTTTGGAGTATCTATTTTCTTACTCGCAGTATCTGTGTGATTGCTTTATGTCAGCATGTCTTCACAGCCCATGATTCTAGTAGTGAAAAAAGTAGCCCAAACCTCTCCCCTCATAGAGTTTGCTGACCAATGGGTACATAGACATGATAAATTAGATGTCATCTAACAAGAAGTGCCAGGGAAAAACCAGAGCAGGGAAGAAAGCTGGGGATTTCTATGTTGTGGGCTCAGTGTTAATTAGAATAAATGCCATACTCTCTGTCAAAGAACCTATGGGCTTGGGCTTGGGCTGTGAGCCTGTCAGTGTTATGGGGAAAGAGGATCTAGACCAAGAACCAAGAGTAGCCTGTGCATTGGACCTTTGACCTCATCAGTTAGTAAATAACCACTTTGGGTCAGCAGGGATGGCTCCATGGCAAAGTCAGTGGCCCCTCTTAAGTAAGTGGCAGAACTGACTTCGGAGGTGAACTTTGCCCCAGGAATAAGGGTGAACACTATAAGAGGGTGCACAGCACAGGAGAGGGTCTGCCGGTGTCACAACCATCTTGCTTTGGTTCTTAGGCGAGAGCATAGTTCTTCCAGGGGGTTGTTCTGTTTCATGTGTGAGCTGTTTGGCTTTCCCTTTGTTTGCTTGTGATTAAGCCTGCACTTCTTTTAATTCTTATTTCTAAAAAGACTTCTGTAACTGGGCATGGTGATGCACTCTTGTAAGCCCAGCACTTGGCAGGTAGATGTAGGAGGACCAGGAGTTCAATGTCATCTTTAGCTACATAGTGAGTTTGAGGCTAGCCTGGGCTACATGAAAGACTCTTTAAAAAAATTTTTTTTCCATAAAGCCATTTTTGAGGTATTTGTTAGTTTGTAGTATCTTTTTGTTGTTGTTGTTGGAGGTTGGTTTATTTTAAGACAGAGTTTCTCTGTGTAGCTCTGGCTGTCCTGGAACTCACTCTGTAGACAAGGCTGACCTTGAACTCACATCTTTCTGAGTGCTGTCATTAAAGGCATGCGCCGCCGCCGCCACAACCACCTAGCATTAGGATTCATTTTATTTTTAATTGTGTGTTTGTCTGTCTGTCTCACTGTATATATATATGTGTGTGTACATGTGTGTCTATACCCTTGGAAACCAGAAGAGACTGTCAGAGCCTCTGAAGCCAGAATTACAGGAGTCTGTGGGGGCTAGGAACAACACCGGTACCTTAACGCCTCAGCCCTTTGACCTAAGGTTTTCCTTTAGTCTTCTCTAAAGCAGGAATGTGGGTCTTTGGGATTTTTTTTTTTTCTTGTACCAGCTCCTGCCCTCTCTTCTTCAAGCAGATATTGTTTGGACGTCCATGTCTGCCACTGGTGATAGTGACCAGGTTTACAGGGGACTTGAACCTATTCTTTGTCGTCGTAACCAGCTCTGGCAGGCAGGTGTGCAGTTAGGTACTGATAGAGAGACTAACTCTGGTGTGTGGCCTATGCTGGCAGATCCACTGGCCCGACTTTTCCTTGTTGGCAGATAGTTGGCCACAGCCTCCTGGCCTTTTGTATGCAGGGCCATCCCATCTTGTCTCCCAACTCTGTCTTTTAACAAAACAGTGGCTTAGAAGCCTAGTGTTCTGTTTGACTTGCAGAACTATTTTTTAAGATTAGATCACATTGCAACACACTCGTACCTGTAATTATACTTAAAAATCTGGGTGCCTGACTCTTTAAAAGACGATGGAGGGTTGAGCAACGTTCTGTTCTGCATTCTTGCAGGACTGGCATGGGAAACTGGGACTGTGTGTGCCAGGCAGGAGGAGCCCGGCCGCTGAGCTGCACTCCCAGCCCTATGCTCTGAATGCCTAATGTCCGGCTTGTTGGAGTAGGTGCCAGTCCGCTCCTTCCCTGAGTAGGTGGCAGGCAGGGGGCGGACTTGTGCAGGAATCATACCCTAACTTGAATACACTGGGATTCTGATGGTGTTTTTCTCTTTGTTACCCTTCTCGAATGAATTTATAACCAGTCTGTCTGTCTGTCTGTCTGTCTGTGTCTGTGTCTGTCTGTCTGTTTTGAGGTAGGGTCTCACTCTTCTTCACTCTCCACCATGGGGATTCCAGGGATTGAAGTCTGGACGTCAGCCTTGGCAGCAAGCTCTTTTATCCGCTGGGCTATCTCACTAGTCTGGGATTATCAGGCTCTCATTCTGTAGCCTAGGCTAACCAGTATATAGTCCACCCCACTCAGCTTTCTGAGTGTTAGGATTACAGGCAGGAGCTGCCACTGCTGCTCTATAATTTGCTATTGAATTTTTTTTTTAACTTATTAAGATATTTTTCTTGGGGCAGTTGGTTAAGAACCCCAGGTGTTCTTCCAGAGGGTCAGGTTCCTAGCACATGGTAGCTTACAACCCAACCATCTGTAACTCTAATTCCAGGGATATGACCCTCTTCTGTCCTCTGCAGGTGCCAGGCACACACATGGTACACTTACCTGTAATCAGGCAAACACCCATTCACATAAACATATCTTTTAAAAAATTAAGCCAGGCATGGTGGCACACGCCTTTAATCCCAGCACTTGGGAGGCAGAGGCCGGTGAAATGCTGTGAGTTTGAGGCCATCCTGGTCTACAAAGTAAGTCCAGGACAGCCAAGGCTACACAGAGAAACCCTGTCTTGGAAAAACAAACGAACAAAAAAAAAAAAAGTATTCCGTTTACTTTAGTTTTGTGTGTGCGGTGGGTTCAAGGTTACTTTTGTGGAGGGCAGAAGGGAGGAGCTTGGTGTCATGCCACAGCCTGTGTTTGGAGGTCAGAGGTCAACTGGCAGGGAGTCATTTCCCTTCTATGTGTGGGTCCCAGGGATTGATTAAACTCAGGTTGACAGGCTGGTCAACAGGTGCCGTAACCCACTGAGCCATCTCTTCAGCCTTATAGCCTACTGTTTGCTTTGGTTTTTGAGATGGAGTCTTCTCTATTTTGTAGCTCCATCTATCTTAGAACGCTCTATGTAAGACCAGGCTGGCCTTGAACTCACAGAGATCCACTTGCCCGTGCCTCCTGAGTCCTGGGATTAAAGGCATGCACCACCACATCTGCATAATCTACTTTGAAAAGAATACGGTTTTGAAGCCCCTCTCAACCAAATCTATTTCCTGCACCTCCGACTTCCACCCACTAGATGCCAGTAGCACCTTAAAACTGCACTCGTGTCCATGTTTTCACTTCTTGCATCATGTCAACTTGGCTATGACTATTTTTCTGGTGTCCATTGGTCATAAGCAAAGACATTTGGTGCACTACCCTGTGGCTTTGGGTTTCTGTGCACACTTCAGTCCTGACTGCTCTGACGTGGAGACTGACAGTGTCCTCCCTTAGACTGTAGGTGGCCAGTGAAGAGTGCCATGACTCTGGCATGAGTGGTTCTATTCCAGGGACCATGTGTGTTTCCAGCTGTTTCTTTTGGCCTCACTTGGCTCTGAAATCCTTACATGGGAGATCTTGCCCAGGGCAGTGGAGAGACATGGAGGCTCCCGCAGCTGATGACGCCAAGACCATAATGACTAGGAAGTCGTTCTGCTACTGCCCTTAGGCTTGCTGGGAATTTAGCCCATAAAAACTGAAGAACTTAATACCGTTTACTTTACTATAACTTTGAGGCCGGCTTCATGAAGACACGTGAGGCTGTGCCTGTGTTTCCTCTCTGGGCTCCTCCTTTGTAGCTCCTCAGCGTCCAGTGCTCCAGCTGGAGCCAGCTCTTTAGCTTTCCAACCCAGAAAGCACAAGCTTTTTCTTCCTCGGAGCAACAGAAGTAGAAAGGGATCCAGTGAGATGGCTCAGTAGGGAAAAGGTATCAAGCCTGATGGCTTAAGTTCAGGATGACTGGAGTTCAAGACCTACACCATGAGAGGAAAAAATTGACTCTTTCAAGTTGTCCTCTGACTACATACATACTATGGCATACACACACACACACACACACACACACACACACACACACATATATATATATATATCTCGAGGGGGGTGAGGAGGGAGGGAGGGAGAGAAAGCACTCAGATTTCTGTGCTTCACTAGTTAGCCAGTCTAAGTGAATTCCAGGCCTGTAAGAGATTTTCAAAAGACACCCAAGGCTGTCCTCCAATCTCCACACACATACACACATACATATGAATATCTATATACACAAAAACACGCACATTGACAGAAGAGAGCTGTCTGCTAGGAATAGGCGAGGAGAGCCAATGTAAATGGTTTCCAACTAAACCTTTTTTCCCCTAAAAAGGAAAATGCAAGCTTGGGTTCTTTTAAATGGTAGCACAGAACTCTGGAACATTCTGTTCTATGGTCTTATCCTACTGAGCAAAACCAGTGTTTTCCAGTTCACCACTGCTGGCACTAAGTTCCCATTGCTTTGCCACCTGCTGAGTATTTTTATTTTTATTTCTCCGTAGACTTCCGACTTTGAGTCTCAAATGCCCACTTACTTTTAGAGGATTCAGTAAAGAGATTGACTGTGTCGGTATGAAATCTGCTCTGGGCCTTAGAATACTCCCAGTTGGTAGTTTTTCTATCACTATTTGACAGCCCCAAAGCTCAGCGTCTGTGTGTTTGTACCTGTGACAGCTTCTGTGTGCTTCCTGCAGATGGATCTAGAATGCTCTCATTTTTTAAAAATTAACTTGTCATCAGCACTGTAATCCATCACTGGCCTGGACTTGGCAGGGCAGTGGTTCCTTTCTAGTACCTTAGATTGCAGCATCCCTGGTCATTTCCAATTTTCCAACCAGAACAAATGTTTGACAGTGTATGAATGACGTGTGACCTGTATTCAAAACCCTATGATGGGCTCCTGTTACATCAGAAGGAAATAGTCTCTCCATCCTGGCCACTGCTCCCAGTTTCCAGGTGGCCATCCAGGTGGCCCATTCCCAGGCGTTGGCACTTGCTCTTTTTTTTTTTTCCCCCACTTTGCTCCAGGAAAGTCACTGGCCTATTGCGAGCCTGTGTTTCATTTGTGAGTGGCGTACAGAACACCTCTCGTGCCTTCCTACTTGACAAAGGGGTGGTCTCAGAAGTGCCCACCTGTCCTACCATTATTTCTTTTCTTTTTTTCTTGTTTTCTTTGAGCCTTTTTTCTTTTTTTTTTTTTTTTTTAATGTTTTGCTAATAATTGTACAGCGCAGGTTTTGCCTAGGCTGGGATAAGGTAGAAAACATTGGCCTACTGCTATCCTATCCCTTTTCTTGTTGTTTTGGAAACGCATTCTCAGGCTAGATTCAAACTCATGTAGCCGAGGACATTCTCAGACTCCTGACCCTCTTGTTTTGACCTCCCGCTGCTGGGATTAAAGGCACCCGCGTGTACCCTTGCCTGTACCCTCTGCCCTTGGGCAGAGGTTAGAGAAAGAAGAGGCAAGCCTGGGAACTTGACAGCACAGCTCAGAGCTTGCCGTCAGCTCTGTCAGCTCTGTCAGCTCTGTCCTCATGCCGTCACTCATTGCAGTTGACAGGGAGCAGCAAAGGCTGGGACTGCTGGGAAGCAGGAACTTGGCAGCTGCAGGATAGCTTGTTCCTGTTTCCCAGCAGAGCTGTGTGTCCGTGATCCAGGTCAAATCTGGATAAAAAGCAACAACAAACTATGGTCTATCCTTTTTTTTTTTTTTTTTTTTTTTTAACTTTATTCTTGTGTTGGTGAATGCTTTGGGAAAAAAAAAAAACAAGGACACTAACTAGAAATAACATTTGGAAATTTTGAGTAAAACTGAATTTTTTTTAAGTTGGGACATAGTCTTTGCTATATACCGGTTTGCCTGGTACTTGTATATAGCACAAGCTGGCCTTGGATGCTCAGTAATTTGCTTCAGTCTCATTGAATACTGGGATTACTGCTACATCCCAATTTTATTTTTCATTTTAAGGCGGAGCCTCTTAAATTGCCCAGACTGACCTTGAACTCATGAGTAACCTGGGCAGATTTTGATCCCAAGTAGCTGAGCCACCATGCCCAACCCTTCATATCACAACGCCCTGAGGCTGCGTCTTCTGCAACAGCAGTTCTCTCTTAACTGTTGAGTTGCGTCTTCAGCCCCCAACTAAGGTATTTTAAATCAGCTTTCCCTATACTTACCTCTTGGTTCAATTGCTGTCAGTAGAAGCTAGAGAACAGTCCAAGTTAAACTGAGGTCTGGGAAATTGAGATATGGCACACCCAATAGTATCCATCAGTGAAGGGAATTTTAATTTCCATGAGATGTATCCAGTGATCTGCCTCACTTAGGTTCGCCCAGGAAGTAAGTGGTAACTCCCACCTTTTCTTTCTGTCTAGGCAAATCAGGGAGCGACTGAAGAACCAGGTTACTCAGATGAAGGAGCAAGTTCCTGGCTTCACACCTGGCCTGGCGATCCTGCAGGTAGTGTGACATCCTGTTCCCTTTCATGCCATCCCTACCCAGCCTGTCCGCAGCACTTAGAGCCTGCAGCACTTCAGATCTCTGCCTCAAACACAACTGTGGTTTCTCACTGCGGGCTCTCTTCAGGAACCCAGCTTCCGGATGCTGGTTTATCCTGCTCTATGCCAGTGTGGGTGCCCTTTCTCTCAGCATTGTAGTCTTTAGTGTGTGTGTGTGGTTTTGAGGCAGGGTCTCAAGTATTCCAGGCTGGCATCAGAGTTGACCATATAGGCTATGTAGCCAAGACTGACCTTGAACTCTGATCTTCCTGCTTCAACCTACCAACTGCTGGGATTGTAGGCATGTACCAGCTTTCATGGTTCTGTGTGGGCTTCCTGAATGCTAGGCAAGCCCTCTACCCACTGAGCTACATCATTGGCCCTGCCCCTTAAGTCTTCTTAGGACTCTATGTACTCTTAAAATTTAAAGATCTCGCCGAACTTAGCTACTAATAGTTACTGTATTGGAAATAAAATTTGGGTTTATTTATTTACTTATTTTTAAGTACATTAACTCTTATGTTAACATTTTTTGTTTGTTTGTTTAGTTTGGGTCTCACTGTGTAGTCCAGGCTGGTTTGAAATTCCCTATGTTGAGTGGGCTTCATTTGTTGGGTGTGTGGGGGCATGTGTGTGATAGAGAGAGCTTATCTGCCCACCTCACCTCGTGAGTCCTGGCATTAGATGTGTGTACCACCATGTCCTACCCTAAAAGGTTTTTTTTTATTTGTAACTACCTGTATAAGTGTGTGTCCTTGTGTAAGGTGCACATGTGAATACAGGTATGGCTGGAGTCCAGAAGGGGGAGGTATCAGATTCCCTGGGGCTGGAGTTAGTGATGGTTGTGAGTTCCCCAGTGTAGGTGCTGAGAACAATGCCCTGTCCCGCTGACCCAGCCCTGCCCCCTTCAAGTGTTAAATATAATTTGTTTCACAATGCCAACAGGAAACTCTTGGTATGTTAACATAAACATTATGGGGAAAGAACTTTGAGACAGGCCCTGCTTTGTACCCCAGGCCGACAGTGAGCTTGAGATTATAGGTGTGCACCACCACACCCAGGCTAGAACTTTTTGGTAGTAAAATTTGGTGAGAAGACACGTGTTACCTGTTGAGATTTATTTTTTAAAAAATCGTACTCGTTCACTTATGTGGTGTGGGGTGTGTGTGCCGTGGCACTCTTGTGGAGGTCAAAGGGTAACTTTCAGGAGTTGTCTTACTGTTGCTGTGATGAAACACCATGAACAAAAGCAACTTGGAAAGGGAAGGGCTTGTGTGGTTTATATGTCTTGAATCAGGGTGGGAATACAAACCGGCATAAAAATAGAGGCAGGAGCTGATAGTAGAGGCCCTGGAGGGGTGCTGCTTACTGGCCTGCCCCTCATGGCTTGCTCAGCCTGCTTTCCTACAGAACCCAGGACAACCTGCCCAAACTCAGGTCTTCAGGCTTGGTGGCAAGTGCTTTTTCCTACTGAGCCATCTTGAAAACTATGCACTGTTGTGCATAACAGGAGAGCTGGGTCCCATTCTGTCTCCACACGGGTCTCATGCTGTGTGCTGTTCTGATTGAAGTGTAGGAAGAAAACCTGGCTGGACCTGCAGCTCAGTGTAGAGCACTCACCTAGCATGTAGGAAGCTGTAAATTTAAGTTTTAACACAGGCGCGCGCGCGTGCGCGCACGCGCGCACACACACACACACACACACACTGGGATCTGGCCTTACACCAATTGTCTTAAGTTAGGCTTTTTATTGCTGTGATAGAACCTGGGAAGGAAAGGGTTTATTTCAGATCGCACATCACATATTATTTCACTTTCATATCACAGTCCATCAGCAATGCAAGTCAGGGCAAGAACTGATACAGAGGCCATGGAGGACTGCTGCTTACTGGCTTGCTGCCCAAGGCTTACTCAGGCTTCTCTTTTATACACCCAGGACCACCTGCCCATAGGGTTGCACCATCCACCGTGAGCTGGGCCTTCCCATGCCAATCACTAATTAAGGAAATGCGCCCCAGGCTTGCTCGTAAAGCAATCTGGTAGAGCCATTTTCTCAGTTGAGGATCTCTCTTCCCAGACGACTCTAGCTTGCGTCAGGACACCAAGACACAGGAGTCAACAGTTTGTTTTTGTTTTTTAGTGGAGTTTTTGTTTGGTTGGTTGTTTGGTTGTTGATTGATTGGTTGGTTGGTTGGTTTTGAGATGGGATTTCACACTTCAACCTTGCCCAGAATTGGTGGCCACACTACATTGGCCTTGGACTTGTGGCCATCCTCTTGCCTCATCCTCCTAAATACTGGCACTGCAATGTGTAACACCATGCCTAGCTCAGTTGTTCATGTTTAGAAAGTATTTGCAAAACACTCAAGCCTGAGTAATCATTGTTTGTCAGTTCTTTCAAGAAAAGTTGGTTTTCTGTGGGAAAAAAAATGCATCTGGTTTATCTGGCAAGGCAAAACAGCACAAATGCTTTGCCTATTAATAGCCACTGAGCTTCCTTCGCAGACAGCAGGAGTGCTGTGGGAACTTCCTGATTCTTTACATAAAATCCTGAAAAGATTCACAGGTTGAAGTTTAATATCATCGATAATTGGCATTACCTGTCAAGAGCATTCCTCAGTGAAACTGCCATCTATTTTTTCCTGAGGGACCATGGCAGGGTAGAATACATGGAAGAGTAGTGGGGTTGGTGTCCTCAGCCTGATTTGTGCTGCCACCAACAGATTTACCCACTGTTACTTTTGTACTATCAATACAAAAGTCACCATTTTAAAAAAAGGGGCGGGGGAGAGGGGCAAATGGCATGCTACTAGGTAAAGGTTGCCAGAATTTAAAATGAAATTGCTTGTGACAAACCTTGACAAAGAGGTTCACAAAGGGAAAGCTGTCACACGTGACTGTATCATCAAAATATCTACCATGATACCACAACCTTGCACAGAAAACATTTCTGCAAGGCTGTCTACCCGGCAGGTAACTGCCTGTCCAGCTACAGTCAAACCTCATCCTCATGCAAACACTCCTGCGTATCCCTTGAACTCACCTATGCCTTCATCGTCATCTGGACCCTGTCTATCCCAAGCTTCAGCCTCAAGGGCTACAGCTACAGGTATGCAGCACCCATCGTGGCTGCCACCCTTGCTGTGGGCCCTTCTAGCCAAGGGCAGTGGTATCAGAACAACTTAAGGGACTCTCGCTTTGCACTTAACAGTCACGTCTTCTTTTGCCTCCCTGAATGTGTGTATCATTTACTATGGCAGGTGTATTTCCATTGCAACATTCATTTCTCTTTGGAGAATTCTTCTCCATTCATTATTTAGACTAGTGAATTTTATGAAGACAGCCACACTCTTCTTAGAGGAACCCTTATTTTAAAGAAAGACAATCGTCTCTATTCACTTTAATGATAATCCCTTTAGTCAGGGTCTCACTCTGTAGAGTAGGATCAACTCAAACTTAGACTAACCATCCTGCCTCTGTCTCCCAAGTGCTGGCATCTCTCTCTCTCTCTCTCTCTCTCACACACACACACACACACACACACGTATATGTCATCGTGTTTGTACCTTAATGTACTTCAGTGTAATTTCTTTTGCTTGCTTTCGTTCATTCATTCATTTATATTTTCAGACAGGGTCTTACTGTGTATGTCTGGATAGCCTGGATAGCCCTCATGCCTCAGCCCCAAGTGCTGAGATTAGAGGCATATACTGAGCTTTTTCATCCTTTTCTATCCTTCATGGGGGGATATTACCAAACTCGGGTCTCTCTTTCTGGTTTTCTCCCTGATCTCATGATTTGTCCACTAGGAGGCAGCTATCTGCTTGGGCAGATGTACAGATGGGCGTCTGAAGGGTTAATTTCTGTGGCAGAAATAGCTTTCATTTGACTCCTCCTTCAGAATCACC
The DNA here is from genome assembly GCF_903995435.1 of Acomys russatus. NCBI lineage: Eukaryota > Metazoa > Chordata > Mammalia > Rodentia > Muridae > Acomys > Acomys russatus. The sequence goes on from NC_067137.1 coordinate 86,246,258, forward strand.
GTCTTCCTTGTCCCACATTCCCTCCGTGCCTGTCTGCACATATGCCATTTAGTCTCTTGCTAAGCTTCTCTCCCTTATGTATCAAAAATTTCAGAATGAGTGGTAGTTACATATCACCTTTCCCCCCCAGCCCACTCTGCTGTGTATCTAAACAGCCTGAGCAGAGCAGAAATGTCCATATAGAAGGCTGTGGCTCTGCCTGCTTGTGCTCCCAGCTGGGGTGGCTTTTTTTTTTTTTTAAACCTCTCCTCAGATAACTATGAACCAAAGATTTGTGTGGTGGGTGTATACCCAGTACATTTGGGGGCTGGCTCCTTCTTGGCTGGTCTTAATTGTTTGTTGTGGGAAGAAAGACATTCATAGGCAATTGTGACTCCGAGCTGAAGGTGTAGCTCAGTGGTAGAGCACTTTCCCAGCATGCACCAGGCCCTGGGTTTATCCTCAGTTAAGGAGAACAAAGAAAAAAAAAATGAGAGAAAGAAAAATGAAATTCGTTTCTGTAAATCATTGGACTGAGCTACTTCACTGGGTCCAGCAATTCAGTGAGAGGTCAAAATGGAGTCAGTCATGCTAATGTTCAGTGCCACTGAGCTATTTATCTGACCTGAGGGAAAAAGCAGCCAAATTGCCCAGACAGGCCAGTTTCAGTTGTAGCCTGCCGTTGCCCAATCTGTTCTTTTCTGTAGTTCTGACTCCCTGGCCCTCTCTGCCACTTTCCAGAGAAAGTAACTTTGAAATATACTGCTTTCTATAGCCTTTTTCTATTGGCAAAACCAAGCCCCTCTGTTTTGTGAAGCGAGCATGATTGTAGAATTGCAAAGAAAACCAGCTAAACTCTTTCCATTGTTGTGGTTTCTTCCTCCTCCTCCTTTAGGGTATGTTTTTGTTTTGGAAGATTCATATGAAGCTCAGACTGGCCCTTTGTTCATTATGTAGCCAAGGATGGCCCTAACTGCAGATCCTTCTGTTTCTACTACCCTACTGATGAGATAGCCACTGCCTGCCATGGTACCCAGCTTAAGTTCTTTTAACCAAACCTTTTCTTAGTGTTAATTTTTTTTAAATTGACTTCAAATTTACTGATTTTTGCAAGTATCTACTGTAGTCTAAGCAATTTCTGCTGTTTGTGTCTCTTAACAATAAAACAATGGTGTGGGTGCCCCAGGCTTGCTCTTTGGCTGTGAGGCTACATAAAATATTGCCGTCCCAGCTTTTCCTCGGGACCTCTTATCTTTTCTGCCCTGAGATTTTGATGTCTTCTACACACCCATGCCAGAGATCTAAGGTAACCTCTATTCAAAACCTGTGTAGCACACGCCTGTAATGCCAGCATTGGGGAAATGGAGGCCTGAGGACAAGTAGTTCAAGGCCAGACTGTTCCTGTGTCAGACACTGTCTCCAGAATGAGACAAATCTCATTCCCAAGGAGCTGTTGTCCTGTGGAATCTGCTTCTTGGATCTTGGAATCTGTTCCATGTTCTTCCCACTCTGGGTCACCCCTGTGACGGCTCACTGGTTTTCTGTTTCTAGTCTAAACATCTCCATCTTTTTTTATTTTTTTAAGTGTATGAATGAGCCTATATCTATGTTTGTGCACTACATGCATAGCTGCCATCCATGCAGGCCAGAAGAGACCGTCAAGTCCCCCTGGAACTAGAGTTTACAGCTGATTGTGAGCTGACATATGGGCACTGGGAATCAAACCTAGGTTCTTCTGAAAGAGCAGCCCGTGCTCTTAACCTCTGAATCATCTCTCCAGCAGGAAGCACTCATTTAAATACAAATCTCGGGCTGGAGAGATGGCTCAGCCATTAAAGGCTAGGCTCACAACCAAAAATAAAATACAAATCTCATCCTAACCCACCCAGATACAATTCCCTATTTACTGATGGAATGGCAGTACTACTTGCATAGCTAAGTGTTTATTGTGGTTCAGAGGTTCTGTTTATATTCGTGATTGTACCAATTGATGCCCAAACATCTTGTGGTCTTGCCCAAAGCCAGTCAGAAAGGATGAGAGTATGGCATCCCAACCAAGCACTGTTTCCAAAACCTGCTTGTTTTTCTCATTTGTCACCATAAAAATCAACTCTGCTTAAGGAAATAGCAAAGCAGTTTATTCTGAGCCAATTACAAGTGGCCATGATAGGTCAGAAAATATGGATTCAAACCATCTGAATGATCAGCCAGCATGTTTACAAAACACATAGATGGGGCGCTCAGGTTGGTGAGCTAGCCCAGAGCAAGGGAATCTACTTAGATACTGTCTGTGCCATTTTTACTTTTAGGGTTAATGGAGGCTAAACTCAAGCTTCTTTCTAGAGTTTTATCTAAAGGTTGTGAGGAAGTCAGATATAAGATGGTTAACAGATGGAGCTATAACAATAGCCAGAGGTCATCTTGGCTTTACCGGCAGCAGTCTCCTCACATCCAGAATGTCCTGCTTAGCAGATCAGCAGGCTGCAGGATCTCAAGCTCATTAGCATTCTCTTACAGAGCATCCATGTAGCCAGGGGTGGTGCGCAGCTGTGAATTCAGTCCAGACTCGAAGAACAAACTGCAGGATAAATCATGATCTGGCCCAAGTGTGCTTTTTTGTTTCCTTTCTTTCTTCCTTCCTTCCTTCCTTCATCTTCATCTCAGACTTCCCTCACTTTTTGGTGTAAAAACCCTTATGAGGCCTGGGTCCCCTCAGTGGAGGCTCTGGTGTGAATTTACACAAGATGGTGAGTGAATTCCTCCCGGGGAGACATGGTGAACACAGTCTCTTTGTAGAAGTTGGGGGCCAGTTAGTTGTAGCTCTTAGAGATGGCTTTCAAGGTGGTCCTGGCGAAGTTGTCCAGGGTCGGAGTGCAGCTTCTGGCCGATGTGTAGCATCATCAACACTGGCTGTGGAAGCAACTTCTCGGGGACAGGAACAGGAACAGAGATCATGCCATTGCCTCTGTGGGCAGGGATGAGGCACAACAGCACAGAGCCACAGTGGCTGTCACCTTGCATGGCACCAGGAGGGGCTTGCCAATCCTGTCCCTAGAGTAACCTGTCTACAGAGGGAGGATGGAAAGTTTGGCCAAGATGATGGCCCCTTGGATGGCACAGGTTACCTCCTTCGAACACCTAACATCAAGGCCAACATGACTGTTGTAGCCCATATTTAGGGATGCTCCCAAGAAAATATCAGTGATCACAGGTCCCTTGATAGGCAGAGAGAACAGCTAGATCTCATTCGGGGACTTGATCTCCGTGTCCTTAACCAGCTTACTGATGAGGGTGCACTCATTGTCTCCAGTTTTACCTCCATGACCCCTGGGGCCTCACACTGGCCTCTAAGATTGATGGCTGAGATCCCAAGCCTGGGCACACACCCCCCCCACCCCCAGTCCTCTGGTTGCATCAGTGTCATCCACCATTTGGTATATTCTAGAGGAAGAAGCTGGTAGGTTTTTTGGGTTTTCTTGTTGGCAGTGGTGGTTGGTTTTTGTTGTTTGTTTATTTGCTTTTGCCTTTAGACAAGGTTTCATGTCACAGAAGCTGACATCGAACCTACTGTGCAGCCAAGACCGGCCTTGAACTCTGCAGCCACCTCAAAAATGCTGGGACTACAACTGTGTGTTCCGTGGTTTAATATTGCATGTTTTAAATCCCAGTGCTCAAGAGGCAGAGTCAGGCAGATGTTTGTGAGTTCAAGGCCAGCCTGGTTTACATAGCAAGTTCTAGGCTAGCTAGGACTACACAGTGAGATCCTGTCTGAAAGAGAGAAGAAAAAACAAACTTTAACATACACTCTGTCTGGCCTGTTATAAAAAGTGTTTGCAAAGGAGCTGAACCAGGGTTTATAATCCTACCATGTGGAAGGCAGAGGCAGGAGGATTAGGGCTAGCCTTGGCTACATAAAAGATGCTAGCGGCTGGAGAGATGGCTCAGCAGTTAGTAGCACTTGCCTGCTCTTCCAGAGTTCCTATGTTCAATTCCCAGCAACTATCTATAATGGATCTGATTCCCTTCTAATATGTATAAAGACAGAACCCTCATATACATAAAATACATGAATAAATAAATTTAAAAGGGGGTGGGGCTCCTGGAGAGATGGCTCAGCTGTTAAGGGCACCGCTTGCTCATTCAGAGGTCCTGAGTTTGATTGCCAGCACCCACATGGTGGCTCACAACCATCTATATGGGATTTGATGTCTTCTTCTGGCATGCAGGTATACATGCAGATAAAGCGCGCATGCGTGCACACACACATTTTTTTTTTTAAAGATTCTAGGCCAGTTTGGGCTACATGAGACCCAGATTGGTCTCAAACTTACATCAGTCTCCCTCCTACCTCAGCCTTCTAAGTGCTAGGATTACAGGTGTGTGCTACCACATCTGGCTTATTTTCTGATGGTATGAGGCACAGCCCCTTTGGAGGAAGAGATTAGCACTCGGGATGGAATGCTTAAGTAACATTCTTGATAAATGATACTGGGATTAAGATGCATTCTGGAGAACTGGTCCACCACCCACCCACTTGACTGCCAGTCAAGAATTTAATGTTCTTTAAACATTCTTGCATCTAGTCTATCATTAATTATATAACCAGCTCCTCTCTGAGAGGCTTAGAACCAGGGGTATATTGCAGGCTTAGCACTTACCTAGCGTCCAGCATGCAGGTTCCTCAATAGGACTCTCCTACTTCCTTGGAAGTTCAAATTAGTCAGCAAAGCCGAGAACCAAACGAATATGGAACACCCAGAGCTGGGATTCAGGCCATATTCCTGAGAGCCCAGGGCACCATCAGACTGTCCACACAGAAAATTCTGGAGATGCTGTTAAGAAGGCCAGCCTCCATCAGCCTGGCCTCCGTGCTGAGGTCTTCACTTAATCAGCACTTTGCCCTCTACAGTGTGTAAAGAGGCAACACTTACTGCAAAGAGATGTTGACCAGAGCACAGGAGAATATTTGTGACATAAATTTTTACAGATAACTGACTGCCATGAAGAACTGCAAGCGTGGTCACTTATATGCTATAGTGGGGTCAGGGGTCAAAGGGTGTGAGGTGGGCACTGGGCCCCTCCCCCATGTCTGTTCTGAATAAGCTAGCCCAGCTTCCTGTCTTACTGGTTTCACTACAGTATGGCTGAGGGTGAGCATTTTCCACTGCCTCTGTGGGTAAGAGAGTGGGTGGACTGTGCCTTGGGTACTTCTGCCTCTCTGTGTCTTTCTGGACTAAGGATAATTTCTCAATTTCAGTCGCTGTCCTATTTGAACTAATCCCACATTTAGGGTGGCCTGGAGCTCCCTTGCCTTGTTTACAGTGCACCTCCACAGCAGTAACAGCCACATATCTTTTTGTTTGCTTTTGTTTTTAAGGATGGGTTATCCTTGTTACCTAGGTTGGCCATTGTCGGATAGGTTTAAGCAACTGGCTTTCAGCCGTCTGAGTAGCTTGAAATTACAGGGTCATATCATTGCTTCTTTCTTTTGGCATTGTCAATGGATTGTGGGAACCAAGTTAGAGGGTACAGAGTAAAGCCTTTGTCTGCACCCTCAGCCCGTCTCCCACCCCCCAGCTTCCTTTGTCTTCCATAAAAGTTCTTTTCATTAATAGTAACATGACTCAAATATTCATTTTATCCAAACTAAAATTGCAGAAGTTTCTCTGTACACTCTGCCTTTCCCTGTCGATTAATTGCAGAAGTTTCTCCGTACACTCTGCCTTTCCCTAACTGTCTGACTTGCATCTATTTATTATTCTAGGTTGGCAACAGGGATGATTCCAATCTTTATATAAATGTGAAGCTGAAGGCTGCTGAAGAGGTAAAGCCCCAAGCACCAAGGCTGGCATCCTTCCTCACGACCCCGCCAGGGGACTGTTGGTAACCCCTTGCCCCATGTGCCCCTCCCCACAAAGCTAACTGCCACCAGCAGGCTGTAATTTAACCATTGGGCAGGTCAGAGTCAGGTGTCCTAACACAGCTTGGTTTCCCCTGTGTGCGTGATGGTTTTCTCCCCAGAGATCCAGATGAGTGGACATGGAATGGTGTTGAGTGTGATAGTAGCAAGTGAATGACAGGGCGGGTGGATTCTTCTCCACGCATAGAGGCCAGATGGCAACCGGACAGTCCTTTGTTTTAGTCATAGTCCTTGCAAGGAATAGGGCCCAGGTCTCAGTCTCTCTTAGCATTTGGCTGTTTCTTGTGTCTGTTTCTGCAGATTGGGATCAAAGCCACTCACATTAAATTACCGAGAACGTCGACGGAGTCTGAGGTGAGAGCCTGAGTGAGCCTGGTGAGGCGCCTCTCTGTCGGCTTGCTTTGGCTGAATCTTAGGGGAGATAGATACACTTTGTAGCCAGGAGATCTCCAGGTTCTTTCTTCACAGCCCTCACGTGTGGCGCTACTTCTAGGTGTTAAAGTATGTCATCTCCTTGAACGAGGACTCCACCGTGCATGGATTCATAGTGCAGCTACCTTTAGATTCCGAGAATCCCATTAACACTGAAGCAGTCATCAACGCTATCGCACCCGAGAAGGACGTGGATGGGTGAGTGCTGCCCACTGGGTTTGTATAGACGGGTCTTTTGTTGTGGAAACATAGCACTTTTGTTTCTGAAGAGCAGAGGCTTCCTTCCTTCCGCCTTATTTTGACTACTTTGCTTTAGGTTGACTAGCATCAACGCTGGCAAACTCGCCAGAGGCGACCTAAGTGACTGCTTCATTCCGTGCACGCCCAAAGGGTGCTTGGAACTCATCAAAGAAACAGGTGAGGATGAGCAAAATCAGCAACGGGAAGGCGCCGTTTCCTAAGAAAGAGCCTTCTAGTTATGCAGCAGTGCAAAGGAAGTGGGCTGTAGGGAAGTGGTCTCAATTCACACACACACACACACACACACACACACACACACACACACACACACGCTGAAGAAAGTGCTTGGTTTTCTCCCCAGCTTTTAGAGTATACATGCTGTTGTTTAACAGCCCAGAAAACAGGCTCAGAACCGGTGTACTTGCAAAAACACTCACAGCCCTAGTACTTGGAAGGCAGAGGCAGAAGGATCATGAATTTGAGGCCATCCTGGGCTATGTAAGAACTTGCCTCGAGAAGGATAGCAGGCTACCAAGAAGAGACTTGGTACCCTATGAGCATATACAGGGGGAGGGGGTCCCCCTCGGTCAGTCATAGGGGAGGGGAGTAGGAGGGAAGCGGGAGGGAGGGAGGATACAAGGGATGGGATAACAATTGAGATGTAATATGAATGAATTAATAAAAAAAGAAAAGAAAAAAGAAAAAAAGAACTTGCCTCAAAACCAAGGACTGAGAGGCTCAGCCCCCTGCACTAAAGCAAAAGTAAGCAAGCAGACAAAAGATCAGAGAAAGACTTTTGTCCAGTAGATAACAGAACCAAGATTTGAGCCCAGGGTGATGTGCATTCAGAGCGATTTGTTTTGGGTGAGGGTAGGAATCCTAAGTGGCAAGAAGAATTCAGATAGTACAAAAGTGAGCAAAGTGGTGGGTCCCTGTCCCAGGAACCAGCACCAGGTCTACTGTGATTCCAAGACCAGGCCGATGGCTGGAACGGATCTCGTGAACAGTCACCCTAGTCACTTTGTTACATAGCAAGTACCTTCGTGTTTTAGTTTTGTTATGAATACTTTTAGCAGAGCTTCTTCTCTGCAAGGAAGCAAGTCCTGTTAGGAAGAAGTAGGTCAGAAGTTTCAAGTGAGGCATTTGGCCTGTGTTAGCAATGAAAGTTGTCTGTTGTTGGCCAGCAAAGGTGAAGCCAGAAACCTTGGCCCAGCTATGACAGTTCCAATGTACAGTTGATATTCTTCAGTGTGTTTAGCCAATGATTATTACGGCTTTCTAGAAACGAACCCCATGAGCTACTACACCTGTGGCTCCCCAGTGTCTCAAAGATGAAGCTTCTGTTGCCTTAAGGTAGCTCCAGATCTTTGCTGAGTCCTAAGTAGTAAAATAAGCTATCATCCATTGACTGACTGACTGACAGTGCTGAGGATGAAACCCAGGGGCTCCAGCAGGCTAGTCAGCTGCTTTACAGTTGAGCCACCAGCGCGGCACTGTACTTGCTAATCGGTTCAAACTGTGAGGACTTCAACTCTTCTATAAATACCCATGCTGTTAACATCCTCCAAGCCCTGGCCTTCTGATGAAATTGATTAATTTGAGGCCATCCTGGACTACATAAGAACTTGCCTTGAGAAGGATAGCAGGCTACCAAGAAGAGACTTGATACCCTATGAGCATAGACGGGGGGAGGAGTCCCCCTAGTCACAGTCATAAGGGATGGGAGTAGGGGGTAAGCGGGAGGGTATTTTGAAATCTCAAGCTGCCTCAAGCAAGGGTTCAGAGCTTTTCAGCCTTGATGGGGTGGGTTGAGCCGCCGGGCAGAGTTCTCCCGACAGCTCAGCTTCCTTCTGTGTGGGCAGCTCCTTTTCAGGCCCCTCCTGATAGCACCGTGAAGCCCCGACCCTGCTCCATCCTCATGCCAGACACACATGGACTGCATGTCATAGGCCATGGGGCGAGGCAGGGCACTTGTCACCTCTGTGGGACAGCAGGTTTCACCTCTAAAAAGCACATTAGTGGGCTGGGCCTGGTGGTGGCAGAGGCAGGACCATGAGTTCAAGGCCCACCTGAGCTGTAGTGAGTGTTCACGCGCAGCCCAGGCAACTTAGTGTCTCAAAATGGAAACAAGCTTCAAGGTGTCGTTCAGTGGAGGAGCTCAGGCCTAGCGCGCGTGAGGCCTTGGATTTGGTCCCCAGCCTGGGGCAGGCGTTAGGGGGTGTTGATACAGTGTCAGAAGCATAGGTGCTGAGTCAGCTAAAAGGCTTTCCTGTCACAATTCTCCTTGTCACTTCTCTACAAATAACCCTGTGCTTCAGGCCCTAAGCCAGGCAGAACTTTGGATGAGAAACAGCTCACCGAATTTGGAAAGCCTTATTGGTAGTAATCTAATTTCCTCCTTTGCTCCGACCCTGTTCCATACGCCATAGTTTTCATGACTGTTTTGCCCATGTAGTTTAATCTGATAACTATATCCATATGGCTGTTAGCTGTATGTCGAGATTTGTTTTTTTTGAGTGTAGGATCTCTTCCCACTCCCTATGACTCAATGAACAGGTCTTGGCCTAAGCAGATCTCCAGACCCCACTGCAGGAAGGACAGTGCGCAAGTCCCAGTCTGAGGCTGCTACTGAGAATGTGATTGGCAAAGGAGCGCTCTTAGGATTTCCGTTTGCAAAGAATCTGCTTCTGTGCCCTGCGCCTCTGTTTTCCATTCAGGTCGCGTACGAAGGGCAGCTGCTGCTTCCCCACCTCTGATGTGTGCCGGCTTCTCTTCCAGGGATGCAGATTGCGGGAAGGCACGCGGTCGTGGTTGGGCGGAGTAAAATAGTTGGTGCCCCCATGCATGACCTGCTTCTGTGGAACAATGCCACGGTGACCACCTGCCACTCCAAGACTGCCCATCTGGACAAGGAGGTAGGAGGTCCAGGGTAGAGTAGGCATCTGGTGTGCATGCCTGCCTGCGTGCGTGCATTTCACTTAACTCAAGCAACTGTGCTTTGTTTCTTGTCTCATTTTTGAAGAGGAAGGAACAAATTCAAATCACAAAGTCACTAAGAGTTATCCAGATCTTTCTGACGTTCTGACCATATACTTCCTACACTAGTATGCCCTGTGTCAGACAGGATTTAGCAGTACAGTGGAATTACGTCGTGTACAAACCTGCCAGGCACGACAATATTGTTGGCCTTGGGGATGGAGGTACTCCAGGAGAGGTTGAGCCGTGGGCAACTTTATCTGTTCTTTGTTATTTCATTCTTGTTATTGCTGTTATTGTTGCATTGCTGGGGCTGAGCTCCATCCTTAGCCCCAGCAGCGTGTTCTTGATCCTTACCTTGGTTGAGTACATGAATGTTCACATGGCTGTATCCCTGTTGGCAGGATAGTTTTGTGCGTGGACAGAGAACAAGATAGGGGCCTGGCATCCTCCCTCTTTAATAGTCTCACCTCCATGGTGAAGGTGGTAGCATTTGCATTCCATAAAAGAGGGTTACATCACCAGGAGTGTTGTCCTGAGTCAGTGGCTCCAAACCTGTGCTCCTTCCAGCCCCATTGGCTTTCTTGTTAGGGAAAACACCTAGCAATAAGGGGCTTCTGGTGGGTATAGAATTGAGCACAGGGTGGATGGGCCAGCAGGAACTCTGTGGTTTGCATTTGAGGCCTTACCCAGTATCCCTGAAAGTGTTGTTGCTAACTGAAAATTTAATACCACAGCTCAGCATTTTCCTTTCTGTGTACGCGTGTGTGCGTGTACATGTTTGCGCACATGTGTGAATGTGTATATGCGTGCACATCTGTGTAC